>NC_068362.1:23303536-23631036 GCF_020536995.1 Dreissena polymorpha | reverse complement strand
ACTTAATACATCTAGTTGCGAATGCATTGTAGCTCTCTACGTATAGAGATTCAGAAATTATATCAATCATGCGAAATTCGCAAGCTTGTTTCGATCATGATATTTAGCAATTGAGTGTGACGTGAAAAATTTATTTAAAATACATTGTTTTTTTCCAATTTTTATACTTGTTTTTACAAAATCATTAATCTGGTTTATTTTAAAATATAACAAACTATCGTTTTAACGATTTTCAATGCTTTCTACTTACAATGACATACATTTTGTATTTCAAGGGACATAATTACAGGCAAAGAATTTAACACAAAACCTCAAGCAAAATAAATTGATTAAATATAATTTATAAATAGACGTTACATAAATTAATTATATAAATTATTATAAAAATGCTCGGCATTACTAGTACAAATTTGAGTTTGCGTAATGGTTCTGATGTTAAAACGAAATTATTAAAGGTACACTTTAAGATAAAAAAAAGTTAAT
Source organism: Dreissena polymorpha (assembly GCF_020536995.1). NCBI lineage: Eukaryota > Metazoa > Mollusca > Bivalvia > Myida > Dreissenidae > Dreissena > Dreissena polymorpha. The sequence goes on along the minus strand of NC_068362.1, from coordinate 23,630,553 downwards.
CAGGAAAAGTATTTTTAGTAGTTTAAGATTATTTTTAGTAGTTTAAGGTAATTCTTCTTTGTAAAACAAGATTATATGATAATAGGTGCTATCTTATTTACGGACAAAAGTTAATTTGATAACCATGTAAAGTAATAAAAAATTGAGCATTATTGTGTTCAAAACATTATACTGTTTTTATTACAAAAATAATGCAACTATACAATTAAATCTTATTGTTTGCTGGATGGAGCGTTTTACATTTGCCAAGCTTTCAGATTTAATATTTTCCACACGCATATAACTACATTAGGCATGATAGAAAGGGTTTCAGGTAGTTCACTCTCTTACCACTGTACAAAGTCATGGCATATTTTCGTATCTGACCGTTAAAACTGAATATCTCGAAATTACAGATATAAATACAACAAATGGCCCAAACTGCCATGCACTAGTAGGATAATTAGTCTTGTGACACAGTCGGGGTTCTCATATAATGCAGACTCATGAGCAGATTGATCGGGGTTCTCATATAATGCAGACTCATGAGCAGATTGTTGTGACACAATCGGGGTTCTCATATAATGCAGACTCATGAGCAGATTGTTGTGACACAGTCGGGGTTCTCATATAATGCAGACTCATGAGCAGATTGTTGTGACACAGTCGGGGTTCTCATATAATGCAGACTCATGAGCAGATTGTTGTGACACAGTCGGGGTTCTCATATAATGCAGACTCATGAGCAGATTGATTTCACTACATTTCAAATAAACTCAGAAATATATTATTTCTAAGGTTTTTACGCATATAAGTGTGCGAAATTCTGGTTCTTGCAATTTTGTTCTGCAATCTCTTCTCGTTGCATTCAAAATATAAACAAAAGCTTGGCTTTAAACTGATATAGTGTCAGATGATAATTATAAAACAAAACAGAAACACACAAACAAACATGAAAATATGTTTTGTAAGTTTCATCAAAGAATTTTGACTCTTTTTCTAAGAAATCACAATATCCAGTGTTTGGACGGAGGGTATGAAAGTCATGAAGACGGTAACAAGGCTAGAATAATTATCCAATGAGAAAGCATCGTTTTTGCGAACATGAAAAACGTAGATATTAAATATCTATTAGACTTTTAGCGTATATTAACTTAGCGTTCCTTAAATTAGTAAAGTGTGTCCGTTTTCAGTGATCAAATCATCCGACTTATACGAGAAAATGTAATATAGATAAAATGTGTATATGTATTAACTTATTGCAGAATTGAAGGTTATCAACTCATTTCTATAAAATGCACTTCTCAATAGACACAGGACACGTCGGTTTAATACTTCAGTCACAAACAGAGACCGATCATCGTCCGATCAGCGGACGACGTATTTTTTCGATCAACTGGCCGATGACCGCACCGTCCCGAGGATATTGTTTAGCATCGGGCGGTCTCCGAATTTATTTTAAGTTTCACTTAAAATTTGACCCGACGTCGGGCCCGGAAAGGAATTGAATTGAGATCGAAATAAGATCAGACGATCAACACACGGTTATCGCCCGGCGATCGTCCGCCATCGGATTCGTTGTACGTGTACAATAATGAGCTCCGTCCGACGTCCGTCAGACATCGTGCGCAGGCCCTCCGGCAATCAGACGGTCGCCGGACGATGTATATGTCCCTGGGAAATACCTGGATTTCTGCCGATACCCGATACGACGTCGCGGACATTTGTATGAGTAATACAGCTTAGACTCAACGGAGAACATTTTATCTTAAAACAAAATAGCTATTGCTAAACACGAGTATTTGACACTTCTTCTATATTCAGTGCTGAGACGAGTATTTTCAGTTAAATTATATCGGTGTCACACTATTGATGTTTGTATATTATATAAATAATCTACACCGACTCCTCAAATCGTTTTACTCGAAAACAGCAGGTTCCCTTTCATAACCGTTTCGGTATGTTAAATGTTGTGTGATAATGCTGTGCTTAACAATATTGAAACCAACTAAAGCTCGTACTATTTTAATTGACGAAGCCTTTCCTGATCATCTCTACATTCTAACATCAAACATGTATTTCTAGTACATACTGACCAGTCATTTTTTTAAACACTGTTATCTGTTGCCTCCGTAAGTTTGCTTAATATAATTATTTCAAAATCAATTGTTTCACTTATCGTCGCTGTCGTTCTCAAACCTCGTAGCTCCAAAATTTTCAAAATATTTGTTTCGTCTTTTCCGAATATATGAAGTCTGGCGCGTGATTTGCGCTATATCTCGTAGCTCTACGCCAATCAGAGCTCTTGAAAAAGCCACGTGACGTGACGAAATGTTGTAGAATGATTGTTGGGTTTTTTCCCGGCGAAAAGTCGTAGCGACGCCATTTCACCTATAGGTACGTCGTTTCGTTTGGGCAAATTTAACAAAAACGTTTTAATATTTTTTTTAGTTGCAACTACGAGGTTTCCTATATAAAAAAATGAGACGGTTTTTTTCTCTCTCCTGAAAAGTTGGCATTTTGTAGCTACGAGGTTTGAGAACGACAGCGACGTTATGCGATTTTTTTTTCGTAGAGCAATCTGTATAATGTACGAAGGACCCATGGGCGTCCGCAAGAATGATCCTAGGGGGGGGGGGGGGGGGTCAACGGGGGTTTCTCCCCCTTTTCCGCCGGAGTCGTAGACAATTTTAAGAATAAGGTTAGATAATTGTGCATCATGAAGTATATCTGGAAGTTTACAGGTTAGCATTTGAAATTGATAAATTTACTGTATTGGAGTGGCTTACACCTATTTTCTCTCTCCTTTGATCAAATTGACTTTTCTCGTATAAAATTCTCATCAGTCATCACTCATCATCGGAAGACATTTATTATCTTTAACCCACAAAAACTATTGTGATAGGTTAAGTCGTGATAGGAATCGGAAAGTCCCGATTCAGGACGGGAGCTTTTTAGTTGTCAAAGTGTAGTAGTGTAATTGTTTTTTACAGTGAGGGCCAATTTGTGTTACTATTACTATACTTATACATCTAGTTGCGAATGCATTGTAGCTCTCTACGTATAGAGATTCAGAAATTATATCAAGCATGCGAAATTCGCAAGCTTGTTTCGATCATGATATTTGGCAATTGAATGTGACGTGAAAAATGTATTTATAATACATTGTTTTTTTCCAATTTTTATACTTGTTTTTAAAAAATCAATTATCTGGCTTATTTTAAAATATAACAAACTATTGTTTTAACGATTTTCAATGCTTTCTACTTACAATGACATACATTTTGTCTTTCAAGGGACATAATTACAAGCAAAGAATTTAACACAAAACCTCAAGCAAAATAAATTAATTAAATATAATTTATAAATAGACGTTACATAAAATTATTATATAAATTATTATAAAAGTGCTCGGCATTACTGTGACAAATTTGAGTTTGCGTAATGGTTCTGATGTTAAAACGAAATTATAAAAGGTACACTTTAAGATAAAAAAAGTTAATCAGGAAAAGTATTTTTAGTAGTTTAAGATTATTTTTAGTAGTTTAAGGTAATTCTTCTTTGTAAAACAAGATTATATGATAATAGGTGCTATCTAATTTACAGACAAAAGTTAATTTGATAACCATGTAAAGTAATAAAAAAATTGAGCATTATTGTGTTCAAAACATTATACTGTTTTTATTACAAAAATAATGCATCCATACAATTAAATCTTATTGTTTGCTGGATGGAGCGTTTTACATTTGCCAAGCTTTCAGATTTAATATTTTTCACACGCATAACTACATTAGGCATGATAGAAAGGGTTTCAGGTAGTTCACTCTCTTACCACTGTACAAAGTCATGGCATATTTTCGTATCTGACCGTTAAAACTGAATATCTCGAAATTACAGATATAAATACAACAAATGGCCCAAACTGCCATGCATCTAGTAGGACTAGTAGTCATGTGACACAGTCGGGGTCCTCATATAATGCAGACTCATGAGCAGATTGATTTCATTACATTTCAAATAAACTCAGAAATCAGAAATATATTATTTCTAAGGTTTTTACGCATATAAGTGTGCGAAATTCTGGTTCTTGCAATTTTGTTCTGCAATCTCTTCTCGTTGCATTCAAAATATAAACAAAAGCTTGGCTTTAAACTGATATAGTGTCACATGATAATTATAAAACAAAACAGAAACACATAAGCAAACATGAAAATATGTTTTGTAAGTTTCATCAAAGAATTTTGACTCTTTTTCTAAGAAATCACAATATCCAGTGTTTGGACGGAGGGTATGAAAGTCATGAAGACGGTAACAAGGCTAGAATAATTATCCAATCAGAATGCATCGTTTTTGCGAACATGAAAAACATAGATATTATATATCTATTAGACATTTAGCGTATATTAATTAACTTAGCGTTCCTTAAATTAGTAAAGTGTGTCCCTTTTCAGTGATCAAATCATCCGACTTATACGAGAAAATGTTATATAGATAAAATGTGTATATGTATTAACTTATTGCAGAATTGAAGGTTATCAGCTTATTTCTATAAAATGCACTTCTCAATAGACACAGGACACGTCGGTTTAAAACTTCAGTCACAAATAGAGACCGATCTTCGTCCGATCAGCGGACGACGTATTTTTTCGATCAACTGGCCGATGATCGCACCGTCTCGAGGATATTTTGTAGCATCGGGCGGTCTCCGAATTTATTTTAAGTTTGACTTAAAATTTGACCCGACGTCGGGCCCGGGAAGGAATCGAATTGAGATCGAAATAAGATTGGACGATCAACGCACGGTTATCGCCCGGCGATCGTCCGCCATCGGATTCGTTGTACGTGTATCATGACGAGCTCCGTCCGACGTCCGTCAGACATCGTGCTCAGGCCCTCCGGCAATCAGACGGTCGCCGGACGATGTATATGTCCCTGGGAAATACCTAGATTACTGCCGATACCCGATACGACGTCGCGGACATTTGTATGAGTAATACAGCTTAGACTTAACGGAGAACACCTTATCTTAAAACAAAATAGCCATTGCTAAACACGAGTACTTGACACGTCTTCTATATTCAGTGTTGAGACGAGCATTTTCAGTGACATTATATCGGTGTCACATTATCGAGGTTTGTATTTTATATAAATAATCTACACCGACTTCTCAAATCGTTTTACTCGAAAACAGCAGGTTCCCTTTCATAACCGTTTCGGTATGTTAAATGTTGTGTGATAATGCTGTGCTTAACAATATTAAAACCAACCAAAGCTCGTACTACTAGTATTTTATTTAACGAAGCCGTACCTGATGATCTCTACATTCTAACATCAAACATGTATTTCAAGTACATACTGACCAGTCATTTTTTTCGGCGTAAGCTGCATAAGCCAGCTTTTCACCTTAGCCTGACCTTTGTAAGTGTCCAATAAAATTCCAATAAAATTTCCCGCGGCTAGGTACGAATGAATACACTTCATTTATTCCATTGGCTGATTTGAGTTTACCACCAGAACATTGGAAACATATCCGCGTCTTTGTAACACTGTTTTACTGTATGAAACAATTTTATCTCGAATGAAAAGGCTTAATAGATAGAACAGTTTTACACTCAATTCTCGACATCAATACAGTTTGTGCGTACACCTTTTATTTTCAGAGTATAAACAGCGCAAGAGCGTTTATACTTAAAAGGCCATGTTCTCATATTTAGTACTTACTTCCTTATTCCTGTCAACATGTTAACATGTAAAAGTATAAAGAGCAATGGAAGTGAGGCCTCACTTTAAAGCATTGCATTTCAACCCGCGAGGTATATCGGGTCAATTCGCGGACATTCAGAGTTTATATACATTTCATCACCGGAGTTGGCGGCCAGTAAAATAATCGTTATATAATAAAGACGCTATCCGTGAACTAGGTGACCTGGAATTTTCTTTAGACCAGAAATATGTTAAATGAAGATATTCAGCAATATAATTATGGTATGTAAATAATAGATTCTTAATGTGTTTTCAACAATACAATGATAAATATTATTGTTGATAAATTTAACAATAATTATTCGTCCATATTGCCTAATGTACTAAAGTGATATTATGAGCATGTAACAGTTTATAGGTGTCTATCGCAACCGTTGATTATTTTTGATGTTTCTACTTCATATACACTTATATTAATTAATGCAGCATCATCATACTAAAACAATATACCAGAAAGAGAAAAATAATGCATTTGAATATCAACCGTACTTTCGTTTGACAACTGATCATGCGTTTACGAGTTGAACCTAATTTTAGTTTTAGTGCAGATTTGTTCATACGACACAAAGACACGAAATTGTTTTACGGATCATTTCAGCTTACAGGACTGGGTGGGTCACGTAAGAATATCGAATATAAAATATATTTTTATAAACAACTGGTAGCAAGGTGAGTTGCAGATAATTAATCAGTAACCACATTTTAACTAACTATTTTGACCTGTTAATTCTTTTCAGCTCAATTCAACAGTGCAAAATGCCCATAATATCACTTTAAGCATTAGCACGATGATAATTGATACTGTTAATAATCGAATCAAATAGCAATGCCCGACAAACCACTAAAACAGGTTTGTTCGAAGAACGCGCCTATAAATACGGATACTTCTCGTGTGGCCGGTTGACTCATATGTTTAAATTTCACTTCCATTCTTCTTTTGGTTTTCTGTTTTGTATCTATAGGTTTATGACCAGCAATATGTTATAATGTAAAATAAGCCGCGAAAACTCCCCGTAACATCCCGTACTGCGTGTGATGCAGCTAAGAACTGCACAGAAAAATACATTCGCTATACTTGATCTCATTCATTAAACTATTTACGCCGTATATCTTTTTTAAAGATATTTCTTGTTAATCATTGTTATCTGTTGCCCCCGTAAGTTTGCTTAATAGTGTGTGTAATTCTTTAATTACTCATACGCAGTATTTGATTGTTGATTATATGTATAGGTGTTTATTTCTATCCAATACGCCATAGTAGGCACATGAGGACAACATAAATTCACAATAAAATTAACAACAACGTAGGCAAAGCAAAATGCAAAAATAAATAAATAATAAAGATAATAATACACACGCACTCCCATACGCATACACCCACACTCACACACGCGCACACGAATACACCCACTCCCATACACACATGCCCACACTCACAAGTGAACTAAACATACATAAAACGTGCATGGACAACACAATAATCATGAAAACAAGCGGAGAAGCCCATTATGAGTGATAAATAATTATAATAAAAAAATACATTACAAAATAATATTATTCCCATAATTTCTGAAATGAGCTTAAAAGAGGCGATCAAGAAATAATTGCCGATCACAAGTAAACAAAACATACATAATTAGTACATAAACGGATGAGCCTTTAATAGAGGCGATCAAGATATAATTGCCGATCACTCAGAATGCGTATATTAACGCATCATAATTTTCTGTGTACATTGGATACATGAAAACGTAAGAAAGAACAGTATTATGAACACCAGCAAAACATAGATAAGTTACTTTTCATATGAATATTTTAATTACCGGTAAACAGGATAAGCAACTTAAACAATTCGTAATTAAATATGTCAAGCTATAAATGCATGGAAGCTTTAATTTAATGTTAAGTTATACAATTCGTAATGAAATATGTCAAGCTATACATGTATAGGAGCTTTAGTTTAATGTTAAGTTAAACAATTCGTAATGAAATATGTCAGGCTATACATGTATAGGAGATTTAATTTAATGAATGACATTACTTATATAAAGGATTATTGTGTTAATTCTTAACTTTAAAACCAAGAAATGTAAAAGAAGCTAGTTTTCTTAATGTTAGTGCATTTTGTGAATTTATAAGTGCAATACATTTTTGCATGTTAGGTCGTAACCAATACTTTTTATCGATATATTTCTTTCTTAAGTCATTTAATAAAGAACATTCTAAAATAAAATGATATTCGTCATCAATTTTTTGACAATGTGTACATTTTCTTTCATTATAAGGAGTAGCAATGGGTTTATGCCAGCGGCCAGATTCAATTATTAAACGATGAGATGATACTCTGAGTTTAGAAAGAGCAATGCGATGGTTTTCATTTGAGATGCTTGTAAGGTACATTTTTAAATCATTGTTTATGTTAAGATGCCTGTAGAACAAGGCTCGACTAGATTCCGTTAATCGTGAATTCATATCTTGATAAAAATAATCCTTAATTCTTTGTTTGAATAATGACAAGAAAACTTCTTTTTGTCCTACCCCTTGGTGTATCCATACTTCTAAAAACCCTAAATTTGACAACAGTTGATGCAACGAACTAACCCAATTTTTTTTTAAGACGGTGTTAATTCAAAGTCATGTTTCATTATGTTATATATATTATAATTATTTCAAAATCAATAGTTTCACTTATGCGGTTTTTATTTTTTATTTTTTTTTCGTGTAGAACAATCAGTATAATGTACGAAGGATCCATGGGCATCCGCAAGAATGATCCTAGGGAGGGGGTCAACGGGGGTTTCTCCCCCTTTTCCGCCGGAGCCGTAGACAATTTTAAGAATAAGGTCAGATAATTGTGCATCATGAAGTATATCTGGAAGGTTACAGGTTAGCATTTGAAATTGATAAATTTACTGTATTGAAGTGGCGTATACCTCTCTCTCCTTTGATCATATTGACTTTTCTCCTATCAAATTCTCATCAGTCATCACTCATCATCGGAAGACATTCATTATCTTTAACCCACAATAACTATTGTGATAGGTTAAGTCTTGATTGGAATCGGAAAATCCCGATTCGGGACGGGACCTTTTTAGTTGTCAAAGTGTAGTAGTGTATTTGTTTTTTACAGTGAAGGCAAATTTGTGTTACAAATACTTTACTTATTACATCTAGTTGTGAATGCATTGTAGCTCTCTACGAATAGAGATTCAGAAATTATATCAAGCATGCGAAATTTTTTTCTTTTTCATAAAACTTTATTCATGACGTACCCTGGGGTGTAGATTGCCCCAGGTACCCGCTAAAAGAACTAAATGTGAAATAACAAATGTATGGTGACTTATTATAATATTTAACAAGATTAACCAAGTTATAAGAAACAAAATTATGTTTTTCACAATTTACAAACAGTCTTTTGCACGTCTGCACGTTTAATTAATATTCCAGTCTTTGTTCACGTCTGCACGATTATATGATTTTATTGTAAAATTTATATGATGTTATTGTAAAACAGAACACAATGATAGCTTTTAACAAATAAAAGTCACCATCTTAAATTTAAGCGGGTCTTTATTAGTATTATGTATTGAGTTTATATCCTTGATTATAAAACGAGTAATGTATCCACACTTCCTTAATAATTGTAAAGAATAACGAAAAGAAACATATAAGGTTGTACATTTAAATGAAAAAACTATAATGAAATAAAATGTGGTTCCCAGCGAACCACCTCAGATCATGCACGGGCACTTCCTGTGATGGTCCGCCAGGATCATGATATATAGTCTACAGCTGCCCTGGATGATGGAGTTGAGGCACGTGACAGCCTTCGGTACAACTACTCACCCGCCTCAACCCCACCATCCAGTTAAGCCTGAACAAGTGTGAAAAAGCATGTATAATATGAAATATATTTTTTGAAATGAAACTCAATACGCAAGAAAGATTAGTACAGTGTTCCTATGTCCTACATGAATGTAAATGAGGCAATGGTATAGCGTATATACATAGTGATGAAACATGAGTGATAATGAAATTCAATGAATGAAATGAGATGAGCCCATGACCGGGTTACACAGTATATGATATATGATTGAAATGATTCATAGGAACATTGATGATAACAGTGATGATACATATATAAATACATCAATACAAAAACTCATCACACAAATGACACAAAACACTGTATCACTTTGTTGTTCTCTCTCTCTGACCCAGGATGACAACCCGAGCACCGGCTCCCCACATCCTCGCTGCTGTCATTCTGAAATCAGAGAGAAAACGCAACAGCAGAAAACAAGTAAAATATTATAAATATGTTAAGTAATTTTGGTAATCAAGTTCTCTATGAAAAACAATATTTTCATTGGTTGTGTGACATAATCCACCCCAATATAAATAAAAGAAATCCTGTGTTAAGCGATGAAAATCTAATGTAATTATATATTTTATTCTATTTATAAATTTAATAATTAAGTCTAAGGGAGATAATAATATTTTTTCATGTTTGACGGAATTCCTACATGTCCAAATAATATGTCTTGATTCTGACAAAAATATTAAATATACATATTTTAATTCAATACTTCCAACATTTTTTACATCAAAAAACTGGAACCATTTAGGATTAATATTAATGTTTTCAATCGTAAGTATATCAATTAAATATAAAACAGTTTTGTTTAAAGGGGAGGTAAACAAACAATCTATAAATAAATGTTGGGCAGTTTCGTCACAATTACAAAAAGTACATTTCTTTTTTGCATGGTTAAACTTTTTATCGTATAAATATTTATTTACATACACAACAGAATGCGCTAACCTAAAACAAGTATTCCTACACACAGGATCAACTGCCATGGAAAATATATTTCTAAATGTATTTTTAAAATCAATTAATGGAAATTCTTTATTACATTTTGGAATATATTCATTATTTGGATTTATTAAAAATGTATATATTTCTTTTACAGACCACTGTTTAAAATTTTCAGTTTGAACATCCTTTATAAACTTACGAAATACCCTTAAACATTCAACATAAAAAGAAGGAACAAATTCACTGTGGGGTTCACTGTTACTATGTAATGAAGGATTAAATTTTCTAAGTTGCATACCTATCCAATACCTTGTAAAATATACCCAAGGAGATTTATAATCATTTAACAGTTTAAATAAATGTGATAAATAAAATGCATTAATTCTTTGTTGAACATTAGGTACCCGAAGGCCACCTAAAGTGAAGTCTAAAAATAATGTTTTTCGAGCTATTGGTTCGTAAACACTGCCCCATATAAACTTAAAACAACTTTTTTGTATCATATTAATATAGTGACTCGGAATTGTTTGACATTGAACAAAATAAAGAATTTTTGATAGCACATATGTATTTAAAACAGAACTTTTACCTTTAAAAGATTTACATTTATTACACCACAAATTTAATGTATTTGAGAAATTAATATAAGATTCATTGAACATATCATCATCAGTTAAATCATAGCCAAATTTATATCCAAGTAATTTAACATTTTTTACCCATGAAATACCAAATGGATGGTCAGACCTGCTTTTCCACTTACCTAAAAACAATCCACAACTTTTATTATAATTTATTTTAGAACCTGAAACTTTTTGAAAATCAGAAACATGACGAAAGAAATGAAACATAGATTTGTCATCTGTTAATACCGTTGTTACACAGTATTATTATCGGCATATAAAGACATTTTAACATGAAATGAAAAAAAATTCGCAAGCTTGTTTCGCACATGATATTTAGCAATTGATTGTGTCGTGAAAAATGTATTTATAATACAATTTTTTCCAATTTCAATATTTATATATATATATAAAATCATTAATATGGCTTACTGAAAATATAACAAAGTATTTTATTAACGATTTTTAATGCTTACTACCTACAGTGACATAAATTTTGTATTTCAAGGGACATAATTACAAGCAAAGAAGTTAACACAAAACGTCAAGCAAAATAAATTGATTAAATATAATTTATAAATAGACGTTTTAAATAAATTTAATATACACAACTATAGTATTTTAAAAGTGCTCGGCATTACTGTGACAAATTTGAGTTTGCGTAATGGTTCTGATGTTAAAACGAAATAATATAAAGGTACACTTTAAGATAAAAAGAATAAAAGTTATTCAGGAAAGTATTTTTAGTAGTTTAAGGTAATTCTTCTTTATAAAACAAAATTATATTATAATAGATGCTATCTTATTTACGGACAAAAGTTAATTTGATAACCATGTAAAGTAATAAAAAATTGAGCATTATTGTGTTGAAAACATTATAATGTTTTTATTACAAAAATAATGCATCCATACAATTACATCTTATTGTTTGCTGGATGGAGCGTTTTACATTTGCCAAGCTTTCAGATCTAATATTTTATAATTGTGTGCTTATTTAGCCTCTAGAATTCAAAGATAGTTCGGTGACTGCGGCGTAGTGGATATGGTGTCCGCTTACCGACTTGGAGGTCTCGGTATCGGTCCTTTAAGTGGAAGCGTTCTTTAGATCACCCTTTAGAAAGCGATTACTGGTTCAACAAGGAAACATATTGTTTTATACAAGGGACATTCCGGATACGACCGCGGCCTCAAAATCGCCCTTTTGAGAAAATACTGCGCACTTGAAAGTGCCCTTTTGAAAAAATAGCCACCTCTGTCTTTTTCAAATCCTAGATGGAGCAATGATAGGAATCTCACAGGGTTTTCTTTCGCTAACTTTTGTTGCCTACTGTTAATTTTGTCGTCACACAAAAAACAAACTATTTTAAATCAATTCATAAATCACAGTTTTAAGTGCATACCTTTAGTTTGTAGCTTTATATTTAAGATATTAATGCAAACAACAATCTCATATAAATCATATTTGTTTATGTATATATTATAATAACACATCGAACAAACAAAGATATATCAGTAATCATATGATGGTGGTGATATATAGTTTAATATAGAATAAGTATATGACCTTTACAAACTATTTGCAGTGTGACGATTCTGTTGCGGAGAAATGAAGATAATACTTTTTTACCCCCACTTTCAGAGGTCAGACATAGGTTTCGGTTTAATGCATTTAGCACAGAGAATGACATTAAACATTAAATTGTAAGCTACAGTTTTTTGCATGTATAGTAAACGCTCTAAAATGCATCCTCGATAGTGTCAAGTATCACCGTAAGGTACGGAAAGCGGACGCTAGAAAGGATTTAAAGTGTTTGACAAACATAACACTTATATTGGACAATCATCATAAAAAAAGCATGTGAGCTCTGTCACAAACGTGGCTGGAAGCAGTGGATCACAAATTATCGCACATATACTATTCATGGTGATGACATGTTCCAAGATTAATCTAAATCGCGGAAGTATTATAATTGCTTCATAAATGTTATTACGTTTTATTGACAAACATATCATTTCTTAGATGTGTGTATAATCAGTTTATTTTGCATCTGCCATCTACCTTCATATTTATGCAAGTAATCAAATCAAGAAACTTAAAGAACGTTACATAAGCAAGAAATGCAACTGTCAGAACTGTTTTCATGTTGACAATAAAGATCCCTCTCGCAGTAGAAACCTTCACGTTTTGCCTAAATAAAGCGTCCATTTAACGTTCACATAATTTGTTAAGTTCTGCGTCAGGTCTTCTCATATACATGTACTCGTGAAAAGGCTGATGGACATGTACATAAACAGGAAACACACACGCACACACACACAAACACGGCAAGTTCTGCGCATACGTTAAACTTCCCATGCAGTATTTTTCAGAGTGTTCTCTATATGCATTCTTCAGCTTTTATGCTTTCGTGTCACCAATTTACATTTATGACATTGGTGAAGCAATTAGTTAACTACCCCAAAAACACTAAAACAGTATTTTAAAGCAAGATTTCTTTCTTTCTCTTGTGCTTATTCAATTTGACATTTTTGTACTATTAGTACGTGGCTAACTATAAATATCAGTACAGATTGATGCTTACATAGGAAAGGCCTTAATATCATAGTATGACCATAATTATAGAAAGACAAATGAAAAGCAAGAGACTTAATACACTCAGAAACGTGCAATCGAAAGTCAAATATTGAACCCGACCATATTATTGTTCGGTTACAACTTCATAAGAACTTATTCTGTTTGTGCATAATTGCAGCCCGATAATTTTACGACAGCTTCATAAAAACTCAAAATGATCCATTCCTCACGTCACTTTATGCAAAAACTTAACACGTGTTGAGGTACGTCTACATATCACCGTTAATTTTTTCCATTGGTATCGCTTATTTCAAAACTAAATGTTATTTCTACATGTTTTTTATTTTTCTTTCCAATATTTCTTGCATCGTTTCGGTTTATATATGTTTTTAGAGATTGCGAAGAAGAAAAGCACATGTACATTGATAAAAATGATGCTGTTGTTATTCAGATTCAGATAGAGACTACACAACCTAATTTGGAACCGGATATTGGTATGTTTTTAATACCTTATTCACCCCTGCAAAAAACAAAATACTTTATTTTTTATTATTATTTTAAACTGTGCTGTGTAATCTAAGTTTATGTATTAGCATATCGATATAAATTTTATTCTTGACGCATTTACAAATCATTATATTAATGGCTGTCCACTCGCATCTTACAGAGGCGACCAGGGTTTAATCCCCGGGAAATGTTTATTTATTCTAAGTCGCACAACATAACGGGCAGATGTTGTTTTTTTGCAGGGTACGAAGCCCTCCCCCCACCCCCCTTCCCCAAGAGAAAGGTCACACTTATAAAGTTAATTAAGCTTAGTTGCACCATTGTGATAAGCTACTTGTGTTCATATGTTTTCTGGAAGATACATTATTTAAACATGTTGGTTTTTTAAGTCTCTATATGCAGCGAACCATTTCCAATAATGACATTTGTATATATTAAGTCGGTATTTACGCGAAAAAAATCAAAAGCTTGACTTCGTTCTGCGAATTGAAATTGATTGATTGGTCATGCCAACACACTTGTTTAAATCTCCTATGCCTTGCATTAACTGTTTCCAGCTTTCATCGCTTGTATGTGTAGAGTCGAGCTGTATGTGTTTTCATGTATTGTACAACACATCAGTCTCTTGTCTTAACTGAAAGGTTATCGGATGGAAAGAGGTTCAAGATTCCTATATTTAAAACTACTTTTGTCAAAGTTCACACAGAATTATCATGATTTAAAATGTGTTGTTTTTCGCATTCAACCTTCATTCTTATTCAGCGTGTTATTACCAATGTATTATTTTTCTGCCACCAGCAACGTGGGAGCAGTTGTCTAATGGTAGGACGCTGGCGTTGGGATCGAGAGGTCCCGGGTTCGAATCCCGCCCCGACCACTGGAATTTTCTTGAGCAAGAAATTTATCCCACATCTGCTCCTCTCCACCCAGGTGTATAAATGGGTATCTGTGAGGGAAATAAGCCAATGTGCCGTGGCTGCATACTGCGCGTAGATGTTAACGGACGACTTATGATTTGTAAAATTTGTAAAGCGCCTTCGAACGCACATCTCGAGTATTTACAGGGCGCTATATAAATGTGGTTTAAAAAAAAATAAATAAAAAAAAACAAAACGTTGTTCCAAAGAAACCATCAGATATAATGATCTACGAACGACATGTATTCCACCATCGAGCATTTTTAATTCTGTTTTCTGGTTTATTTTTGTTATAATTAATGATTTCACAGTGCGCAGCAGCACGAAACATTTCTTATTTATATATGGATATGAAAGCGTCCGATATTCTTTTGATCACAATAATTAATAACTATCAAAGCGATGCATTCGCTGACATATAATAATTATGAGCTGCAGTGTCTTTGTTGCTAATAATAGCACTTGATTCCACTACTAATTGCACTTGACAGAATTCTTCAACTGTAAGTCAGAAACATGACCAAGCGTTAGATGAATGCAAAAAAATTGAACATTCGTGCATTGTGTTTTTATTGTTCCAATACATGTTTGTTTGTCTCTTTTCTAGCGGTGTATCTTATTGCTCGTCTGCGATAGTCAACTTCTTTTAAGAATACAATAGACAGCCCTACTAACACGCAACTTTCATTAATCTGAATTGCGATGTATTTTACGATCTTATCTTAACCCGTTTAACAGTTTGCATAAAATAATGTAATAGTCATGTGCAAATTTGGCTCAAATCTTGTCCATGTCTAAACCCTCCAAACGGGAACGTTTTAACCCATTTATGTCTAGCGTCTTGAAAAAAAGGCCTTGGCAAACAGCGTAGACCCAGATGAGACGCCGCATGATGCGGCGTCTCATCTGGGTCTTTGCTGTTTGCTTAAATTAATTTCTGTAAGAAATATTTTTATTTAGAATTTCTTAATATAAAAAAAAATATTCTCGACATCCCTAAGTTTCGGAAATAAATTGGTGTAATTTAGAAGGATGGGAGAGTCTACTAGGCACAAATGGGTCAATATGGATCATATACGCATACTGATTTAAAAATGGCCGTTCCGTTATCGCAGTGGTTGTTACATACGCTCCTCACACAGGCAACCTTTGTTTAATCCACTTTTCTGGCTCACGCCAGATTGGTGTGTGGTTGTCATGTCAGATATGTGTTTTTTTATTTTGTTTGTAGTCTTCTACACATTGTGCTCAGATCATACACCTGCCCAGGTTAAAACTGAAAAAGATAGACGGTTTCTTTAGAATTCAGCAGATGTGCGGATAATAATTATATTTGGCTGCCATTTCAAGTTTGTGTAGTTAACATTTGTATGGGTGTCAACCAGGTTGTTGTGATTTGTTTTCTTATGTTTACCCATTCAATTACAGATATTTTGTATATAACTGGATGTTACTTTTATGTCTATAGATTCGATGAACAAGTAAAATACATTACACAAATATTCATTGAATAATTGAGCAGTCATACACATTGTACAGTAATAGCCATTCACTGAGATATTGCATAACTACTTGCACCCTTATAAGATCGTGTTAATTTCCTGTTACGATATAGCGATTATTTAAAGTTCTGAATATGTGATCGAAGAAAATGGTTTGTTTGACAAGGTTCAGTAATCTATACTCTGAACGAAACCGGCACATTCAGCCAAAGCAACCCTAACCAATATATTATTGCCTCGATAAATTGGAAACCACCGTTTGTGACATCCCACGTTTGACAACAACCATTGTTGTTGAAAAGAAACACATACATAGCAAACGAAGCAAAAATGAATTACTTTGGTAAAAAATGTTAACACAGAGAGATGAACATTTTACTAGGTGAACGAGTTTTGTTCCGGCAATCCGATCACTAGTAGTAAATGTTGGTTGCTTAAAGAACGTGTTTTGTCTGATTGGCTACTTCATTAGATTTTTCGTCGTTTTCAAGAGTTGGTCATAAGGGGTGCCGATTTTCCTACTTGTCTTGGGTTAGTTGGTCATACAGTGCAGACACTAATACCCGTATAAGATAAGTTCGCTACATGAAAACGAGCTGGATAGAGAATGGCCGGATAACCCGCGATCCAAGTAGCTGAAAACTAGCCAGCGTGTCCGCCTACAAACGTGTACACGTGTGCCGTGTGGGTGTGTGAGCGCGTGCTTGTAATTGTGTGTACACACTTATCACATTGTCGCGTATCCTCCAAGTTGTGTAACATACATTTATTTAAATAGAAGCATCTGGACTCCTTACTTGCGCTTCGTTATATATATATATCTTTACTGACCTTGATTGGCCAATGTTAAAAGATGTATATCAGCCGTACTTTGTGAAAAGGGTGTTTAATGCATATGCGTAAAGTGTCGTCCCAGATAAGCCTGTGCAGTCCGCACAGGCTAATCAGGGACGACACTTTCCGCTGTTTATTATCTGTTTAAAAAAGTCTCTTCTTAGCAAAACCCATCGGATTTTTCAATGAATCACTATCCTGATAAAGCCAGCTTATTAAATTCCGGGAATAATAAATTGAGTTTGCACATTTTATGAGCGTCAACATTCAGCTTTTCACAGCATTTACAACAACGCATTTTTTTTAAATGGATATTTTAGTACACATAAAAAAAAGCCAAAAAAGTACACCTAATATAGCTACGCAAATCATTTTGTTCCCTTGTTCGTTTTATGAAAGTACAATATACTATGTTTTAGCTATATTGTTTCAAATATCACAAACGAAGAGAACAATCGACATAATTATGCAAATGAACAGTCGTTGAACGCTAATATATAAGTAATTAGGAAATATTATTTTCTAATATAGTATTGATCGGGAAACTGAAGGCTTTAACTCTCTTTGAAGTGATTACGTCCCTTAAAAACGAACATGTTGTTTAGGAAAGAATGTAACATAGAAAGTTTTTTTATAAAGCTGTATTTATTTGATTTTTTTTTATAAATTGTCAACACAAAATTTATACTGTCGCTTATTGTAATAATTAGTTCATATATAATACATAAAATGATATATGGTGACATTCTATCTAAACGAAGTTAACCTTCGACGCTAGTTCACGAAGCTCGTGGACGTGCACAACTTTTGAAGAAACTCTGTCGAGGGAAATCATTTCGAAGAGTTTCAATGAATGCACTGGTCTAGGAAAATCATTTCGAAGAGTTTAATGAATGCACTCTGATACAAAGATTTAAAGCCATATCCCATCAGTTAATTTCATCATCTGTTTACGGCCATCATTGTATGCACGACTTAATACATGATGCAAAGCAGTAGTATTAACAAGGCCATCAACATCATATACCGTATACAAGTTACATTAATTAAACGCAATGAATTGAATGTGCTCAAATGCGTTCGATAAGTTTAGCCGTTTTTTTCTCAATTGTCTGCTTACATTATAATTATATATGCTTGTTGAAGCAATGACTGTGAATATGTATTGATTACAATATTTGGTCGAACATTTTGATAGTTTTGGTTTCGTTTTAAGCGAGAGGCCTTAAACTCATGTAGAAGAATATGAATAAAAAACAAGGTGTGTGGTGTTCGCGGAAAAAAGACGTCACTTTGCCATGTTTGTATGAAAACATACGACTGCTATGAATATAATAATTTGCATTTACACTAGAATATTCGGGATATGAAAAACAAGTCGCGCGGTATAATTATCCAATCAGAATGCATCGTTTTTGCGAACATGAAAAACGTAGATATTATAGATCAATAATTATTAGACTTTTAGCGTATATTAACTTAGCGTTCTTTAAATTAGTAAATTGTGTACCTTTTCAGTGATCAAATCATCCGACTAATAGGAGAAAATGTGATGCAGATAAAATAACCGATACAGCTAGCTGGAAAAAAAACAAGCTTGTATGTATTGCTTTTGTTTTCTTTCATTAATATTTTGTATATGTATTACCTTTTGGCAGAATTGAAAGTTATCAACTCATTTATATAAAATGCACTTCTCGATAGACACTGGACACGTCGGAGCCGTCCGCCGTCCGATGAATGACACAGTTTAATACTTAGTCACAAATAGAGACCGATCATCGTCCGATCAGCGGACGACGTATTTTTTCGATCATCGGGCTGGCGCCCGGCCAATGATCGCACCGTTCCCAAGATATTTTGTAGCATTTGGCGTTGTCTGAGTAATTTTAAGTTTCACTTAAAATTTGACTCGACGTCGGGCCCGGGAAGGAATCGACTTGAGATCGAAATAAGATCGGACGATCAACGCACGGTTATCGCCCGGCGATCGTCCGACATCGGATTTGTTGTACTTGTATCATGACGAGCTCCGTCCGGCGTCTGTCAGTCATCGTGCGCAGGCCCTCCGGCAATCAGACGGTCGCCGGCCGATGTATACGTCCCGGGGAAATACCTTGATTAATGCCGATACCCGATACGACGTCGCGGACATTGGGATGAGTAATTCAGCTTAGACTTTACGGAGAACATTTTAGCTTAAAATTTATAGCTATTGCTAAAAACGAGTACTTGACACTTTTAATAACATTAGAAATATGGATAGAATATATCATTCATAAATAAAATTAAAAACATGAAAAAAATAAGCAAAACCTAATTTCCGTTACAGTTAAATCTCAAATTGTAGCTAAAAAAATCAGTGTTGAGACGAGTATTTTCAGTGACATTATATCGGTGCCACACTATTTATGTTTGTATATTATATAGATAATCTCCACCGACTTCTCAAATCGTTTTACTCGAAAACAGCAGGTTCCCTTTCATGACCGTTTCGATATGTTAAATGTTGTGTGATAATGCTGTGCTTAACAACGGCCCCTTTAAAGGGGCCTGTTCACGTTTTGGTAAATTGACAAAAGTAAAAAAAGTTGGTTCAGATTCGCACATTTTCGTTTTAGTTATGATATTTGTGAGTAAATATTAATACTCAACATTTACCGGGCTCTAAAATATCCATTATATGCATCTTTTCACGATTTGGAAACCTGACAATTATAAAGCGTTGCAACGCCAAACGATTTAATAATTTGGAAAGTTCTGTTTCTGTCGTTATATTTTGTGAAACTACGAGGATTGTTTCTATAAACAAAAAAATACATCTTTTCTTAGCATCAGCACGGATGACCAAGTGGTTAAAGCGGAAGACTTTTACTCCAGGACTCAAGGGGTCAGTAATTCGAGCCCAGTTGAGGGTTCCTTTTTTTTCTTTTTTTAATTTTGTTCTTGCTTTTTTACTGGAAATTTTTAGGTCAAATGTTTATATTTATCAATATAAAGCAGTTAATGACAAACTTCACTACATGACACAATCTATGAAAAGGCCCCTTTAAAGCAAACCGGTAAGCGTAATTACCCTCATTTTTAAAACTTGTACTAAGTATAACTGTTTTACAACGTTTGGTGTAAGAAATTTGTTAGTTTAGATGTTGCAAGAACTGAAAGTCGCACGAACTGAAAGTTCTGGTCCTTCGTACATAATACTGATAGCTCTACACGAACAATTAAAAACAAAAATCGCATAAGTGAAACTATTGATTTTGAAATAATTCTATTAAGCAAACTAACAGGGGATATATAACAGATAACATTGTTCTGTAAAAAAATGACTGGTCAGTATGTGCTAGAAATACATGTTTGATGTTGGAATGTAGAGATCATCAGATAAAGCTTCGTCAATTAAAATAGTACAATCTTTAGATTCTTGTGATTTCTTAGAAAAGAGTAGAAATTCTTTAATGAAACTGTGTTATCTTTTAAAAGGAAAATATAGGAAAATATATTTTCATGTTTGTGTATGTGTTTTTTTTTGGCGTAGCTGTATACGCCAGCTTTTCACCTTACCTGACCTTTGTAACTGTCCAATAAAATTCAAATAAAATTTCCAGCGGCTAGGTCAGAATGAATACACTTCATTTATCCCATAGGCTGATTTTAGCATACCACCAGAACATTGGAAACTATGGAAGGGTATATCCGCCAGTTATCGCATTATGCTTTATGGCATTGTATTTCATGCAATTCATTTTGCATGTTGCTATTTATAATTGCATTCTGCTTTATGACATTGTAGATCATGCAATTCGTTTTCCATGTCGCCATTTATAATCGCATGTTTCTATTTACATAATATAAATTGCAATGAAACGTTTGAGTGACAGTTTTTATAATGAATCCATGGGTCTTAATGGCATATGTATACTCCTTTGTTATAATTTATTAGTTCTTCTTCTTATGTTAAAAAGTAAAATGTAATGTAAATATAAAATTAACTAACTCTGTCTGTCTTCTTTTCTTCTCTTAACTTTAGGTGTTGAAATGATACAATATAATTATTACGTCAAATTTCATTTTGCAAAAGTCATTGGAAAGAAAACACGAGACGAGCTTTAATACAATTTCGATGTTATTTCGATTTCTTGCGCAAAACTTGGCCCTTTTAATCCAAAGGGGATAACTGATGAAACGTGTAAAAATTAAAAACTTCTCCCTAAACGGAATTGTTATAGATTTTCCATCGGAAAGTTTGTCCTACAAATATCCAGCGTCACAAGAGAACAGCAAACAAACAAAAAAGAAGCAGAAGAACACGAAAGAATGAAGTATGCAACATAATTTTTTCTTTTTCTGTCATCCGTCACTTGCAGGTAGACTTTCATCTTTAGCAAAAGACAAATTTCAAGAAAGATGTGCAGGGGTGCACTGTTTGAGCAGGGGCGAAGCTAGCATTTGGCTTTTGGGGCGGCGAATTTTATGAGAGTATAGGGGTTGGTCTTTAGCTCAATATGTTCATTCCATATCCTGAATAATGATTGTAACAGGAATATGTAGGTAAATGCTTACAATGTACATAAATTTCTATCGTTCCAGGTCAATGCAGATATCTTCGTATAGAGTACAACCCAGAAACAGTCATGCCTCATCAAGAATCGGTAGTAGTTCCTGAGAGCATGGAAATCTCTGATGAACGCAGACAGCAGCTGAACAATATTCTCCAAAAAGACAATTTTGGTGTTGATATCTTCAAAGAATCATTGGAATTTTGGTGTATCACTAGTCTTAAACTAAATGTAGTTTGCCAAGGTCCACAGACAGTATTTAAATCAAATTTCGAGAAGACAAGATTGATAATAAAAGCTGCTACTGCTTTCAAGACTGCTCAAGTTAACTAGATTGCATTTCTGTAGCTGCTGAAACAGCCCCTTTGCCGCCGGAGCCGTAGACAATTTTAAGAATAAGGCCAGATAATTGTGCATCATGAAGTTATCTGGAAGGTTACAGGTTAGAATTTGATATTGATAAATTTACTTATTGGGGTGGCTTATACATATTTTCTCTCTCCCTTGATCATATTGACTTTTCTCGTATAAAAATTCTTATCAGTCATCACTCATCATCGGAAGACATTCATTATGTTTAACCCACAATAAGTTATGTGATAGTTTAAGTCGTGATAGGAATCGGAAGGCCCCGATTTAGGGCGGGACCTTTGTAGTAGTCAAAATGTAGTAGTGTAATTGTATTTTACAGTGAAGGCAAATTTGTATTATAAATACTTTACTTAGAGTAATTTCGGGTATTATCGACCCTTTAGTGATAATTAACCTTATTTTCTTTTCATATCTACTTTCTCTTCAGAAAATACATGTCACTAACAAATACCAAGTGTGATTGGATATTTTAAGCCAATGAAATTACTTGTACCTCAAACTAAAGTGTATGGTTGAAACGGTTTAAAGTCAAAACGGCCTCTGCTTATATCGACCCCTTGCGGCAATTATCGACCCCCTTAAGTTTTTTTTTTCAGATGTCTGCATAAATCAATTTTTAAATTAAAATTAGAAATCTGATAAACACATATGATATGAACACAGTAAATATAAATAATCTAAGTAAGTCAGACGCAAGGCATGCAAAGTAAATATCTTCTACTTAGATATGACGTAATTAGAGTTTTAATTAATCATGGTGTGTACTCCAAATGCACACTTTGATTAACTTTAAGCGGAAAACCTATGCTTTAACAATATGTCTGCTAGTTGCATGCATTACCAGAGATCGGGATCAAGGTGCGCAGTGCGTTCTTTTCCCATTAAAACGAAAAAGTGCATCATTTCCGTAATGTTTTTTTTTTAAGTTGATGTTGTTGTCATGAAAACTTGTTGATATTGATATGCCCTGCATATAGGAACATCAAATGTACCTAACATTTGTTTATACATATTATGAATATAACTTAACTTACCCATTGCTGTACAACTCATGTGTTGAATATTTAAGCAGCCATAATTTAATTTGAATGTGAACTGGTTCATTTCACAGAGCATCATACAAACAAAAGACATAGCTGTTTAAAATCATTTCATCCGTTTAATGCAAAGTCCACTGTTGTTGTTGTTGTTACTGCATTTGATCTTCGATTTTATGTCATTATATCTAAGTGTGTTCACACGTATTGCACTAACATGATGTTAAGTGATCATACCTTGTCATCTTCGTCGTATATCTATTTTAATATGCATACATGAGTACATTTTCGTAGGTTATTGTCAGACCATTCTCATTTCATATCTGGTCGCAGCCATTTGTCGCGTTGCATTATGGTCAGGTTTGAACTATTGTATGCAGTGAACTAAGCATGAAACAGGTTATTTTTAGATATGATGTAATCTCTGTTAAATACTTGTTTAAAGTGGTGTATCCATATTTCTAAGCGCCCATAGATTGTTTTACATAAATTTTTGTTCAAAATCCAATATGGCGGTGTTTTTTGGCGTGATGTCATTTCAATGCATTTCGAGCGTTCATGACCACTTTTTGTGGTCAATCGACGTCATTGACCCATTTTTGGGGGCAATGACCATTTATTTTGGGTACATGACCAGTAATTTTGGGGCAGGCGACCAATAATTCTTGGTCGGGCCATAAAAACTGGGCATTGACCAACCTTTTGGGTCGCTCGAGTATTTAAGGTTCCAGGAACTTTATTAAGTAATTCAGTCAGGCCATAACATCAAGGGCATAACATCTTTTATTAAATATTCAGAGACTTGTAAGAAAAACTTAATATAAACTGAATTCATATTAATTGCTACTGTAACTAAATAATAGACTTTAACCCAACAAAGATATCTTATATTAATATATTAAAGATTGTTTATTTATTGAAAACGTATACTCTTGTGGTGAATGAGTGTTGGACACTTGCGTGAGAGAATTGTTTAAAATATTTGACTCATTTCTGAGAAATCATCGTATTGTGTGGTGTATTTGAATCGTTAAGAAATTTACACTGTTAATGTTTACGTTGTGTTAATGAAAATATAACTTCTATGAATTCCGACATTAAAGAATAACAGATTAATGAAGTTTTAAAATGACTTGTTTTCCTCGTTTAAGTAAATAAGCGTAAAAACCACATTATTATTATTGAACTATTATTGAACTATTCCTGACAAGAATACGGAACAGTTGGCTCGCAACAATATCAACGCAAAACGTCCTATTTGAACTGACGCGATTTAATTTAATCATATTTTTCAACTTCGCTTTTGCTTTAGTTTGTTCATTTACTCCAAAGTTAAATGTTAGCAAGTGTAGTTTTTTTTATGGAATTGTAAACAAAGAGTCAGTTAAAGTCTTCCGAAAACTTGCACTCTATGTGAATTGACAGTTTGACGTCATCAAATGAAAGCCGCTTCCTGTCTGAAGCAATAAAGCGACAAATTTCTCGCCGACAAAATTGGCTTCCTTTGTCTAGCAATCAACATGCCGAACCAATCGTGTGTTTGTTCCTCAATGGCAAATGCCAAATTTAATGAAAGCACGTGCATAGCTCCGCCTTCGAATCTTTTGCAGAGAACGGAGGTGGAGTTAACGATAAATTGAGCAAGTGTTTGCGAGGTGAGTCGATATTACCCGACACAGTTATTTTTTGTACGGTAATATCGACACCCCTTGAAATATTTGTTACAATGTAAACGATTAATTATGTTATAAAAACAACATCCGCATGGCTTATTTTATCCAGATATACATACGATTGATCATATAAGTATCAAATCGAAAATTCAATGCAAACAGACAGCACTACGTACCGTTATCGATGCGTTTAATTTTTACCGGTAAAAATACGAATGTTCACTCTTACTGTGTAAACATCAAACATGACGGAGGCCGATCAACTTTATATTTTTCTGAGAAAATGATAACAAGAACATTAACAACATGAATTTAATTACTTTTACCGAAATTTCTCTATTACATCTAGTTGCGAATGCATTGTAGCTCTCCACGAATAGAGATTCAGAAATTATATCAAGCATGCGAAATTCGCGGGCTTGTTTCGCTTATATATTTGGCAATTGCTTTTATCGTGAAAAATTAATATATAATACATTTTTTGTTCCAATTTTAATAACTTTTTTTTATAAAATCTTTAATCTTGCTTAAAATGAAACATAAAAAAGTATTTTATCAACGATTTTTAATGCTTACTACTTACGATGACATAAATTTTGTACTTCAAGGGACATAATTACAAGCAAAGAAGTTAACACAAAACGTATAGTAAAATAAATGTTGAGACGAGCATTTTCATCGACATTATATCGGTGTCACATTATCGTGGTTTTCTATTTTATATAAATAATCTTCACCGACTTCTTAAATTGTTTTACTCGAGAACAGCATGTTTCCTAACATAACCGTTTCGATGTTTTAAATGTTTTGTGATAACGCTGTGCTTAACAACATTGAAACTAAAGCTCGTACTATTTTTATTGATTAAGCCTTACCTGATGATCTCTACATTCCAACATCAAACATGTATTTCTAGTATATACTGACCAGTCATTTTTTTAAAAACACTGTTATCTATTGCCCCCGTTAGTTTGCTAAATATAAAATTATTTGAAAATCAATAGTTTCACTTTTGCGATTTTTGTTTTTAATTTTTTCGTGTAGAGCTATCAGTATTATGTACAAAGAACCCATTGGCGTCTGCAGGAATGATCATCGGGGGGGGGGGCATCAATGGGGTTAACTCCCCTTTCCCGCCGGAGCCGTAGACAATTTTAAGAATAAGGCCAGATAATTGTGCATCATGAAGTATATCTGGAAGGTTACAAGTTAGGATTTGAAATTGATAAATTTACTGTATTGGAGTGGCGTATACCTATTTTCTCTCTCCTTTGATCATATCGACTTTTCTCGTATAAAATTCTCATCAGTCATCACTCATCATCGGAAGACATTCATTATGTTTAACCCACAATACCTATTAAGTCGTGATAGGAATCGGAAGGCCCCGATTCAGGACGTTACCTTTGTTGTAGTCAAAGTGTAGAAGTGTAATTGTTTTTTTTTTCAGTGAAGGCATATTTGTGTTATTACATGTTGTTACTTATTACATCTTGTTGCGAATGCATTGTAACTCTCTACGAATAGAGATTCAGAAATTATATCAAGCATGCGAAATTCGCGGGCTTGTGTTGTTATATATTTGGCAATAGATTGTGTCGTGAAAAATTATTTATAATACAATTTTAGTTCCAGTTTTAAGAAATAAATTTATAAAATCGTTAATTTGGTTTAAAATGAAATATAAAAAAGTATTTTATTAACGATTTTCGATGCTAACTACTTACAATGACATAAATTTTGTACTTCAAGGGACATAATTACAAGCAAAAGTTAACACAAAATGTCAAGCAAAATGAACTGATTAAATATAATTTATAAATAAACGTTAAACACATTTAATATACAAAACTATAGTATTATAAAAGTGCTCGGCATTAGCTACTGTGACACACTTGAGTTTGCGTAGTGGTTCTGATGTTAAAACGAAAGTATTAAAGGTAGACACTTTAATATAAAAAATAATATAAAAATAATATAATCAAGAAAAGTATTTTTAGTAGTTTAAGGTAATCCTTCTTTGTAAAATAAAATTATAATATGTTAATAGGTGTTAAGAAGTTTCCCCGATAATCGGAATTTCCGTAATTTACTATTTACGGAAAATTATCCCCGATAATGGGAAATCCGTAATTTACTATTTTCCCTATAGTGGGAACAATATAGACGCCAAATACCCGCTTTTGGTATGTAAATGTATAAACGATCCTGAATATAAAAACAATTCTTGTCACTATCTAGTTCATCACTATGTAACGACGTCACGTCTATAACGTTACGTCACAAATCGACGTTACGTCACGGAACCAATCCGCATGTACAAATAAAACGTTAAAATCTAATGTCCAATAGGTGCTACCTAATTTACGAATAAAGGTTAATTTGATAACCATGTAAAGTAATAAAAAATTGAGCATAATTGTGTTCAAAACATTATAATGTTTTTAAAACAAAACTAATGCATCCGTACAATTAAATCTTATTGTTTTCTGGATGGAGCGTTTTACATCTGCCAAGCTTTCAGATCTAATATTTTATAATTGTGTGCTTATTTAGCCTCTAGAATTCAAAGATAGTTCGGTGACTGCGGCGTAGTGGATATGGTGTCCGCTTACCGACTTGGAGGTCTCGGTATCGATCCTTTAAGTAGAAGCGTTCTTTAGATCACCCTTTAGAAAATACTGGTCTTACCCAGGAAACAGATTGTTTTATACAGGAAGCTTTCCGGATACGACCGCGGCATCGAAAGCGCCCTTTTGAGAAAATACTGCGCACTTGAAAGTGCCCTTTTGACAAAATAGTTCCCTCTGTCTTTTTCAAATCCTAGATGGAGCAATGATATGAATCTCACAGGGTTTTCTTTTCGTAAACTAGTGTTGCCTACTTTGAATTTTGTCGTCACACAAAAACAACTTGACACTTCTAATATATTCAGTGTTGAGACGAGCATTTTCAGTGACATTATATCGGTGTCACATTATCGAGGTTTGTATTTTATATAAATAATCTTCACCGACTTCTTAAATCGTTTTACTCAAAAACAGCATGTTCCCTAACATAACCGTTTCGATGTTTTCAATGTTGTGTGATAATGCTGTGCTTAACAACATTGAAACTATAGCTCGAACTATTTTTATTGACGAAGCCTTACCTGATTATCTCTACATTCCAACATCAAACATGTATTTCTAGTACATACCGACCAGTAATTTTAAAAAAACAACACTGTTATCTATTGCCCCCGTTAGTTTGCTTAATATAAAATTATTTCAAAATCAATAGTTTGACTTATGAGATTTTTGTTTTTAAATTTTTCGTGTAGAGCTATCAGTATTATGTACGAAGGATCCATGGGCGTCCGCAGGAATGATCCTAGGGAGGGGGGGGGGTCAAGGGTGTTTCTTCCCTTTCCCGCCGGAGCCGTAGACAATTTTAAGAATAAGGCCAGATAATTGTGCATCATGAAGTATATCTGGAAGGTTACAAGTTAGGATTTGAAATCGATAAATTTGCTGTATTGGAGAGGCTTACCTATTTTCTCTCTCCTTTGTTCATATTGACTTTTCTCGTATAAAATTCTCATCAGTCATCACTCATCATCGGAAGACATTCATTATGTTTAACCCACAATACCTATTAAGTCGTGATAGGAATCGAAAGGCCCCGATTCAGCACGGGACCTTTGTAGTAGTCAAAGTGTAGTAGCGTATTTGTTTTTTTACAGTGAAGGTATATTTGTGTTACAAATACTTTACTTATTACATCTTGTTGCGAATGCATTGTAGCTCTCTACGAATAGAGATTCAGAAATTATATCAAGCATGCGAAATTCGCGGGCTTGTTTTGTTATATATTTGGCAATTGATTGTGTCGTGAAAAATTATATATAGTACAATTTTAGTTCCAGTTTTATTAAATAAATTTATAAAATCTTTAATTTAGTTTAAAATGAAATACAAAAAAGTATTCTATTAACGATTTTCGATGTTAACTACTTACAATGACATAAATTTTGTATTTCAAGGGACATAATTACAAGCAAAAGTTAACACAAAATGTCAAGCAAAATAAATTGATAAAATATAATTTATAAATAAACGTTAAATACATTTAATATACAAAACTATAGTATTATAAAAGTGCTCGGCATTAGCTACTGTGCCACACTTGAGTTTGCGTAGTGGTTCTGATGTTAAAACGAAAGTATTAAAGGTAGACACTTTAATATAAAAAATAATATAATCAGGAAAAGTATTTTTAGTAGTTTAAGGTAATTCTTCTTTGTAAAATAAAATTATAATATGTTAATAGGTGTTAAGAAGTTTCCCCGATAATCGGAATTTCCGTAATTTACTATTTACGGATAATTATCCCCGATAATGGGAAATCCGTAATTTACTATTTTCCCTATAGTGGGAACAATAAAGACGCCAAATACCCGCTTTGGTATGAAAATGTATTAACGATCCTGAATATAAAAACAATTCTTGTAACTATCTAGTTCATCACTATGTAACGACGTAACGTCTATAACGTAACGTCACAAATCGACGTTACGTCACGGAACCAATCCGCATGTACAAATAAAACGTTAAAATCTAATGTCCAATAGGTGCTACCTAATTTACGAACAAAGGTTAATTTGATAACCGTGTAAAGTAATAAAAAATTGAGCATAATTGTGTTCAAAACATTATAATGTTTTTAAAACAAAACTAATGCATCCGTACAATTAAATCTTATTGTTTTCTGGATGGAGCGTTTTACATCTGCCAAGCTTTCAGATCTAATATTGTTGCGAGTCGGCCTTGACCTTCGCCTTCAGGGGTGACTGGTCTTTGTCAGGCTTGGCCTTCGCCTTCAGGGGTGACTGGCCTTCGTCATCCGTTAGTACTTTTTGGTGATTGTGAATTGTTTCATTGTGTTATTATGAGCTAGTGAGTGATTGCTGTTGTTAATGACTCCAACTTAAAGGATTAAAGACGACAAAGAGTTTGAAAACAGTCAAGATTTTTATTGTAGAAAACTCGTTAAGATATGGCGATAATAGTATAATAAAACGTTTACACAGTTTAGTGAAGTGTAGCCTATCAAAACGTACTATTATCGAAAAGAGACTAACTGGCTCAAAGTGCGTTACAGAATTATGATCAAATATATTCAATTCATTAAAGTATATTATAATTTATTTATTTACTTAATATTGTTTATATTACTATCTATAAGTTACTAATTAAATAATAAGTTTGAAATACGCGCACATTTTTGCTAAGTTATAATTTAGAAGTTCTAGTTTAAAAAAAAACCGAGATGGAGTTCAGGCTCTTTTAGAGATGTTGGAGTCCCGAATAAACGCGTTCGGGCTATTTATACTCGTCACGGTTCCACATTGTGGCATGCCACATGCCACACACCCCAATGTGGCACCACATTGTGTCGTGCCACAATTTTTGTGGAACGCCACAGCTCCTGTGGCATGACGAAGCAACTAATGTGGCAGCTAGGTGCGCGTCGTTTACAATAGCATTTCAAAGGCCAATGTATTATTTTCTCGTAAAAACAACATGTTTACAAATAAATGGGTTCAAATTACACATGATAAGTTAATTTAGCGTTTTGAAGACGAACCTCAACTCGTTTGCGAGAGAAAAACATACTTTCGCTACTTAGCCGATATTGACAGTTAAAACAAGATGGCCGCCACGAAAATAATGGAATGAACGCTAAAACAATATTAACAAATTACATCATCACAAAGTATTTAAAATGAACCCTACTGCGCTGTTATGTAGATAAGTATACATTGTGTTGAAAAACACTAACATTTTACAACAAAATCGTCCATGAGTTTGGAATCGAGCGTAACATAGTTCAAGAAAAAACGCATGGATACGAAGATCCATTACATAGCTTAAAGTTATGATAGTGGAAATACAACAGGCAAACCTAAATATAACTGGCAAACATATGCATTAAGTATGTTGTTTCGTGATTATTAAGAAACGACTACATAATTCTTGTGGTTCAGCCAGTGCAAACCAACAGAAGTAAGTATAAAAGACTCAACAACAGAGTGTCAACTCAAGTCAATACAAGGTAAGTGATTTTGATCATGTTAACCCCAATAATGCTTGTTTGAGTTTTCACTGTCGTCATATTTGAGTTTCCACTCTCAACACTACCCCCTCGTTGTTTATGGCTAAACTCCGATAGCCATAACTCTAACAACTTTGTGAATGATAAATATTTGAAAAACAAACAATTTAATAACAATAAAGTCGTTAAATAATCTTATTAACAAATAACAATTTTACAGTTCCCTCATCTAAACAGTGCAATTTTACAGTAAGCACTACACTTAACACCAACGCATTCCGAATGCAATCCTGGAACTGACATTTAAATAAATAAGGCTTAACATTTTAAACATTGCAACAATCACAACTCAAAAAATTATGACAATCTGACATACAATATTTCAAAACAATAAGAATTTTTAACATCATAATCCCATAGATATCCACAATTTTAGTGTACTAATACACATGACTAGATATCAACAAACATTTAAACTTTAAAATAATACCAGATTTGATACATATTTGACAATTTCCAACCAATTGGAGTTCTTCAATTGATAAGTGTTAAGAATACTTTAGATCTTTAAGCGTAGCTGACTATAAGGTAAGAATGAATAATAAGCCCATACATGTGGCAAGGTGTGAAAAATTAATAATTTTAATAAAGCTAATGGAAATGACTATTCTTAATGGTTACTTATTATTTATAATACTGATGATGATAGTACAAGGCAAAATTTATCTCCTACATTTATAATTTATCTTCTAAAATTATTGTTTTCTTTGTCATCGAGAAGGCGCTGCCTCTTCGGTACGTTCTCCTCCGGTTTGCCCCGCGGTCTTGAGTCGGCGGCAATGCGCCCTACTGCCCTTTCGATCCTGTCCATGGTCGAGGTCATCCTGGTCAAGCCACGATCGACATCCTTTAAGCCCCTGGTGTTCCGGTCGATCGCCTCAGCCACTTTCGCGAACCCGGCCTCAAGGATGGATGCGATGGCGTTAAACAACAGTGTCTGGTTTGCCTCTGATGGCCTCACATCGTCAGTCTGCACGCAAACTTCTGTGATGTTTCTGGTTTCAGGCGGTGATAAAGGAAAAGCCGTATCATCATCAAGGAAGAGGGTGTCAGCAAAGTGGAATCCTGGCGAAACCTGTCTAAGTGTCGGCCCAGCAACAGGTGAACGCAACACCTTTACAGGTGTGTGCAACAACTCAGCCGTGGATGTGGCTCGTTACACGTCTGCGGAGCTGTTCGGCTTTGGTGCACGGGCGTTGAGAGTCATAGAGCTGGTGGTGCTGGCTGGAGAGTTTATTACGACGGGTGGTCTCGACAGTTGTGGTGGTTGTTCTACAGCTGGAGAGTTGAAGGCAAACGCAGATGGTCCCAACGGTTGTTGTGGTGGTGCAACAGCTGAGCTCGATGTCTGGCTGTGTGTCCCGCTGGAAAGCAGATCGCCCATCCCAGGGTTACAGGGGTCATATTCCTGCACCTTTTTATGGAAAGATAACTGGGCCAGGATTTCCGGAGTGACTTTTATTGTGACTAGACCATCGTTGTTTTCTTCTTCTTCGTGGTCACTCATCAAGGAGTCGGAGATCATGATCACTCGATGGTCCGTCTCATATTGGGTCGCCTCCCTGAAGTCCGTTCCTTCTGTAACAGGCTTTGGATTGGCGTTATTGCGGAGGAACCGCGTCTGGTCGTTCTTGTTGCCAGCTAGCGCCGTGTGTTTCGTGTAGTTTGTCACATGTTTTTGTAGGGCTTCCTTTGTGGTGGACCTAAACATGCACAACGTGCAATAGAATGGGCAATCGTCGAGGACCACGTGGTGCTTGTAAATGTGATCAACCGTTCTGTACTTCTCTGTGACGCGTATGTTCCCCTTCTTTGCGCAGTGCAGGCAGGTGAACTGGCGTCTTTTTGTCCTACGAGCATCCATTGTTCCCTGGAAATACACAAGAAGTAACCGGTTTTGAGGATTGGCTCCACAAGCAACACGCCACTACCTTCAACGTGACCATATCGTCATTTATGCAAAAAGAGAGGGGTTGAGAACCAAAGGTGAGCGAGTAGTTGAGGAAATGTTAGCTTTTGTTGGAGCCTTGTGCGTGTGGAATTGGTGATGTGATGAGGTCTGGTGCGTGCTCGGGGTAAATAATCTCGTCATGACTATGTACTTGATTATGTGTGCGTAAACAAATAGCTACATGTTTAATTATGCTTGCGAATGAGTGTTGCTTTGCGAAACCAAATTGTTCGCCGCTTTAATCAACCAGGTTGGCCTCTTATCTCCTTCGTATTTCTTTAACTTGTCATGGTGAGCCATCTGTGACCCACCTTTCCCATTCAGCAGTATTTTGTAGGTGACACCACTAAATATGGCCCATTGAATGCCTTTTTGAGCTTCTGCATCACACCCACCTTTCGTGATTCATGCAGAAGCCATACGGCATCACCAACATTGTATGTATGAAATACTGTTTTGACATCATACGCATCTTTGCTACGTTTTGCATTTGCCTTCATGTGCTTACGGGCAATTTCATGT
The DNA here is from genome assembly GCF_020536995.1 of Dreissena polymorpha. Lineage (NCBI taxonomy): Eukaryota > Metazoa > Mollusca > Bivalvia > Myida > Dreissenidae > Dreissena > Dreissena polymorpha. Next base: position 23,596,761 of record NC_068362.1, on the reverse strand, counting down.
GCCTTTTGCAGGTGTGCTCGGATAGAACTGACATATTTCGCGTCTGATGTTTGCTCTTTGCCCTTTGCATATCCATAAACCAGATCAGCAGGTACCCTCACCTCTCTCCCAAGACACATCAGATTTGGCGAAAGACCGGTGGCTTCGTGTGGCGTTGATCTGTAGGCCCCTGCCAGACATCCCAGGTATAAATCCCATTCATCTTGGTTAACCAGGTAAGCCTTAATCATTTTGATAAGTGTTCTATTGAAACGCTCTGTTTGACCATTCCCTTTTGGATTTCTTGGAGTAGTGCGCGTTTTCCTTATTTCGAAGAGCTTGCACAAGGCTTGAAAAATGGCACTCTCGAAGGTTGACCCCATGTCTGAGTGAATTGACAACGGTGCACCCCATCTGGCTATAAACTCGTTTGCAATTTTTAAAGCGCAGTCATTGGCGCTCAGTGTCGGTACAGCAATTACTTCTACATATTTGGTGAAATGGTCTGTAGCCACCATAATGTATCGGTTACCCCGTTCTGTTACTGGCAATGGTCCCAAAAAATCAATTGCTAAGGTGTCCCATGGTGCGCCGCTTGGTAAATGGCCCATCGGAGCTTTTGCTTTCTTCTGTGGTTTCTTGTCGCATGCACAGATATCACAAGCTTTGATGTATAATTTCAGGTCTTCCTTCAGATTAAACCAGAAGAACTGGTGCAATATTTTTTGGAGGGTTTTCTTGATTCCGAGGTGCCCAGATATTACATTGTCATGTGCCAACCGCATCAACTTTTGCTTCAACTCAACTGGGACTATAATTTGAGTATATTGTCCCGTCCCGTTCTCTTTCTTGAAACGCTTACATAGCACCCCATCTTCAAGATACAGTTGTACTCAGAGGGTCCAGTAAAATCTGGCAGCAGTACTTTCCCTTGCCATGTCACCAGCTGTTGGTCTCTCTCCTTTGATTTGTGCTTGTTTAATGATTTGGATGTCAGGATCCCTGTCTTGTATTTTGGACATTTCTTCTGGGGTAAGTTGTTGGAACCAGGGTTTAACTGTATTTCTAGTGTCAACGGTCCTTAATTTTCCGGTTTCCTTTTCAGCAAGCTGGGCCACCAAATCTTCAGACTTCATCATTTCTGCTCTTCGTCGACACTTCGAGCATGGACCACAGGGTAGAGGTTCACTGGTGTCATTCTTGTCACATTCACAGTCTCTTGGTACTTCACACCTTGACAGGGCGTCGCAGTGTGGCTGATGTTTACCAGGTCTGTATTCAATCGAAAAGTGGAATGCTGCTAATATTTCAATCCATCTGGCTATCTTTCCATTCGGCTCTTTCATACTAAACAACCACACTAGAGCCTGGTGATCTGATCTTACTATGAATTGTCTGCCCATCAAATACTGCCGGAAATACTGAACAAAGTACACAACGGCAAGAAGCTCTCTCTCGGTTACACAGTAGTTTCTTTCAGCCTTGTTCAAACCACGGCTGGCATATGCTATCACCCGTTCCTTATTGTCTTGCATCTGAGACAGGACTGCACCAATTCCAACACCTAACGCGTCAACGTCAAGATAGAAGGTACCTCCATCGTTAAGAGGGTAGCTCATTACATTGGGACTTTTAAGTTGCCCTTTCAGTGCCTCAAATGCTTCTTGACAAGCCTCTGTCCATGCAAATAGGGCATCTTTACGTGTCAGGTCTGTGAATGGTTTGGCAATTTTTGCGAAGTTTTTCACAAAACGACGGTAATATGATGCTGTTGCGACAAATTGCTTCACCTGCTTTTGGTTAACAGTTTGTGGCCAGGATAGTATTTTGGATACATTCACTGGGTTTGGCCGAACACCGTCCTTGGAGACCAAGTGTCCTAAAAAAACGACTTCAGTCTTTAGAAGGTGACATTTGTCAGGACTTAGTTTCAAGCCGGCCTCTATTATCCTTTCCAAGACCTCATAAACCCTCTCAATGTTTTCCTGAAATGTCATTGCATAGACAATAATGTCATCCACATATATAAGACATGTTTGCCATTGCAGACCCTGAAGTACGAGCTCCATCGTTCGCTGAAAAGTGCTGCCACTGTTGTTCAGTCCGAAGGGCATAGGCGTCATTTCATAGAGTCCGTACTTGCAGGTAAATGCTGTCTTCGGGATAACCTCACTTTTCACAGGTATTTGGAAAACCCCGCTTGTTAGGTCGAAACTGCTAAAGTAAGCAGAGCCTGCAATTGCATCAAGACAATCTTGAGTCCTTGGCAAAGGGAACCCATCAGGTCTGACCACCGCATTGAGCTTTCTGTAGTCTACACAGGGTCTGACAGCTCCAGACTTTTTCCTCACAAAGACAATTGGGCTGGCCCATGGAGACGTGCTTTTCTGTATAACCCCCTTTTTCAGAAGATCATCTATTGCAGATTTCTCCTCTTCTGCGAATGCGAGTGGCACGCGTCGTGGCCTCTGCTTGATTGGCTTAGCATCTCCAGTGTCAATTGAGTGTTCTGCAACATTGGTAAGGCCTACATCCCATTCGTTCTTCGAAAATGCCTCACCAAATTTGCATAGAAGAGCTGCGACAGTACGCTGTTGTTCTTGGCTCTTTCCATCAACAGATTTTTCATAAAGGTCTTTTAGGTGAGCCGGTATTGGTTGATCCATATACTGATGCAGTTTTGTTTGCGTGTTGCTTACTTCAGAAACTTTTCTCAATTTGCCATGTTTTTGCTTTACCTTTTCAGGTTCTTCTTCAGCGATGACGCTTACAATTCTTTCAATTAGCTCCGCTCTACCGACATCAGCATTTTGCCTCAAGGTAACTTCAACATCCATCGGGTTCAAGACCCTGACCTTGCATGTCGACAGTTTATTGATATCAACAAGGGTGGAAGCCATGACCAACTGATATTTGTCCTTAAAGTTATTGCTAGGTTCCACTATGTATTCCGCAGCCATTAAGCAATCGTCTGATTCTTCTCTCTCTATGTAAACGTCCACCAGTGCTTCCGTTAATCCAGGGATTTTCACATCATCCGCCACTGTCACTCTTCTGGAGCATTTCCCTCTACCTACTTGAAAAACCGGGATCTCCTTACCATCTAACACGATCTTATTTTGGCTTAAAATGATGTCAGCCGGTCCATGACCGCTACCCATCAGTATATCATATCCAAGTAGGGCTTCATCCTCGATGTCTGCCACAATCACTTCTTTGATAAGTTTGTGTGGCCCAAGTGATATTTCAAAACTCCCCTTTCCCACCTCAGGCACAGGAACACCCCCTGCACCTACTAAACATGCAGACCGCACCAACTTTGGCTGCATGGTACAAGGTAATTTGTCAAATGCCTTACTGGATATTACAGTTCGAGATGCCCCAGTATCCGCTGTAAAGATCAACTCCATCCCGTTAACCATCCCATGAACGTATACTCCATCTGCTAGTGACCGCCTTAAATCTCTCAATGCTTTCCTTGGAGCTCCTTGCTCCTTTGTTATCTCCTTTGTTCGGCCTTCTTCTACATGTATTTGGACCTCCCCTTGGCCGACAGGGCTGGTCCCTTGAAGTTTAAAGGTTTCTGCCTGTGTGTTTCTTGAGTACTTGCCTTTTGTTCTATTTTGTTGTCATCCTTCTCCGGACATTCACGCGCAAAATGTCCAAACTTGTGACAGCTAAAACATTCAACACCAGCCTTCTTCAGCTGATGCCCCTTATTGTAAGCAGGTTGTTTATGCTCCAAATTATCGAGGCGCTTTAGTATTTCGTTCAAGAGCTCAGTTTGGTCAACATGTTTATTTGTATTTTGCGCAACTCTGTTGAAGTGCCTTTTGTCCTTCATGACTGTTTCAGTATGTGTTTCAGATGAGCCCCGTTGAGAAAACTGATCTTCTCGCACTACCCGAGCAAACTTCCTGCGGCGTTCTGAGTCTTGAGACTTTCTCACTTCGCTAAATGTAACGGCATAGTACACGGCCTCGTCAAGAGTCGATGGATCCTTGTGAAATTCAATTTCAAACCGTGCCTCCTCGTCACGTAATCCATCTAAAAATCTTCGCACAAGATCTTCATCCCTAGTCTTTTTATCCCGACGTGCATGTGCCCTGTCATACAATTCTCGCAGATTGGCAGCATATTCTTCAACTGACTCCCCTTGCCTTTGATACCTGTGTGCAAACTTTGAAGCAAATGACTTCGCTGTTTCGATGACTCTGAAGCGGCTATTAAGCTCACCAATCAGCAGATTATAATTGTGCATCACATCTTGAGGGAGTTGAGTGAAGACAAATTGTGCTGCTTCACCTTCCAACCGAGGTAATAGCTGGTCTATTCTTGTGTCATCACCCCATCCGTAACGCATACCTATTGCCTCAAACCTCGAAATCCAAACCTGCCAATCTTCCTTCCCTGTGAATGGGGATATCTTCACATGATCTGGGTTCACTGTACTGTATCCGTGCCGTTGATACTGACCGATACCACATGGCATTTGGCGATTCCAGTGACCTTGTACTTGACCTTGGTTGAACCGTTGGTCATATGGAACCCATCTATTCTGATTTCTGTCTCCATATGATCCATCAGCCCTCCCATAGAAAGGTGGTGCCATTGCTGATAGGTTGGAGTCGCGCCCCATACCAGCATCGACAGGTACAGTGTTGGAGCGACCTTCCATAAGAGAGTGTTGTCCAGGGGGCTGTAAGTTATGCTCACCATATTCTTGTGATTGGATTTTTGTCTGCTTATTTTCTTTCATGCACTGAAGCTCTTTGACCAAGTCCTTGATAATAAGCGTCAAGCTGTCTATTTTCTCTTTGCTATATTGACTTGGACAGTTGGTTTCTCTTGATGAAGGATGATCACTATCGCCAGACGCTTGCGACACAATGTCCAATACGGAACAATCATTTCCAAACGATACATTTTCACTACAAAGTTGTGTCTCCGCTTCACAATACCTTCTGTCCCCAGCAGTCCTGAAAGCAATTTCACGATCACAATCGTCATCCATGGTTGTTGCACCAGACTAGGTCCGGATCACTGGATCTGTCGTAGTTTTAAAAACATATCCCACTTCTGACACAAAATTTGTTGCGAGTCGGCCTTGACCTTCGCCTTCAGGGGTGACTGGTCTTTGTCAGGCTTGGCCTTCGCCTTCAGGGGTGACTGGCCTTCGTCATCCGTTAGTACGTTTTGGTGATTGTGAATTGTTTCATTGTGTTATTATGAGCTAGTGAGTGATTGCTGTTGTTAATGACTCCAACTTAAAGGATTAAAGACGACAAAGAGTTTGAAAACAGTCAAGATTTTTATTGTAGAAAACTCGTTAAGATATGGCGATAATAGTATAATAAAACGTTTACACAGTTTAGTGAAGTGTAGCCTATCAAAACGTACTATTATCGAAAAGAGACTAACTGGCTCAAAGTGCGTTACAGAATTATGATCAAATATATTCAATTCATTAAAGTATATTATAATTTATTTATTTACTTAATATTGTTTATATTACTATCTATAAGTTACTAATTAAATAATAAGTTTGAAATACGCGCACATTTTTGCTAAGTTATAATTTAGAAGTTCTAGTTTAAAAAAAAACCGAGATGGAGTTCAGGCTCTTTTAGAGATGTTGGAGTCCCGAATAAACGCGTTCGGGCTATTTATACTCGTCACGGTTCCACATTGTGGCATGCCACATGCCACACACCCCAATGTGGCACCACATTGTGTCGTGCCACAATTTTTGTGGAACGCCACAGCTCCTGTGGCATGACGAAGCAACTAATGAGGCAGCTAGGTGCGCGTCGTTTACAATAGCATTTCAAAGGCCAATGTATTATTTTCTCGTAAAAACAACATGTTTACAAATAAATGGGTTCACATTACACATGATAAGTTAATTTAGCGTTTTGAAGACGAACCTCAACTCGTTTGCGAGAGAAAAACATACTTTCGCTACTTAGCCGATATTGACAGTTAAAACAAGATGGCCGCCACGAAAATGTTGGAATGAACGCTAAAACAATATTAACAAATTACATCATCACAAAGTATTTAAAATGAACCCTACTGCGCTGTTATGTAGATAAGTATACATTGTGTTGAAAAACACTAACATTTTACAACAAAATCGTCCATGAGTTTGGAATCGAGCTTAACATAGTTCAAGAAAAAACGCATGGATACGAAGATCCATTACATAGCTTAAAGTTATGATAGTGGAAATACAACAGGCAAACCTAAATATAACTGGCAAACATATGCATTAAGTATGTTGTTTCGTGATTATTAAGAAACGACTACATAATTCTTGTGGTTCAGCCAGTGCAAACCAACAGAAGTAAGTATAAAAGACTCAACAACAGAGTGTCAACTCAAGTCAATACAAGGTAAGTGATTTTGATCATGTTAAACCCAATAAAGCTTGTTTGAGTTTTTACTGTCGTCATATTTGAGTTTCCACTCTCAACAATATTTTATAATTGTGTGCTTATTTAGCCTCTAGAATTCAAAGATAGTTCGGTGACTGCGGCGTAGTGGATATGGTGTCCGCTTACCGACTTGGAGGTCTCGGTATCGATCCTTTAAGTAGAAGCGTTCTTTAGATCACCCTTTAGAGAGAAAATACTGGTCTTACCCAGGAAACAGATTGTTTTATACAGGAAGCTTTCCAAATACGACCGCGGTATCGAAAGCGCCCTTTTGAGAAAATACTGCGCACTTGAAAGTGCCCTTCTGACAAAATAGTTCCCTCTGTCTTTTTCAAATCCTAGATGGAGCAATGATATGAATCTCACAGGGTTTTCTTTTCGTAAACTAGTGTTGCCTACTTTGAATTTTGTCGTCACACAAAAACAACTTGACACTTCTAATATATTCAGTGTTGAGACGAGCATTTTCAGTGACATTATATCGGTGTCACATTATCGAGGTTTGTATTTTATATAAATAATCTTCAGCGACTTCTTAAATCGTTTTACTCGAAAACAGCATGTTCCCTAACATAACCGTTTCGATGTTTTCAATGTTGTGTGATAATGCTGTGCTTAACAACATTGAAACTATAGCTCTTACTATTTTTATTGACGAAGCCTTACCTGATGATCTCTACATTCCAACATCAAACATGTATTTCTAGTACATACCGACCAGTCATTTAAAAAAAAACACTGTTATCTATTACCCCCGTTAGTTTGCTTAATATAAAATTATTTCAAAATCAATAGTTTGACTTATGAGATTTTTGTTTTTAAATTTTCGTGTAGAGCTATCAGTATTATGTACGAAGGACCCATGGGCGTCCGCAGGAATGATCCTGGGGGGGGGGGGGTCAAGTGGTGTTTCTTCCCTTTGCCGCCGGAGCCGTAGACAATTTTAAGAATAAGGCCAGATAATTGTGCATCATGAAATATATCTGGAAGGTTAAGTTAGGATTTGAAATCGATAAATTTGCTGTAATGGAGAGGCTTACCTATTTTCTCTCTCCTTTGTTCATATTGACTTTTCTCGTATAAAATTCTCATCAGTCATCACTCATCATCGGAAGACATTTATTATGTTTAACCCACAATACCTATTAAGTCGTGATAGGAATCGGATGGCCCCGATTAAGGACGGGACCTTTGTAGTAGTCAAAGTGAAGTAGCGTATTTGTTTTTTACAGTGAAGGCAAATTTGTGTTACAAATACTTTACTTATTACATCTAGTTGTGAATGCATTGTAGCTCTCTACGAATAGAGATTCAGAAATTATATCAAGCATGCGAAATTTTTCTTTTTCATAAAATTTATTAATCACATATTTGGGGTGTATAACGCCCTAAGTATCCGCTAAAAAGAATTAAATGAATATATACAGAACAAGGTGACTTTAGTAAATAGTTTAACATTAATAATGAATTAAGAAAAGGAATTATTTTTTTAATTATTAATTACACAGTCTTCCTACCGTCTGCACGTTTAATATATAGATGTTTAAGTTATTACCGTCTTTACACGTCTGCATGTATGTAATAAAATAAAAAGATATAGCTTGAGAAATAGAAAACAGTTTTAACAAATAGACAGTCACCAACTTAAATGAAGCGGATCTTAATTAGTCAATAATAAAGAAGTAATATTCAATTTATATAAATAATAACAATTCACACTTCCTTAAAAACCATCAAGAACAATAAACAGTATGCTTAAGTACATTACAAAGAAAAAGAAAAAGGTGTTCCCAGCGAACCATCCCAAGTCATGCCCGGGCACTTCCCGTGATGGTCCGCCAGGAACATATTAGACAGTCTTCAGCTGCACCAGATGATGGAGCTGAAGCACGTGAGAGTCTTCGGTACCACTCCTCATCCGCCCCAGCCCCACCATCTAGCTAAGCCTGAAATAAGTGTGAAACACAAAAAATGTACATTAATACATAATTTTGAAAAAAAACTCTTTACTTAAGGAAAGATTAGTCAAGTATCCTGTGACCCACATGATTAAAAATGTGTTAATGGTATGCCGAAAAACATAGTGATGAAAAATGAGTGACAATGAATTCAAATGCGTGAAATGGGATGCGCCCAATACTGGGTTACATAATATATGGAAAAATGATTGAAATGACTCATAGGAATACTGATGATAAAAGAGATGGTACACGAATACAATTAACAATATACAAGTAACAATTCACAACAACTTCTAAAAACACTGCCGCGTTGCCTCTCTGATCTAGGATAGCAACCCGAGTAACAGCCAAAAACGGCCCCGCAGCCGCTATCCTGAAATCAGAGAGAAAACGCAAACAGCAGAACGAAAATGAATTATACAATATTAAATATTTGCATTTATAGAATTTTTACGTAATTTTTGTAATCCAAATCTGCATGGAATATTACTGTTTCATCAGTTGTATGGCATAATCCACCCCAATATAAATAAAAGATGTCATTTTTTTAATCGATGAAAATCTAATGTAATTCTGAATTTTATTCTATTTATACATTTAATAATAAAGTCTAAGGGAGATAATATTACTTTTTCATGTTTAACAGAATTCCTACATGTCCAAATAATATGTCTTGATTCTGACAAAAATACTAAATATACATATTTTAATTCAGTACTTCCAACATTTTTTACATAAAAAAACTGGAACCATTAAGGATTAATATTAATGTTTTCAATCGTAAGTATATCATTTAAATATAATACAGTTTTATTTAAAGGGGAGGTAAACAAACAATCTATAAATAAATGTTGGACAGTTTCATCACAACTACAAAAAAGTACATTTCTTTTTCGCCTGGTTAAACTTTTTATCGATAAATATTTATTTACATATACAACAGAATGCGCTAATTTAAAGCAAGTATTTCTACACACAGGATCAACTTCAATGGAAAATATATTTCTAAATGTATTATTAAAATCAATTGATGGAAATTCCTTATTACATTTTGGAATGTATTCATTTTTTGGATTTATTAAAAATGCATATATTTCTTTTACAGACCACTGTTTAAAGTTTTCAGTTTGAACATCCTTTATAAATTTATGAAATACTTTTAAACATTCAACATAAAAAGAAGGAATAAATTCACTGTGGGGTTCACTGTTACTATGTAATGAAGGATTAAATTTTCTAAGTTGCATACCTATCAAATACCTTGTAAAATATACCCAAGGAAAATTATAATCATTTAACAGTTTAAATAAGTGTGATAAATAAAATGCATTAATTCTTTGTTGAACATAAGGTACCCGAAGGCCACCTAGAGTTAAGTCTAAAAATAATGTTTTTCGAGCTATTGGTTCAAAAACACTGCCCCATATAAACGTAAAACAATTTTTTGTATCATATTAATATAGTGACTCGGAATTGTTTGACATTGAACAAAACAAAATTTTTGATACCACATATGTATTTAAAACAGAACTTTACCTTTAAAAGATTTACATTTATTAGACCACAAATTTAATGTATTTGAGAAATTAATATACGATTCATTGAACATATCATCATCATTTAAATCATGGCCAAATTTATATCCAAGTAATTAAACATTTTTCACCCATGATATGCCAAATGGATGGTCAGATCTGTTTTTCCATTTACCTAAAAACATTCCGCAACTTTTATTATAATTTATTTTTGAACCTGCAACTTTTTGAAAATCAGAAACATGACGAAAGAAATGAAACATAGATTTGTCATCTGTTAATACCGATGTATTATCATCGGCATATAAAGACATTTTAACATAAAATTTATTTCCGGGTGTTTGTATACCAATTATATTATGGTCATCTTGTATTATTTTAGCAAATGGTTCTAAACATATAACATATAAAAGAGGCGATAAAGAACAGCCTTGACGAACAGATCTAAATAAGGAAAAGGGGTCAGAAATATCACCAATAACAATGACGGATGACTTGATATATGTATATAGAACTTGAATCCATTTAATAAAAGTATCAGAAAACCCAAATGCAGTAAGTGTAATATATAAGTAAGACCATGAGACCCTATCGAATGCCTTCTCCTGGTCTAGACAAATAAAACAAGCACTAATAATTTTTTTATCAACATAATCTATTATATTTCTAATTAAATGAACATTATCAAATATAGAACGACCTGGAATTGAACAGGTTTGTGAAATGCCAATTATTGAGTCTAATACTTTACCTAATCTATTTGATAATATTTTTGATAAAATTTTTCTATCAATGTTTAAAAGAGATATCGGTCTATAATTGTTTAAAGATGTTTTATTATTCGTATCTTTACATAGTAATGTAATGTATGATAATTTTTGCGAATAAAAAATATTCCCAAATAAATGGAAAAATTTCAAGTAAATAAAGGAAGTTAAACCGTCACTACCTGGACTTTTAGTATGGTCCATGTTTTTTAAGGCTAGTTCAATTTCTTCTAATGATATAGAGCTGCTTAACATATTATTATCATCATTTGACACTTGAGGTAAATTATTAAAAAATTTATCATTTAAGGATGTATCTACTTCCTCTTCTGTATATAGTTCTTTATAAAAAGTTTTAAAAGAATTAAAAATATCATCAGTTGATATTTTATCAACTCCACCATCAATAATATGGTGTATAATTTTGTTATTACCATTCCTTGTTATGATAAAATGTACTCGAGTTTTCATTATTATTTAAAATATGTATTTTACTTCTTATATATGCCCCTTTATATAAATTGTCTTGAAGTTTATTTAATTTATCTTTAATATCGATTTTTTCCGAAATATCAATACAATATTTATATTGTTTAGCTAGTTTTTTGATTTCATCAAAAGATTTTTTATTTTTAGACTTGCTATAATCAATACAGAAGTCTTTAAATTGTGTTTTTAAAATGTCCCACCACTCTACAGTTATATTTTCTGTTATACTGATAATTTAAAAATAATATTCAAAAGCAGAGACAAAATCTTCATCTTCAAAAATTGAATTGTTTAATTTCCAGTATGATTTACCAATGTTTATGCTATTGGTTGTATTATTATTTTCCAAATTTATAGTAAAACTAACAAAATCATGATCTGAAAATGTACATGGAATAATATCTACGTTTTTACATTGTTCAATAAGTGACTTGTCAATATAAATTCTGTCTAAACGACATGCAATAGATTCTGTTAAACATTTCCTACTCCAAGTTGTTATTACTTTATCTGGATTAAGATGTCTATAAATATCTGTTATTTTAAATGTTTCAAGTATTTGTTTGAAACTTTACAACCTTTTATTGTATCAATAAATGTACCTCCTATTTTATCTAAGAGTGGGTTTAAAATGAAGTTAAAGTCTCCTAAAATAATCAATTTGTTTGATGACACTAAATAATATTTTATTGATTCAAAAAATTTATTTCTGTCACCTGGTTTATTCGGTGCATAAATATTACACATTTTAAAATAATCATTTAAGTATTGTATATCTAAGGAAATGAAACGACCATCAAAATCAATTTGAAATTTAGAACATTTATTATTCGTATCATTTACGATTATACAACATCCGCAAGAAAGGTTATTAGAAAAATTCCATACATAAAAGTATTCTTTTGATATTAAATTTTCTATTTGTTTCGACATTTTGTAATTATCTACATGTGTTCTTGTATGCATAATATGTTTATTTTGTTAGTTGAAATATAATCTTTAATAAAAGTTTGTTTTTGTTTGGATCGAAATCCGTTTATATTTATTGTTTCTATTTTTAACTCCATGTTCTAATTTTTAACTCATATTGTGAGGTTAAAGAAAAGATGGCGGCGTCCATGATATAGTGTTAGATTAGAAGAACCGATAATATTTATAAATTGATTTAAACCAGGTAGAGAGGAGACTAAGCTATCGGGTTTATAACCCCGCTGTAAAGAATAAACTATGTACCGCAATGTTATTGGATATAGGTATAAGTGGTGACATTTACAGCGAGGATAGCGGAAAAAGATTAAAGGTGTATTATTGAAGAATATGAAATTATTCTCGGTTTGATAAATACGGTATAGTATGGTTTATTACGTGTTATTTAGAAGAGAGATTATGGTAATGGTTTAGCGCGAATAATGCACGGGTTTTGTGTGCATGTTTAAGCGCGAAAGCGCACGAGTTTTTCGTTTTGGGGTATATATGATTTGCACATCTATTGAGTCGCCATTCGAGGGTGTATTTGACAGGCAAACGTTATGGAACAAGAAAACGAAAGGGTGATAACCCCGCCCGCCCGCCCTTAATGAACAAATGTATGGTTAAATAATTGGTTACATTGCTTTTATGTTTATAATTTTGCAATTATAAAGTCTATATTTAGTATATTTTCAGTTCGGTTTTTATTCCATGTGAGATGGGATCTTAACAGAAACCGATTCCTTTACTGGGAAAGACGTTGGGTGTATTTTCATTTAAGTCTGAAGCAGCTAAGTTTTCTTGATTATTTTGACTCATTTTTTTACTTAATATTGTGTTTGAATGAGGTTTTTTAAGTTATGGGTGTCATGTTTTTCGAGACTCTCACTTCCTGGAGATAGTACCTCCAGAATATTTATTGAAATATTGGTATGTTAAAATTTCAGTGTTATTATTTTTTGTTGTCTTTCGTAATGAACGCTTAATTTTAAAGACATTCTTATTGTACGATTACTTAATATTTTCATTTTGGTGTGACTAGTTAGATGTTGAAGTCGGTTTAATATAGCTGTTCGTCATATGCATTTATATATTTCTCGGAATACTTATGATTTATCAACATTCTTTTTAGGTGCTTTATGGATTTTATGGTTTGAGTGATTTGTTTGTTTTTATGTTGATGTCCGGGGTGTGTGTGGGATGCTTTTGATGTTTGTTTGTTATGTTAATTTGCGCAATGAAATTGATAATGTTTTAATTACATTTTTTTACTAAATAATTCTTAATGTTTACAGTATAATAATAGCTGCTTATTTGTAGATTTCTCTAAAATTAGAGGTTTCGGGAGGTGATGAAGGCACCTAAACACCGGTCTCGAGCCATGGGTCCTCATACGTCCCCCTGCCATTAAAAAAAAATAAATAAGAAAACAAAAATGGCAGTAGGGTTGCGTATCCCGTTCGCGGTTTTACCTGAATCGTTTATTACTACTGATTATTGTATGGGGTGTACGTGAAGTCATGTACACTTCTCTTGATTGGTGGTGATGGATGAATCTTGCAGATATTAGCAGCTTCTTTGAACAAACGAATGTTTCACAATTGTTAATTTATAATATTTAAGCAAGTTGGCGTGATTGATGGGCATTGGGGGCGTCCTGTGTGCACTTTTGGCATCGGCTGGGATCAGTTTATTCAAACAGTAACTCTTTATTTGAGATATATACATGACGTCTAATTGTTATGAATAAATTTGCATTTTTTCACATGACACACATGTGCATGTGAAGAGTTCATAATTACATACCCTACAGCATTTAAATAGTATCTTTTCAGTTCTTTATACACCTGAACAAAGATGTTACACCGTTTCCAGTCGTCTCGAGGCTCATCAATTGAGCGGTGCCGTTGAGGTCTATATCCATTGCACATACAACACATACGGGCGTCAGAAGAATTGTTTTTTGCATTTATATGTTGAAAGTCCTGTCAAATACAAGCACTCACTCCTATTTTGTCTTTGGTTTATTATTTGTATGATAATGATAATGATGATGATATGGGTTATAAATCTGATGAGATTTTAATAGTATTTTGAGAATAGAGAATAATAAATTTACTCATAACTATGAGTAAAGAGCGTTTATAAAGGGTGTTGTAAAATAGATAGATATTGAGCATATATAACAGTAAAAAGTGTATACACATAGTGACATATGAACGTAATTTATACGTTTACACAAAATAAAAAATGCATTTATGTTGAATAAGATTTGTAAATCATGGTTTTTAAATGTACCTTTATACATACTGCTATTTACACATATTTTATAAATATATATGTTTTGTTTTATAACAAAAAGTATACTATATAATTTAATATGATTATAGTTGCTACCTAATTTACGGGCAAAAGCTTTTTAAGTCTTTTTGATAACCATGTATTTTAAATAAATATATGGGCATGATTGTGTTAATAATATAATGGGAAATGTATTACTTTAGTGAGCCAAAATAACGCTTTAATAAAAATAAATGAAATATCAAATTAAATGCTACTTTTCCTATGGTATCAGAAAATTAAATAAGTCAATGCTTATTTCTCAATGGTATAATAATTGGAATAAGTCTTTAATAAGTAGTGAAAAAATGCCAGTAAAACTAATATATACAACTGAATTACATGAATATGCAATTAAATGTAGAAATTTCTATACCATAAATACATGAATACGTGAAGTTTCTTGACTACCAGTAATTTGAATAACACAAATGTGGATTCGAATAAAGAAATTATGTGAAATTTGTTAATTATGTGGATAATTATACCAATTTGAATTGAAGTTTGTTGTTGTTATTAAGTTCTCAATGAGAATTCATAAATAAACCATTTTTAAAAAATAAAATATACCAAGACCAGGAGCTCTCAACAGGACAGTTCTTCCCTCAATATCTGCTGCAGACGAATACCAAAAATGCACCGCTCGCGACCGGAATTAGGGAATACACACCGGATGCTGGATTTCGGTATTGTTATTTTCGCAGTGGTAACATCCCTTTAAATTTAAGACTAAAATTTGTCGAAGTGCCTATGTTGCTCCAGCGGTCTGATTTTCCATCGCGAAAATAGATGACGGCAGGAATTATTTGACTTGATAGCCTATAAGGTAATGTCTCTCTGTATTTCAGAAAATTGATACAAATAAACGGTCAACGCCCGCTTCGCGAGCTTTTGCCCGTATAAATTATGTATAAACTTATGAGTGATGTTTTAACACAATCAGTTTTATAAGAGATATAAACTGCGTTTACACACACTAATATAATTGTGTTACTTTTATGTTTACACAAATAAAACACATGAGGAAATGATAACCTATATATTGTGTTATATATATGAAAAAAATAATTTGCAAACATGCTAATATACCTTTCACATAAAATATGTATGTGATCAGTATACATTCAGACATTATATTTCAATAATGAAGATATAATGATAAATTTATGCACAAATATACTTTGTAAAAACAATAATGTTTGAATAAAAAATATAGAAAATGTCAGTGCCATAAATGTGTAAGGGATTGAGCAATTTCATAGTCCATAATAGTTTAAAGTGGGGGTCATTTAATTAGATACTATCTATCGGGCTCAAATCAATTATCAATCTATCATCATCTGACGAATCATCATTTGTATCTGGGTCAAGTGCTGCAAATTTATTTCTAGGCATAGGGGTGAAGTCTTGTGACATTTTCATGCTAAGACTTCGTTTTGACCCCCTTACCTCTGTATTCTGTGTGTCCATCTCCTCTGTTCTCTTGCTATCTTTGGTCTTTCCCGCATTTGCCTTGATTCTTCTTTTTACTCTTTACTGTTTTAAACCCTTTTCATTTTCTTGTGACGGTGGCTCTTCCTCTGTCATCTCTGCGGCCTCTACTTCCGCTTGCTTCTGAGCAGGGGTAAAGGCTTGGGCACGGGCTGTGGCCTTTCCTACATCTGTCTCTTTTTCTATGGTGTTTGTTGTTCCTGAAACACTTGTCTTAGAATTTTCTGTGTGTTTGTTTTTGAAAATGGCATTTATATTATGTGGACATGTGTTTCTGACATGTCCCACCTCCTGACAGTAAAGGCACAAGGGCTGTCTTCCTTTCAGGGTAATGAGGGCCTGTGTACCACATTCAAATGCAAGAATATGAGGAATATACTCTTGTTGGTTTTTGTTGCACTCTTAAGTGACAACTCTAACACCTGAATGTGTCTGAAAGTCTCCAACTTTAAGGGTATCATGCTCGATGGAAACCACTTTTCCAAAATCCTTAAAAATATGTCCAATGGTCCCATCAGTCACAAATGCTGGTAACCAGTGCACTCTGCACTGCACTAGTTGTTTGCCATATTTTATGAATCTATATTTCATTCCCTGATATGCAACTGATGCTTGCATTTGAAATTTTGACAAAAACGAAATACACTTATCTTTCGAGACGAATGTTACGTCATATTGTGACGACCCAGGTGGTCCAGAGGCCAGTCACTCTACATCTTTGTCCAATATCCCGTTTTTCGAGAGGATGTTTAACACTCCTATCATACTGCTACCTCTTTGCCCTTGGACTTTCATCGTTCTCTCTATCGCTTCATCTATCAATGCATCTTCAGCTAGAGCTGGTAATTTCAGTACCGTTAACATACTTGTATCTGTCGCGAACACAAATTAGTCACGAGTTGATCATGTATCTATGGATATAAGTCCACAGGTATCGATCCTTTAAATAGAAGCGTTCTTTAGATCACCCTTTAGAAAGAAAATACTGGTCCTACCCAGGAAACAGATTGTTTTATACATGGAGCATTCCGGATACGACCGCGGGATCGAAAGCGCCCTTTTGAGAAAACACTGAGCACTTGAAAGTGCCCTTTTGACAAAATAGTTCCCTATGTCTTTTTTTTGTGTGATAATGCTGTGCTTAACAACAATGAAACTATAGCTCTTACTATTTTTATTGACGAAGCCTTACCTGATGATCTCCAACATTAAACATGTATTTCTAGTACATACTGACCAGTCATTTTTTTTAAAAACACTGTTATCTTTTGCCCCCGTTAGTTTGCTTAATAAAAAATTATTTCAAAATCAATAGTTTCACTTATGCGATTTTTGTTTTTAAATTTTTCGTGTAGAGCTATCAGTATTAAGTACGAAGGACCCATGGGCGTCTGCAGGAATTATCTTGTGGGGGGGGGGGAACAAGTGCTCCCCTTTGCCGCCATAGCCGGAGACAATTTTAAGAATAAGGCCAGATAATTGTGCATCATGAAATATATCTGGAAGGTTACAAGTTAGGATTTGAAATCGATAAATTTGCTGTATTAGAGAGGCTTATACCTTTTTTCTCTCTCCTTTGTTCATATTGACTTTTCTCGTATACAATTCTCATCAGTCATCACTCATCATCGGAAGACATTCATAATGTTTAACCCACAATAACTATTAAGTCGTGATAGGAATCGGATGGCCCCGATTAAGGACGGGACCTTTGTAGTAGTCAAAGTGTAGTAGCGTATTTGTTTTTTACAGTGAAGGCAAATTTGTGTTACAAATACTTTACTTATTACATCTAGTTGTGAATGCAATGTAGCTCTCTACGAATAGAGATTCAGAAATCATATCAAGCATGCGAATTTTTTTCTTTTTCATAAAACTTTATTCATGACGTACCCTGGGGTGTAGATTGCCCCAGGTACCCGCTAAAAGAACTAAATGTGAAATAACAAATGTATGGTGACTTATTATAATATTTAACAAGATTAACCAAGTTATAAGAAACAAAATAATATTTTTCACAATTTACAAACAGTCTTTTGCACGTCTGCACGTTTAATTAATATTCCAGTCTTTGTTCACGTCTGCACGTTTATATGATGTTATTGTAAAATGTATATGATGTTATTGTAAAACAGAACACAATGATAGCTTTTAACAAATTAAAGTCACCATCTAAAATTTAAGCGGGTCTTAATTAGTATTATGTATTGAGTTTATATCCTTGATTATAAAACGAGTAATGTCCCTTAATAATTGTAAAGAATAACGAAAAGAAACATATAAGGTTGTATATTTAAATGAAAAAACTATTATGAAATAAAATGTGGTTCCCAGTGAACCACCTCAGGTCATGCACGGGCACTTCCCGCGATGGTCCGCCAGGATCATGATATATAGTCTACAGCTGCCCTGGATGATGGGGCACGTGACAGCCTTCGGAACAACTACTCACACGCCTCAACCCTACCATCCAGTTAAGCCTGAACAAGTGTGAAAAAGCATGTATAATATGATATCTATTTTTTTTAATGAAACTCAATACGCAAGAAAGGTTAGTACAATGTTTCTATGGCCTACATGAGTCGAAATAAGGCAATGGTATAGCGTATATACATAGTGATGAAACATGAGTGATAATGAAATTCAATTAATGAAATGAGATGAGCCCAAGACCGGGTTACACAGTAAATGAAATTATGATTGAAATGATTCATAGGAACATTGATGATAACAGTGATGATGCATATATAAATACATCAATACAAAAACTCATCACAAAAATGACACAAAACACTGTATCACTTTGTTGTTCTCTCTCTGACCCAGGATGACATTTTTTTTATATAAATTATCTTCACCGACTTCTTAAATTGTTTTACTCGAAAACAGCATGTTTCCTAACATAACCGTTTCGATGTTTTAAATGTTGTGTGATAATGCTGTGCTTAACAACATTGAAACTAAAGCTCGTACTATTTTAATTCACGAAGCCTTACCTGATGATCTCTACATTCCAACATCATACATGTATTTCTAGTACATACTGACCAGTCATTTTTTTAAAACACTGTTATCTATTGCCCCCGTTAGTTTGCTTAATATAAAATTATTTCAAAATCAATAGTTTCACTTATGCGATTTTTGTTTTTAATTTTTTCGTGTAGATCTATCAGTATTATGTACGAAGGACCCATGGGCGTCCACAAGACTGATCCTAAGGGGGGGGGGGTGACATAATTACAAGCAAAGAGGTTAACACAAAACGTCAAGCAAAATAAATTGTTTAAATATAATTAATAGATAGACGTTGAATTTGATATACAAAACTATAGAATTATAAAGGTGCTCGGCATTACTGTGACATTTTGAGTTTGTGTAATGGTTCTGATGTTAAAACGAAAGTATTAAAGGTACACTTTAAGATAAAAAATAAGTATTTTTAGTAGTTTAAGGAAATTCTTCTTTGTAAAACAAAATTATAATATGTTAATAGGTGCTACCTAATTTACAGACAGTTATTTTGATAACCATGTAAAGTAATAAAATATTGAGCATAATTGTGTTTAAAACATTATAATGTTTTTAAAACAAAAATAATGCATCCGTACAATTAAATCTTATTGTTTGCTGGATTTAGCGTTTTACATCTGCCAAGCTTTCAGATTTAATATTTTATAATTGTGTGTGCTTATTTAGCCTCTAGAATTTAAAGATAGTTCGGTGGTTGCGGCGTAGTGGATATGGTGTCCGCTTACCGACTCGGAGGTCTCGGTATCGATCCTTTAAGTAGAAGCGTTTTTTAGATCACCCTTAAGAAAACAAATACTGGTCCTACCCAGGAAACTGTTAACAACAGGTGGTTCCTAATGCTTTGCTAAAACTTTGGCTACAGTTTCTAAAATTTGGCTACAAAAAATTACATTTTGCTAAAATGTTGGGTATAGAAATTTTTGGGCGAGGATTAGTTTATACAGGGAGCATTCCGGATACGACCGCGGCCTCGAAAGCGCTCTTTTGAGAAAATACTGCGCACTTGAAAGTGCCCTTTTGACAAATAGCCCCTCTGTCTTTTTCAAATACTAGATGGAGCAATGATAGGAATCGTGTCCATAACACTTATAAAGGACAATCATCATCAAAAAAGCATGTGAGCTCTGTCACAAACGTGACTGGAAGCAGTGGATCACAAATTATCGCACATCTAATATTCATGGTGATGGCATGTTCCAAGATTGAATTAAATCGCGGAAGTATTATAATTGCTGTATAAATGTTATTACATTTTGTTGACCAGTTTATTTTGCATCTGCCATCTACCTTCATATTTATGCAAGTAAGCAAATCAAAAAACGTAAAGAACATTACAAAAGCAAGAAATGCAACTGTCAGAACTGTTTTCATGTTGACAATAAAGATCCCTCTCGCAGTAGAAGCCTTCATGTTTTGCCTAAAGAAAGCGTCCATTTAACGTTCACCTAATTTGTTAAGTTCTGCGTCAGGTCTTCTCATATACATGTACTAGTTAAATGGCTGATGGACATGTAAATAAACTGGAAACACACACCAACACATGTTTAGTTCTGCGCATACGTTGAACTTGCGACGCAGTATTTTACCTACCGTTAGCATTCGTTTTGTATTACCGTATTTATGAAATTTTAGTTTAAAGACATTACCAAGGCGCGATTCGTTCTCCATATGCATTCTTTAACTTCTATACTTTCGTCTCTCCAATTAACATTTGTGACATTGGTGAAGCAATTAGATAACATCCCCCCCAAAAAAACAACAACACTGAAACAGTATTTTAAAGCAAGATTTATTTTTATATCTTGTGCTTATGCAATGTGACATTTCAGTACTATAAGAACTTGGCTAACTGTAAGTACCAGTTCAGATTGATACTTACATAGGAAAGGCCTTAATATCATAGTATGACCATCGTTATAGAAAAACAAATGAAAATCAAGAGACTCAATACACTCAGAAACCTGCAATCGGAAGGTCAAATATCGATCCCGACCAGATAATGTTTGGTTACAATTTCATAAGAACTTTTTCTGTTTGTGCATAATTGCAGCCCAATAATTTTACGACAGCTTGATAAAAACTGAAAATGATCCATTCTTAACGTAACACTTTATGCAACAACTTAACACATGTTGAGTTACGTCTACGTGTCAACGTTACTTTTTTCATTGGTATCGCTTATTTGAAAACTAAATGTTATTTCTACGTGTTTTTCGAGTTTTATTTCCCATGCTTCTGGCTTATTTTCGGTTTATGTATGTTTTGCGAAGAAAGAAAGCACTTGTGCATTGATAAAAATGATGTAAAGGGCTATGATATGTTTTACTACTTTATTTAACCCTGCAAAAAAACACATCACATTATACTTAATTTATTTTTATAATTTTAAACTGTGCTTTGTAGTGTAAGTTAATGTATTACTTATCGCTAAACATTTTATTTTTGACGCATTAACAAATCATTATATTTATTGCTGTCCACTCGCATCTAACAGAGGCGATTAGGGTTTAATCCCCGTGAAAGGTTTATTTATTCCTAGTCGCACAACATAACGGGCAGATGTTTTCTGCAGGGTACGAAGCCCCCCCCCCCCACGTCCCCCAGAAAAAGGTCACACATAAGTCCATTAATCTTTGTTGCACCAGTGTGATAAGCTATTTGTGTTCATATGTTTTCTGGAAGATACATAATTTAAACATGTTGGTTTTGGAGTCTCTATATGCAGCGAACCATTACCGATGATGAAAGTTGTATATATGAAGACGAAAACAGCAAAAGCTGGACTTCTTGCAAGTAATTGAAATTGATAGATTGGTCATACCAACACACTTTTTTAACCCATTTATGCCTAGCGTCTAGAACAAAGGCCTTGGCAAACAGCGTAGACCCAGATGAGACGTTTGCATGATGCGGCGTCTCAGCAGGGTCTGCGCTGTTTGCTTTAAGGAATTTCTTTAAGAAATATTCTAAATATAGAAAAAAGACATCCCTAATTATGGAAATAAATTTATCCAATTTAGAAGGATGGGAAAGTCCACTAGGCATATTTTAAATCTAATATGCCTTTCATTAACTGTTTCCAGCTTTCATCGCTTGTATATGTAGGGTCGTGTGGTATGCGTTTTCATGTATTGTACAAGACATCAGTAACTTGTCTTAACTCAAAGTTTATCGGATGGAAAAAGGTTGAGAAAACAAAATTTAAATAATGTTTTTATTTTTTGTCAAAGTTCACACAGAATTATCATGATTTAAAATGTGTTGTTTTTCGCATTCAACCTTTATTCTTGTTAAGCGTGTAATTACCAAATCGATTTTTTTTCTGCCACCAGAAACGTTGTTCCAAAGAATCACTCATGCTTAACAATAATTTCAACAGAAATAATGATCTACGCACGTCATGGATTCAACCATTGAGCATGTTAAATTCTGTTTTCTGGGTTATTTTTAGTTATAATTAATGATTTCACAGTGCGCAACAGCACGAAACATTTCTTATTTATATATGGATATGAAAGCGTCCGATATTCCTTTGATCACAATAATTAATAACTATCAAAGCGATGCATGCGCTTACATATAATAATTATGAGTTGCAGCGTCTTTGTTGCTAATAATAGCACTTGATTCCACTACTAATTGCACTTGACAGAATTCTTCGACTGTGAGGCAGAAACATGACCAAGCGTTAGATTAATGAAACAAAATCGAACATTCGTGCATTGTGTTTGCATTGTGTTCATACATGTTTGTTTGTCTCTTTCCCTGTGGTTTATCTTATTGATTGTCGGCGCTAGTAAACTCCTTTTTAGAATACAACGGACAGTCCTACTTACACGCAACTTTCATTAACCTGAATTGCGTTTTATTATCTTTTTTAAATTGATCAAATGTTGAAGAAATGACTCCAGTTTTCACTAATATACGTATATTTGAACTCACATGAATAGAAAGTAATTATGTTGAGTTTTTAAAACTGGTTTTTCTTTTTGATCGTCGTGCTTCGTCCTTGAATTTTATTTTTAAAAAGAAAATCCTACTATACCGCTAGGAGGATTTTCACCAACCTTAAAGCGGGTATATACGATTTTTTATATGTGTTTAATTGTAATATATTGATAAAATATGTTACAATAACACACAAAATAGGAAAGAAATATTATACATTAAAGCCGAATTTCATAAAATGCAGCAAAGACAATTTAGGGTCCCGAGCCGATAGTGACGTACATATTTTCCTACAATAACCGAAGCATTCGTCTTTGTATTATAAACCGTTAAACTACGAGGGGTGTTCCAGAAGTTCGTGGATTTTCGCTATAACTTATTAGTTTGCGGGTAAAGTCAATGAAATTTACATATTATACAAACCAATTATCACGGACTCTATAAATAAGCTAAAATGCATGAATTCCATAAAGCGCGTTTGAAACGAGTTGCCATAGAGACCTCAGTAACGACATGCGGCGCACGCGTGTATTTTATTATAAGTATGAGCGTTACGCGAATTTAAATTTGGTTTAAATGTCGTTGATAAACAGAATTTACGGCAAATTTCACGTTACAGCGCCTATGTCCTCCTTACAGCCCGGATTTGGCACCTATGGACTTCCGCGTCTTCCCGGAAGTTAAATCACAGTTGCGCGGTATTCGCTTTGCAAGTAAACAGGAACTTACAGTTGCAGCAAAGCGAATCGTGTTGTCTTTTGACGCTGACTGGTATAGAGACACTTTTGACAAGTGGATTTCCCTACACATAAAGTGCATTCGCGTTGGAGGTGATTATGTGGAAAAGATTTGACAGTTGTTACTTTCATAACGTCATTGACGTTGAACAGAAACGTTACACGTGCGTCGGTGTGCGCATTGTGCACATGTTTAAATCTCTGATATATATTTATTGTTTTATGTATTTCCATGATATTTGGAGAGTAGATTTGGAAAGGACGAAATATTCTTAACATGCTATTTGTTTGTCCATTTATGTTACCAAATGGACGTTATAGCGAAAATCCACGAACTTTTGGAACACCCCTCGTAAGTATGGTATACATGCTGGCGAATTCGGCTGTACAGCCGTTTTCAATTTCAGAATTAAATATCTGGCTATTTTCGCATTATTCGACACATGTTCTTCTTAACTTTTATTTTAATTTATATTGAAATATATATATATAATAAGTTTTTTTACACAGTTTATATAAATTCATAAATATTTGACAAAATCGTATATACCCGCTTTAACATAAATTAAAAATTCCTTTCATTTGAAATGTAAAGGATCAGAGCTTGCGGATAATAATGTTTTATGACATTTTTTGTTTTCTTCTAAAAAGTTAAGTTCAAAATTATAACATTGGTGTCAAAACAAGCAATATTTTAGCAAAATAACTTTTACGATCTAATCTTAAACCGTTTAACAGTTTGCAAAAAATTATATAATGGTCATGTTCAAATTTGGCTCAAATCATGTCCATGTGTACACCCTGCAAACGAGAACGTTTTAATATTGATCATATACGCATACTGATTTAAAAATGGCCGATCGGTTATCGCAGTGGTTGTTACATACGCTCCTCACATAGGCAACCTTTGTTTAATCCACTCTTCCGGCTCACGTCAGATTGGTGTGTGGTTGTCATGTCAGATATGTTTTTTTATATTTTGTTTGTAGTCTTCTACACATTGTGCTCAAATCATACACCTGCACAGGGTAAAACTGAAAAAGACAGACGGTTTCTAGAGAATTCAGCAGATGTGCGGATAATAATTTTATTTGGTTGCCATTTCAAGTTTGTGTCGTTAACATTTGTATGGGTGTCAAAGCAGGATGTATACCAGGTAGTTGTGATTTGTGTTGTTTTGTTTACCCATACAATTACAGATATATATAATAACTGAATGTTACTTTTATGTATATAGATTCGATGAACAAGTAAAATACATTTCTGTGCACAAATATTCATTGAATTATTGAGCAGTCATATAATTTGCACAGTAATATTCATTCACTGAGATATTGCATAACTACTTGCATCCTTATAAGATCGTCTAATGTTCCTGTTACGGTATAGCGATTATTTAAAGTTCTGAATTTGTGATCGAAGAAAACGGTTTGTCTGAAGAGGTTCAGTCCTATTTACTCGGGACGAAACCGGCACATTCAGCCAGAGCAACCCTATCCAATGTATAATTGCCCCGATAAATAGAACACCACTGTGTGGGGGGACATCCCCCGTTTGACAACGACGATTGTTGTTGAAAAGAAACAGATAAATAGGAAATGGAGAAAAGAGGATTTTTTTGTAGGTGAACGAGTTTTGTTCCTACAATCCGATAACGAGTTGAAAATTTTGGTTGCTTGAGTAACATGTTTTTTTATGTTTGTGTAACGATAGAACCCATTTCTGTGCTATTTAATGTTAATTATCGGGCCTTATTCGTATATAACTTTACATTTGTCAAGTTATGTAAGTTTTCAGATTTTTATGTTTGGTGGTTATAATAGGGGTTTTAAGCAAGTTTTTGTTAAGCACATTATTCAGTGTGGTAGAAGATACATTTTAAGGCAAAACACGATGCAATACGGTTACTTTAAAGAAATTTCGATCTTCATATTTTTGTAAATTGTTATGTTTTTTCTGTAAAGTAACGGGCCTCTGTTATTCAAGCTTATAGTCATACGATATCGGGTGATGTGTACATGATCGATTTATGTCTATTTTATTTGTCAGTTGATGAAAAGTTGTTCAAGTTCATGGAGAGCATGTTTTTCGGTTTTTCGGCCAACGCTGCTGGGCGGTTACACGTATAAATCGGCAGACTATTTGACATACACGGACAGTTACAGCATTGCGACTAGAGCACTAAGTGTCCGCAACATACTGCATTATGGTAAGTTATTTTAATCTCCATTACATTTTTTATACCCGTTTTGATAGGTGAAATACATTGTTGTTTTATTTAAATATTGCAATTTATGATAGGAATAAAGTAAATTGTTGTTTGCATTTTTAAAAGTAAACGCCGAAGTCGTTTTTCAATTTTTAAATATTTGTCAACAGCGGACACTTGCATTACCTGTGTAGTTGTTTTCTTGTGTACATTATCCTAGATACGCGAGGCATGCATAATAATGACTTTGTTAGTGTCTTTATATCATTAATTTTGTGTAGACGCTTTATGTATCAATTGATTTAACAAACCATTAGAGTTTGATTTAATTCAATATTACACATAACGGTGGAGTATCACATTTAACGTGTATATGATAGTTGGTGAATTGTATTATATGTACAACATTTTGTTGCACACAATGCATATTATATATGCATTCAAGCGAGTAGCCATACTTTATTAGAAACGTGTGCATTTATGGAAGTAAACAAGTTTGTGATACATTGTATGACATTGTTCCAGTTATAATTATATGGTATGACTGTAAGACAGTCTTTAATGACAAAGTATTTACTAATGTCATTTATTTTGGCATGAAAGACGTCAGGTCGTCAACGCACCGTTAGCGTTACGCCAGTGCTACATGAGCATCCACAAGTCTACAGGGCGTCATACTCGTTGACAGTACCTACGATACCTCGTTATAAGGCGGCAATACGGGAGACCGTTCGCACCGGTATGCGGCCGTTTACGTAATACGTCATCAGTACGTTGTACTTCCGGGCATAGTCTGCTCGGCGTTTGACAACGTTCTACCTACTTCCGGGCATAGTCTGCTCGGTGTTTGACAGAACACTACTTCCGGGCTTCATACAGCTCGGGTATCTACAGTCTACTTCCGGGCTTCATACAGCTCGGGTATCTACAGTCTACTTCCGGGCTTCATACAGCTCGGATTATCTGCACTCTACTTTCGGGATTGATACAGCTCGCGGTTTGCTACTTCACAGAACGCTACGACCGGTGCTCAGTTCCGGTTCTGGTCATTGACGGCTGGACATAAGTTCAGGTCGTGACACTCAATATTACTCCACCGCTACATCTTCAGTTCGACTTATCTTCTACAGTTGGACTACGTCACCGGAATGTTAACTGGCCATTAACTTTCATACTTTGTTGTTTATTTCTGTTCATAGTCATATATTGTAAATAGTTTATTTTAATGTTGTAAATAAATTGATTTATTGTTCACGTTTATTTGTATCTGGTTCTGGAGGGGTTATTGCGCTGGGTTATCACAGCTTCTGCAGTCCTGACCGTTACAGTTTGGATACTTAATTATATTTTTCGCCGTATTCAAGAGTTGGTCATCAGGGGTGCCAATTTTCCTACTTGTCTTGGGTTGGTTGGTCATACAGTGCACACACTCATACCCGTATAAGATAAGTTTGCTACATGAATACGAGCTGGATAGAGAATGGTCAGATAACCCGCGATCCAAGTTTTTAAAAACTAGCCAGCCTGTCCGCCGAAAAACGTGTACACGTGTGCCGTGTGGGTGTGTGAGCGCGTCCGCGCGTGCTTGTAATTGTGTGTACACACTTATCATTTCACCTTGTCGCTTCTTCTCCAACTTGTGTAACATACATTTATTTAAATAAATGCATCTGGACTCCTTACATACGCTTGGTGAGATATTTCTTAACTGACCTTGACTGGCCAGTGTCAGAAGATGAGCCGCGCTCTGTTTAGAAGGGGTTTAATGCATGTGCGTAGTGTCGTCGAAGATAAGCCAGTGCAGTCCGCAAAGGCTAATCAGGGACGACACCTTCCGCTTGTGTGATATTT
The DNA here is from genome assembly GCF_020536995.1 of Dreissena polymorpha. NCBI lineage: Eukaryota > Metazoa > Mollusca > Bivalvia > Myida > Dreissenidae > Dreissena > Dreissena polymorpha. Next base: position 23,569,018 of record NC_068362.1, on the reverse strand, counting down.
TCTGTTTAAAGAAAGTCTCTTCTTGGCAAAAGCCAGTGGATTTTTCAATGAATCACTTTCCAGATAACGCCAGTTTCTTAAATACCGGGAATAATAAATGTAAATCTGTACATTTTCTGAGCGTTAACATACAGCTTGTCACAGCATTTACAACTACGCATTTTTTAAATGGACATATAAGTTCACATTAAAATAAAGCCAAACATGTACACCTAATATACACCAATCATTTTGTTTTCATGTTCGTTTTATGAAATTAAAATGTACTATATTATTTCAAATATCACAAGCAAAGAGAACAATCTTCATTTGCAAATTAACACTCGTTGAACGCTAATATACAAGTACTAAGGAAACATAATTGTCTAATATGGTATCGATCAGGGAACTGAAGGTTTTAACTCCCTTTGAAGTGATTACGTCCCTTAAACACATAAATGTTGTTTAGAACAGAATGTCACTTAGTAATTTTTTTTTATTAAGCTTTATTTATGTGCATTATTTTGTTTTATAAATTGTAAACACAGAACTTATACTGTGGCTGATTGTAATAATTAGTTTTAATATAAGGCATAAAATACTTTTTAGTTCACTATTCTATCTAAACGAAGTTAACCTTCGACGCTTGTTCACGAAGCTCGTGGACGTGCACAACTTTTGAAGAAACTCTGTCGAGGGAAATCATTTCGAAGAGTTTCAATGAATGCACTAGTCGAGGGAAAGCATTTCGAAGATACCTGTGGACTTATTACCATAGATACATGATCAACTCTGGTTATGATCAACGGTAATTTATTGTCGATCGATAAAAGTATTTCAAAATGATGACAGTAATGCATTTGCCGGCTTTGACCGGAAGTGCTTTAGTAGACAGTGCTAGGGAACGAACAGTAAAAGTAAAAGGAAAAAAAGGATGCAGTATGATGGGCGTAGTGAATATTCTGACGAAAAATGGAGTGGACGATACTGACGTGGAGTGGCTAGCCTCGGGACCTCCGGGATCGGCAGAGTATGACGTCACCTTCGCAAACTCAGATAAGTGCCGCTCTTTTTTATCTAGAGTATCAATACAATCATCTGTTACACATAGTGGGGTTCAGTACCGTTTTTTTCAAATATGGAAAACAGCTGGTGACGTGCAGAGTGCACTGGTTACCAGCATATGTTAGCGATTTGGCAATTGCAGATATGTTTAAAGGGTTTGGGCAAGTGGTTTCTGTAGAACATGACACTTTGAAGGTTGGTGACTTTGTCACCAGATCTGGAGTGAGGATAGTCACAGTTGAGTGTGATTCAAATATGACAGAGGCTATACCACACATACTAGCATTCGAATGTGGCTCAAGGGCCCTTATTACCATGCGGGGAAGGCAACCTTTGTGTCTCTATTGTCAAGAGGTGGGACATGTACGAAATACATGCCCACAAAATATCAATGCAATATTTAAGCACAACCAGGAGAGTGTTTCAGGGACAAAAGTTGTAAAGGATTTGGCACAAAAGGCACCATCATCAAAAGTCAAGGAGACAGTTGCAGAAAGGCCGGAAGTGACGGTTGAACAATCATCAACACAGAAAGACGATTTCCAGGTCGTTGTAAGCAAGAAAAAAAAATCAAGCGGTCAAAAGAAACAGATATCAGCAGAAGAGGTGACACAAACAGGGAAAGAGGAGGAAAAAATGGACGCACAAGATTTAGAGGTGAGGGGAGAAAAGAGGGGTCGAAAGGGTTTGATCACAGGCTAAAAAAAGAGTATGTGATAGGAAAATACTAACAGTAGTGAAGAATTGTCTCCCTTACCCCAAAACAGATATACGGTGTTAGAAGTTGATGATCTTGGAGAACATCCATTAGTAATTGATTTAGATTCGCAAGATCTGAACATGACCCCTGTTGATTAAATGTGTAAGAACAAACATAGACAAAATTCCATTTCAATTAATAGATTACCTTTATCAAAAATCAACTAACATCTTTATAAATCCTTTTTTTAAATTACCCTTTACTGTTACAAATCAATGTATATCAATACCTTGTGTAAATAGTTCACTTGTATATATATTTATCATTATATTTTATGTATTAAAAAATAATATTGGCATATATACCGATCACATAGAAAATCTGTGTGACCGATATATTGGCATATTTAAAATTTCATGTTTTCACATTATTTATTTAGTATATAGCATGTATAAATAAAATCTATGTAAAGAACAGTATGTATATATGTACAATAACAAAAACTATTACTTTAAAATCTCATATAACAAATGCATTTCTTATTATGTGTGAGCGTATAAATTACGTTCATATGCCAGTGTGTGTAAAAGTTTGTCATTGTTACATATACTCAATTTATATTTATTACAAAACACCTTTCCCAAACAATCTATTCATCAACATTACGCCTTTAATCCTTTTCCAATATCCTCGTGGTAAATGTGAGCGCATTTATTTATTTCCAACAATACATCGGTACGTAGTACGCTCATTACAAAAGCGAGTTTACAAAACCTCTAGCGTAGTCTCTTTTCTACCTGGTTTAAATCTTTTCAACAATATTATCAGTGTTTCTATTCTAACAATAAATCATGGACGCCGCCATCTTTTCTTTTTCCTTACAACCTGAGTTATAAACTAGAACATGGAGTTAAAAATAGAAACTATAAATATTAACGGATTAAGATCCAAACAAAAACAAACTTTTATTAAAGATTATACTTCAACTAACAAAATAAACATATTATGCATACAAGAAACACATGTAGATAATTACAAAATGTCGAAACAAATAGAAAATCTAATATCAAAAGAATACTTTTATGTATGAAATTTTTCTAATAACCTGTCTTGCGGATGTTGTTTAATCGTAAATGATACGAATATTAAATGTTCTAAATTTCAAATTGATTTTGATGGTCGTTTTATTTCCTTAGATATACAATACTTAAATGATTATTTTAAAATTTGTAATATTTATGCACCGAATAAACCAGGTGACAGAAATAATTTTTTTGAATCAATAAAACATTATTTAGTGTCATCAAACAAATTAATTATTTTAGGGGACTTTAATTTCATTTTAAACCCTTGCCTAAAGGCCTTGCCTGCCAGGGTCAAAACCCTGTCCGCCCAGTCATCCACCGACTCCTCCTCGCCCTGCCTCGCTCCCGAAAAGGTTACCCTTGCCGTTTCCGGCAATTCCCGGTACCCAAACCTCCTCTCAAGTGTGTCGACTACCTCAATGTAGCCAAGCTCCACCTCTCTGTCCATCACTAAGGCATAGTATTCACTAGCCTTATCGGTGAGACAAAGACACAAGAAATCCCGCTTCTCAAAATCATCCCATTCGAAAATACCCGCGTACTTTTCGAATTTGGTCAGGAAAGCCTGCCAGCTTCCTCGACCATCAAAAACCAGTGCTTTAGGTAAGGACTGGAGCCTGGGTTTCTGTTGACCTAAAAGCATAACTCTCTGGCCAACATGTATTGTAAGAGCGTTATTGGTAGCACCGCGCGCCGCATGTGTAGCATTTCGCGAACCACAACGAGATGTTGCTCCGCTCCTGCCCACCTGCGGTGTAGGTACCACCTGTGGTGCTGCAAAATACCTTGACTGTACAGGTGGGATCATATATGTCATATGTGGTTGGTTTACAGGGTCAATTAATTGACCCTGGCCGCCCACCAACATATATTGCAAGTGACCCCCTTGCGAGACTGGCACCTGGGTCATTAACTGGTACTGTACCGGCTGTGGACCCTGCGCCGTGGCTTGGTAATGTACTGGGTACGTCCCATTTGCCACTGGCATCTGAGTCACAGCCTGGTATTGACCAGACTGCACCCCATTGTGTACCGGCATATGCGCCACAGCCTGATATTGCACAGGCTGCGCCTCCCGTGCCCCTGCAGCCGGTGTCACAGTCACAGTCCGATACTGCACAGGCTGTTCCACTGACACCTGCTGCCACCCTGCATCCACCTTGGGCGGCGAAGATTTAGGCCTCGCCCCCTGTTCATCCTCCCTAGCCTCAGGTGGATTCACATAGGACGCAGGAGGTCCACTTAGTGAGGCATTTGCAATTACTACCTTCATCCTCTCTATCGCCTCCACTCCCTTATCAACCGGTACACTCACTGGTCCACTCGCATCCAATAGCTCTTCCTCCTCTCCCTCATTCTCACTATCCACCTCATTATCTGGTAAAGAATCAGATTGACTGAATCTGATCATGGCCCACATTTGTCTTGACAACCTTATATATGGTATTTTGGCAAAAGCATCAGGCGTAATGCTACCGTGCAATTCTCGGTACACTACAATTGCTTGAGCTGTCCTGGCGCCAATACCCGGAACAGTCTGTAGTTCAGTTACCGGCGCCGTATCGATATCGACTAATGAAGTACGATCCATTTTCCAATTTATGTATTAAAAAAAATGAATGAAAAAGTAAAAGGACAAATATTACAACAACCAGAAATTCACCAGCTAATAATTTTAACTTTTGAAATTGTGATCAAATCAAAAATAAATATATATGATTTGTATTGATAATGTATCTATTTGAGTAAATAAATACTCAATAGAAATGAAAAAAATTCACCAGATAATACTTTATAATTTGTATAATTGTGATTAAATCACAAATAAGTGTATCGTTTTTTTACTGATAAAATATCTATTTGAGTATATAAATACACCCAAAGAGAAACGTTTGAAATTCACTGGTTATAACGTGATAACTACTAAAATTGTGATTGAATCACAAATCAATCAATCGAATTTTACTGACAACATATCTATTTGAGTATATAAATACACCCAAAGAGAAAAGTCAGAAATTCACAAGTTATTACTTGACAACTAGTGAAATTGTGATCAAATAACAAATTTAATTTTTAATAAAAAAAAATAAATCTATTTGAGTATATAAATACACCCAAAGAGAAAGTCAGAATTGCACCAGTTATATCTTAATAACTAGTGAAATTGTCATTAAATCACAAATCAATGTTAACTGATAAAATATCTATTTATATTAAATATAAATAAATACTCAAACAAAATGTAAATAATTCACTTATTGCGGAAGTATTAATGATAAAATTGTGAAACAGAAATAAATTGAGTAGTAGAAATACTCTACTCAAACGTTATAATAAATATTTAGCAATGTGGTCATTCGCCTGACTATAAGCGAATCACAATCCAAATGTACAGCCAGCTAAATATAGATGGCTTATATGGTGCAAAACAAGTCACACAAGCGACAGAGTATGGCAAGCGGTTCGACGCATAATCCCAAGAAACTAGGTTTCTAATGAGAACCTATGTTTTCAAATGAGAACCTAGGTTCTTGTGAAAACCTAGGATACCAAACGAGAACTTAAGTTCTCAGAATGAGAACCTAGGTTCTCATGAGAACCTAGGTTCTCATGAGAACCTAAGTTTTATGTGTCTATGAGAACCTAGGTTCTCATGAAAAGCCTAGTTTCTCATGAGAACCTAGGTTCTCAAGCGTAAACCAAGGTTTTCAAATGAGAACCAAGGTTCTCATGAAAACCTAGGTTCTCATGAGAAACCTGGTTTCTTGGGATTTCATAAACCTTGGTTCTCATGAGAACCTAGGTTCTCATGATAACCTAGGTTCTCATGAGAAACCTAGTTTCTTGGGTTTATGCGTCGAACCGCTTGCCATAATTAACCTCCAGTTGTCTCCCATTGCTTGGTACACGCTGGCGGCATATGTGTAAAATGAATAGAAATAGGCGTGAAACCGTGAATGTTTCTCCCCAAGAGCATTTTCTGAACAATGTTCAGACAATGCTCAGTAATATTCTACGAAACTTATCTGTTGAATATTTGTGACAACAGGCATTAGCCGTCGGTGACAGCCTCTTGTTCATGTTTCCGTGCATGGGTGTTCTTGAGGAATGAAATTAGTAAAGTAATCGGTCGACATTGGTCTGAACACGTTAATAAAAAATTGAACTGTTTATGAAATACATCTTTAATTGTAAATATTATTTTGAGACTAAAAATTCAGATCAATCGTTACATAATACATTGTTACAGCATTAAATGAGTTTCAAATATTCAGTTCCCTTGTTCGGGCCTCAAACGACTGTACGGTACAGTTTTCTATTTTAAGTATGTCTGTGACCTACATGTAGGAAGCAATCATTATGGTATAAAATACAAGTTTTATCTCTATTGATTATGTGTAATAATGTATTATTCAATCGTAAGATATCGGCAACACTGCAAGAAAAACTTATGCGCTAAAGACTTTGCAAACATATTTAAATAACTTGAGATATCTGCAAAAATAAAGTTCTTAACGGCGTGTTTTCATTCTTTCCAGCCCGTGTGTAATCATATGTGAACCTCATTGATCCTGCGCCCTGAATAATATGTGTCCCGTATTCCAAACGAGCAAGTTTACGCCGTCCGACGCGTAATTCTGAAAACCTAGGTTCTCTGAAAACCTAGGTTCTCAGAGAACCTAGGTTTTCAGACAACCTAGGTTTTCAGAGAACCTAGGTTCTCATTATGAGAACCTAGGTTTTCAAAGAACCTAGGTTCTCATGAGAACCTAGGTTCTATGAGAACCTTGGTTCTCATAATGAGAACCTAGGTTCTCAGAGAACCTATGGTTCCCAAATGAAAACCACGGATATGGCAAGCAGTTCGACGCATAATCCCAAGAAACTAGGTTTTTCATGAGAACCTAGGTTCTCATGCTGATAACCTAGGTTGTCATGAAAACCTAGGTTTACAAATGAGAACCTAGGTTCTCATGAAAACCTAGGTTCTCATTTGAAAACTTGGGTTCTTGACGCCATGTGCAATCTTCAAGCGAGAATCTAGGTTCTCATTCTGAGAATCTAGGTTCTCATTCTGAGAATCTAGGTTCTCATTCTGAGAACCTAGGTTCTCATGAGAAACCTAATTTCTTGGGATTATGCTTCGAACCGCTTGCCATAACAGAGCAATGTAAATAAACACTGCTGTAAATATAACCGTGTAATGATTTAATATTCACAATCCAGCACATTGAACATAAACAACCTAAAAATAGACGACACAGATGAGCGGTTACACGGTTCAGCGAACCGCAATATGACGTCAATAGTCAAACCTAAAATTCAGCCAATGCGCTGACAAAAACCGACAAAATCGGTTTAATTCAATGAAAAGTACTTTAAATTCATTAAACAAATATTTTATTTACATGAAGTAAACAAAATAACGATTAAAAACGGACAATTTAAATGAAACTTGATTTTTTTCAAGATGGCCGACTTCGAACGCTATGGTTCAAAATAGCCGACTGTTTACACAATCAAATGCAGCAAGTTTGGAACTCGCAGCGCCATTTATAGTACTAATGTAAATAAATACATGTAATACTTACTTAATATAAGTAGTGGTGGATGGATCCATCGAGAGGCAATGCAGACTAAACCCTTCAGAATACGAACAATAACAAGGAACAATTTATCTTTGGGATTCGGTTCTGCACTCTGACGTCATCAGCGCGTTCGGAAGCGCGGTAAAGAGGGCAATTAGGCAAAACGGTCGGGATGGTCCTTTACAGTCCGTTCAAGTTCACCATACGCTTTTGCAGACTGCACTGGCTTATTTGGGATGACAGTTTACGCACATGCACTAAATCCCGTTTCTAAAGAGCAAAGCTCAAACGATTATGATCTATTGGAAAGCACGATACAATTGAATATCATGATATAGCATTATAGATGATCTATTGGAAAGCACGATACAATTGAATAGCATGATATAGCATTATAGATGATCTATTGGAAAGCACGATACAATTGAATATCATGATATAGCATTATAGTTTCTAGTATTCTTTTAATATTTCTAAAACTGCCTTATTCGTTAAAAAATACGCTTATATATGTCTATGCCAGATGAACAATGCTATTTTCATAATTTAGCAAGCTGCTGACTTACAGTACCATTCTTTTGTAAGAATACTTTTCCAAGAATCGGAAAATTATGTAACAATGTGTAAACAAATACTAACACAGAATGTAAATTAATATATACATATAGTGTATGTTAAAACTGTTATTAGTGTTCAAAAATTAACCAGTATAATAATATACCTTTACAAGAAAACATTACTTTTAAGGTTTGATATAAATGTTGAGTCTCACCCCGTGGAAGCTTGAAATGAATGTGCGTAAATTGTCCCAGTTCGCACAGGGTAATGAAGGACGACACTTTTATGCTATCGTTTAAAGGAAGTCTCTTCTTACCGAACATACAGTTAAGACTGAAAGTATCGTCTCTATTTAGCCTGAGATATATATGTTAATAGGTGTTAAGAAGTTTCCCCGATAATGGGAATTTCCGTAATTTACTATTTACGGAGAATTATCCCCGATAATGGGAAATCCGTAATTTACTATTTTCCCTATAGTGGTAACACTATAAACGCCAAATACCCACTTTTGGTATGAAACTGTATTAACGATCCTCAATATAAAAACAATCCTTGTCTCTTTCTAGTTCATCACTATGTAACGACGTCACGCCTATAACGTTACGTCACAAATCGACGTTACGTCACGGAACCAATCCGCCAGTACAAATAAAACGTTAAAATCTAATGTCCAATAGGTACTACCTAATTTACGGACACAGGTTAATTTGATAACCATGTAAAGTAATAAAAAATGAGCATAATTGTGTTCAAAACATTTTAATGTTTTTAAATCAAAACTAATGTATCCGTACAATTATATCTTATTGTTACCTGGATGGAGCGTTTTACATCTACCAAGCTTTCAGATCTAATATTTTATAAAGTGTGCTTATTTAGCCTCTAGAATTCAAAGATAGTTCGGTGGCTGCGGCGTAGTGGATATGGTGTCCGCTTACCGACTCGGAGGTCTCGGTATCGATCCTTTAAGTGGAAGCGTTGTTTAGATCACCCTTTAGAAATAAAATACTGGTCCTACCCAGGAAACAGATTGTTTTATACAGGGAGCATTCCGGATACGACCGCGGCATCGAAAGCGCCCTATTGAGAAAATACTGCGCACTTGAAAGTGCCCTTTTGACAAAATAGCCCCCTCTGTCTTTTAAAAATCCTAGATGGAGCAATGATAGGAATCTCACAGGGTTTTCTTTCGCAAACTTGTGTTGCCTACTTTGAATTTTGTCTTCACACAAAAACAACTTGACACTTCTTATGCTATTCAGTGTTGAGACGAGCATTTTCAGTGACATTATATATCGTTGTCACATTATCGAGGTTTGTATTTTATAGAGATAATCTTCACCGACTTCTTAAATCGTTTTACTCGAAAACAGCAGGTTCCCTATCACACACTAACATGAAATGTAGAGATCATCAGGTAAGGCTTCGTCAATGAAAAATATCACGAGCTTGTTCAATGTTGTTAAGCACAGCATTATCACACAACATTTAACACATCGAAACATCAAACATGTATTTCAAGTACATACTGACCAGTCATTTAAAAAAAAATACTGTTATCTATTCCACCCGTTAAGTTGCTTAATATGAAATTATTACAAAATCAATAGTTTCACTTATGCGATTTTTGTTTTTACTTTTTTCATGAAGAGTTATCAGTATTATGTACGAAGGACCCATGGGCGTCCGCAGGAATGATCCTAGGGGGGTGGGGGGTGGGTCAAGTGGTGTTTCTCCCCCTTTGCCGCCGGAGCCGTAGACAATTATAAGAATAAGGCCAGATAATTGTGCATCATGAAGTATATCTGGAAGGTTACAGGTTAGGATTTGAATTTGATAAATTTACTGTATTGGAGTGGCTTATACCTATTTTATCTCTCCTTTGATCATATCGACTTTTCTCTTATAAAATTCTCATCAGTCATCACTCATCATCGGAAGACATTCATTATGTTTAACCCACAATAACTATTATTGCATACACTCTATCTATAATGCCCTCTGGCGGGTGCAGAAATTTGGCAAAAGCAGGGCTTGAACGGGAGAAATCGTGTATTAACAAGGCGATTCACGCGCCGTTCAAGCCCTGTTATGTGTTTTTCATATGCATAATCTGGTCCACACGCAGTTACTTCCCTATTCCAGCCATCGACGACTTTCCAAGCATAAATGGGGAACTGAAACTGAATAAGCACCAGTTTCCTCATGCATGCAGGGATGATGGCAATGACTATTTCAATCCACTTTTCAAATTATACCATCTGAACTCTCAAGACAACAGCTTTATTTTATTGGCAACGTCAATGAAGTTAAGGTTATTTACTCAACACTTTCAAAGACTATCCTCTAAATGTAACTGTGAATGTACCTTCAACGTTCCTGTCTTAAATTCCAAAATAATTCCTCATTTCTTACTTTACGCGGCTGCATTTCAACTTTGCATTAATCCACTGTTTAAACACATTTTAAATCGAAAACTGCCTATCCGAAGGTAAAGCCTCGTCATTTCGGATGATGTCCGAGTGAGGCATATGCAAAACACAACCTTGAACTGTATTGAAATAATCGAATTATTTTATCGATTTCGAACGAACAAGAGATGTTATTGTTTTCAATGTTATTTTAATTTATTTTGGTATGTGTAATTTGTTTATGCAATAATAGCGAAAATACACTTTTTCTCGGACATGATCATCGAAAACGTGTATTATCCCTATAATTTGATATGTTAAGTCTTGATTGGAATCGGAAGGCCCCGATTCAGGACGGGACCTTTGTAGTAAAGTGTGGTAGTGTAATTTTTTTTACAGTGGAGGCATATTTGTGTTTCAATTACAATACTTTTTACATTTAGTTTCGATTGCATTGTGGCTCTCTGCGAATAGAGATTCAGAAATTATATCAAGCAGGCGAAATTCGCAGGCTTGTTTCGCACATGATATTTAGCAATTGATTGTGTCGTAAAAAAATGTACTTATAATACAATTGTTTTCCAATTTTACTATTTTTTTAAATATAAAATCATTAATCTGGCTTATAATAAAATATAACAAAGTATTTTATCAACGATTTTAGTGTTTAATACCTACAATGACATTAATTTTGTATTTCAAGGGACATAATTACAAGCAAAGAAGTTCACACAAAACGTCAAGCAAAATAAATTGATGAAATATAATTTATAAATAGACGTTTTAAATAAATTTAATATACAAAACTATAGTATTATAAAAGTGCTCGGAAATACTGTGACACATTTGAGTTTGCGTAATGGTTCTGATGTTAAAACGAAAGTACAACATGTATAAAAGTTACACTTTAAGATAAAAAATAAAATAATCAGGAATAGTATTTTTAGTAGTTGTAGGTAATACTCTTTGTAAAACAAAATTATAATATGTTAATAGGTGCTACCTAATTTACGGACAAAAGTTAATTTGATAACCATGTAAAGTAATACAAAATTGAGCATAATTGTGTTTAAAACATTATAATGTTTTTAAAACAAAAATAATGCATCCGTCCAATTAAATCTTATTGTTTGCTGGATGGAGCGTTTTACATCTGCCAAGCTTTCAGGTTTAATATTTTATAATGGTGTGCTTATTAAGCCTCTAAAATTCAAAGATAGTTCGGTGGCTGCGGCGTAGTGGATATGGTGTCCGCTTACCGACTTGGAGGTCTCGGTATCGATCCTTTAAGTGGAAGCGTTCTTTAGATCACCCTTTAGAAAGAAAATGCTGGTCCTACCCAGGAAACAGATTGTTTTATACAGGGAGCATTCCGGATACGACCGCGGCATCGAAAGCGCCCTATTGAGAAAATACTGCGCACTTAAAAGTGCCCTTTTGACAAAATAGCCCCCTCTGTCTTTTTCAAATCCTAGATGGAGCAATGATAGGAATCTCACAGTTTTTTTTTCGCAAACTTGTGTTGCCTACTTTGAATTGTGTCGTCACACAAAAACAAACTTTTAAAAATCAATTCATAAATCACAGTCTTAAATGCATACACTTGTTTGGAGCTGTATATTTAAGATTTTAATCCTTATAATCCATATTTGTTTATGAATATATTCTAACAACACATCGAACAAACAAAGATATATCAGTAATCATATGATGGTGGTGATATATAGTTAAATATAGAATAAGTTTATGACCTTTACGCACTCTTTGCAGTGTGAGGATTCTGTTAAGGAGAAACGAAGATAATACTTTTTTACCCCCACTTTCAGAGGTCAGACATTGGTTACGGTTTGATGCATTTAGCACAGAAAATGACATTAAACATTGAATTGCAAGCTTCCATAAATGGCTCTTAATACAGTTTTTTGCATGTATATTAAACGCTCTAAAATGCATCTTCGATAGTGTCAAGTATCACCGTGAGTTACGGCAATCGGACGCTAGAAAGGAAATAAAGTGTTTGACAAACAAGTTACCGTTAGCTGTTTGCGAACATGTCCACAACACTTATATTGGACAATTATTATCAAAAAGCATGTGAGGTCTGTCGCAAACGTCACTGGAAGCAGTAGATCACTGTGCGCGCACATTATCGCACATCTTGTGATGACATGTTCCAAGATTAATCTAAATCGCGGAAGTATTATAATTGCTTCATAAATGTTATTACATTTTATAGACAAACATATCATTGCGTATATGTGTGTATAATCAGTTTATTTTGCATCTGCCATCTACCTACATATTTTTGCAAGCAATTAAGCAAATCGAGAAACTCAAAGAACGTTACAAAAGCAAGAAATGCAACTGTCAGAACTGTTTTCATGTTGACAATAAAGATCCCTCTAGCAGTAGAAGCCTTCAGAAAGCGTCCATTTAACGTTCACCGAATTTATTAAAGTCTGCGTCAGGTCTTCTCATATACATGTATTCGTGAAAAGGCTGATGGACATGTAAATAAACTGGGAACACACACACATACACAAACACGGCAAGTGCTGCGCATATGTTGAAATTCCCATGCAGTATTTGACTTACCGTTAGCATTCGTTTGGTATTACCGTATTACAAAAAGACATATGCAGGAAATTTTAGTTTAAAGACATAACGAAGGCGCTATTCGATACATGTTTCAGAGTGCTCTCTATATGCATTCTTCAGCTTCTATACTTTCGTGTCTCCAATTTACATTTATGACATTGGTGAAGCAATTAGTTAACACCCGAAAAAACACTTAAACAGTATTTTAAAGAAAGATTTATTTCCTTTTCTTGTGCTTATTCAATTTGACATTTCTGTACTATTAGTACGTGGCCGACTATACATATGAGTACAGATTGATGCTTACATAGGAAAGACCTTAATATCATAGTATGACCATATTTATAGAAAGACAAATGAAAAGCATGAGACTTAATACACTCAGAAACCTGCAATCGGAAGTCAAATATTGATCCCGACCAGATAATGTTTGGTTACGACTTTATACGAACTTTTTCTGTTTGTGCATAATTGCAGCCCGATATTTTTACGACAGCTTGATAAAAACTCAAAATGATCCATTCTTAACGTACCACTTTATGCAAAAACTTAACACATGTTGAGGTACGTCTACATGTCAACGTTAATTTTTTCCAATGGTATCGCTTATTTCAAAACTAAATGTTATTTCTACATATTCTTCGATTTTCCTTTCCAATGCTTCTGGCTTAATCTCGGTTTATATATGTTTTTAGAGGTTGCGAAGATAAAAAAGCACATGTACATTGATAAAAATGATGTTGTCATTCAAATACAGATAGAGACTACACAACCAGATTTGGAACCGGACTGTGATATGTTTTTACTACCTTATTCACCCCTGCAAAAAACATCACAAAATACTTTATTTTTTATTATTATTTTAAACTGTGCTGTATGATCTAAGTTTATATATAAGCATATCGTGATAATTTTTATTCTTGACGCATTAATAAATCATTATATTAATGGCTGTCCACTCGCATCTTACAGAGGCGACCAGGGTTTAATTCCCGGGAAAGGTTTATTTATTCTTAGTCGCACAACATAACGGGCATATGTTTTTTGTGCAGGGTACGAAGCCCTCCCCCTTCCCCCAGAGAAAGGTTACACTTATAAGTACATTAAGCTTAGTTGCACCATTGTGCTCAGCTACTTGTGTTCATATGTTTTCTGGAAGATCGATATTTAAATATGTTGGTTTTGGAGTCTCTATATGCAGCGAACCATTTCCGATGATGAAATGTGTATATATTAAGACGGTATTTACGCGAAAAACAACAAAAGCTTGACTTCGTTCAACGAATTGAAATTGATTGATTGGTCATGCCAACACACTTGTTTATATCTCAAATACCTTGCATAAACTCTTTCCAGCTTTCATCGCTTGTATATGTAGTGTCGAACTGTATGTGTTTTCATGTATTGTACAACACATCAGTCTCTTTTCTTAACTGAAAGATTATCGGATGGAAAGAGGTTCAAGATTCCTATATATAATTATTATAAGCAATTGTTATATCACTAAAACGGTATTAGAAAACAAAATTTAAATAATGTATCATCTTATTAAAAACTACTTTTGTCAAAGTTCAAACAGAATCATCATGGTTTAAAATGAGTTGTTTTTCGCATTCAACCTTCATTCTTGTCGAGCGTGTTATTACCAATCCAGCAACGTTGTTCCAAAGAAACAATTATGCTTAACAATGATTTCATCAGAAATAATGATCCACGCACGACATTGATTCCACCACCGAGCATGTTTATTTTTTTTTCATGGTTATGTTTAGTTATAATTAATGATTTCACAGAGCGCAACAGCACGAACCATTTCTTATTTATATATAGATATGAAAGCGTCCGATATTCCTTTGATCACAATAATTAATAACTATCAAAGCGATGCATGCGCTGACATATAATAATTATGAGTTGCAGCGTCTTTGTTGCTAATAATAGCACTTGATTCCACTACTAATTGCACTTGACAGAATTCTTCGACTGTAAGTCAGAAACATGACCAAGCGTTAGATGAATGAAACAAAATTGAACATTCGTGCATTGTGCTTTTATTGTTCCAATACATGTTTGTTTGTTTCTTTCCTAGCGGTGTATCTTATTGCTCGTCTGCGATAGTCAACTCCTTTTAAGAATACAATAGACAGCCCTACTAACACGAAATTTTCTTTAATCTGAATTGCGATGTATTTTACGATCTAATATTAACCCGTTTTTGCGTGAAATAATGTAATCATGTCCATGTCTAAACCCTCCAAACGGGAACGTTTTAACCCATGTATGCCTAGCGTCTTGTAAAAAAGCCTTGGCAAACAGCGTAGACCAAAATGAGACGCCGCATGATGCGCCGTCTCATCTGGGTCTTCGATGTTTGCTTAAAGGATTGTTCTGTAAAAAATATTCTAGATATAGAAAAAATTAATACTAGACATCCCTAAGTTTTGGAAATAAATTGGTCCAATTTAGAAGGATAGGAGAGTCCACTAGGCATAAATGGGTTAATATTGACCATATACGGATAATGACTTTTTTTAAAAAGCCGTTCGGTTATCGCAGTGGTTGGTACATACACTACTCACATAGGCGACCTTTGTTTAATCCACTCTTAAGGCTCACGCCAGTTTGGTGCGAGGTCGTCATATCAGATTTTTTGTAGTCTTCTACACATTGTGCTCAAATCATACACCTGCACAGGGTAAAACAGGGAATGACAGACGGTTTCTTGAGGAAACAGCAGATGTGCGGATAATAATGATATTTGGCTGCCATTTCAAGTTTGTGTCGTTAACATTTGTATGGGTGTCAAAGCAGGATGTATACCAAGTCATTGTGATTTGTTTTGTTTTGTTTACCAATACAATAACAGATATTTTTTTAATAACTGGATGCTACTTTTATGTATATTGATTCGGTAAACAAGTAAAATATATTTATGTACACAAATATTCATTGAATCAGTCATATACTTTGTACAGTAATATCCATTCTCTGAGAAATTGCATGACTGCTTGCACCCTTATAAGATTGTGTAATTGTCCTGTAAATGTATAGCGATTATTTAAAATTCTGAATATGTGATCGAAGAAAACGGTTTGTCTGACAAGGATCAGTCATCTATTTAGCCAGAGCAACCCTAACCAATATATAATTGCACTGATAAATTGGAAACAATCGTGTGTGACATCCCCCGTTTGACAACAACCATTGTTGTTGAAAAGAGACAGATACATGTAAATAGTAAATGGAGCAAAAATGAATTATTTTGGTAAAAAATGTTAGGTGAACGAGTTTTGTTCCGGCAATCCCTTAACGAGTTGTACATTTTGGTTGCTTAAGTAACATTTTTTTTTGTGTTTGGATACTAAATTAGATTTTTCGCCGTCTTCCAGAGTGGGTCATAAGGGGTGAAAATTTTCCTTCTTGTCTTGGGTTAGTTGGTCTTACAGTGCACACACAAATACCCGTATAAGATAAGTTCGCTACATGAACAGGAGCTGGATAGAGAATGCATATTTCCGCTCACTGACCCGTCCTTAGTGATTGTTGCTACGCTTCACACGCTACATCCAAAATGGCATCCGCTGATGCTGAAGCATCTGATACGCTTGTAAATATTTCTGACAATATTTCAGTTAAATTCCTACCAAATAATTAAACTAGCAGATAGAATTTTAAAGAGATCTTAATTTTGACACACAAGGATACATTCATAATATAAAGATCTCTGATAAAAAAAAAACGTTTGCGTGTCGTCGCTGACTGCTGGAGATCAATAAGGAAAAATGAATAACCACATCGTTTAAACATCGATTTGTCCGATGAAAAGATTACAGAATCACACTGCAATTGTAAAGTCGGGTGAGTTATTATACATGATTATTCAATTATTTAATAAGTATTCATGGTTATTGGTAACATCTTTATTAATCGTTAGTTTTTTATGTATTTTTCATAATGCAGAATATTTTCATTATTTCAGACTGACTGGGCACTGTTCACACATCATTGGGTTGCTTAAAACACTACCGGGATTAAATAAAACCTTTAACAATGAAAAAATCCACTATCCTCGCAAATAGATTAATCCGAAATTGCCCCTGTAAATAATTCAGAAATAAAGATAACAGATCCGCATGGGTCACAACCAACAAATGTCTCTTTGGTTGTAGATGTCTTATAATCACTGTAAAGTTGACCGTGTAGCCCAAGAGCGTTAGATACTTGTGTTTTAATATCCGTTTCATCTATTATGATAAGAGTGTTTGGAAAACCTTTTTTTGAAATCTTTTGGCATTTTAGAAATAATAACATCCCTATGAGGCCAGATTGATACTTGGCCAAACTTGAAATACGTAATATCCAACATATTATTAAGCACAATTCCAGCAGATTGTAATGATATGTTGTATCTCATTGCTAAATCCTTGGGACCAAAGCCGTGTCTTAATCTGCACAAAGTTGAAAGTAAAGCATTTTCATTTGAAAGCATTTTTAAGTCACTCTTGCCATATTATCGTTTTTCATCTGGTTTAGGAAAAAGAAAGGCAAATAGAAATAAATAAGTTATTCCAGTGTAGTAAAGAAATAAACACTTCAATGCCTTTTCTCTGTTCCTTATGCCTTCAGCACCAAAGTTTTCTTGTTGTTGTATTTTTCTTTGATGTTCTTTAATAGTTACTCTAATACTATTAATGTCTTTGTCTTTTTTTCGAATTGCTTCCTTCAGATTGGTATTTTCAACCTGAAGCAGTGCCATTTGTCGCGCCATTTGAAGTGGATATGTCTCTTGTAGACCTGAAACAAAACAACACATTACTTCACACGATATTATCACACGATATTATGACACAAACATGATTCCACGGACAGAGATTTAAACTCTTGAGTGGGTGACAGTGCTTATTTTAACAGTTTATTAACCAGTGCATATACCTTGAATTTAGATGTGCACATGTACAATATAATGTATGCATATATTAGCAATGTTAAAGGTGAAGTTTACATTAATGATCATCATCACAATGGACGAAAAAGAGTATCTCTAGTACATAAAATAGCAATCATTAAAGAAAAATATTGAAAAGTGAATTAAGTTCTCACCTAGGAACAAACGACATTGTTTACATCTATTTTCGTAACTTTGAGCTGCTCGTGTGGACGACCGCACGCTTTAATCCATCTTAAATATTTTTCTAACTGAGTTTTTGGCTTAGGGAAGGTTATGAATTTGGAACCTATCATTCTATCAGAGAATCGGGCATCGGCCTTGCATGTCCTCCATGCACATCTTCGTACCATTTTGAAATTAACTGATGAATACTTTCGTTAGCAACACTTTTCACTTTCGATTTAACGAATGTCGTGTGAAGCGGTAGCAACAAGCTGTCTGACAACGAATACAGTACCGCTATTTGATTGGTTGAAAAAACGACTGTAGGAACTATGCATGTTCGGATAACCTGCGATCCAAGTAGTTGAAAACTAGGCAGCCTGTCCGCCTAAAAACGTGTACACGTGTTGGTGTGTGGGCGCGTCCGCGCGTGTTTGTAATTGTGTGTACACACTTATCATTTCACCTTTTCGCGTCTTCTCCAATTTTATTATTATGAAAAAGAAAAACAAAAAAACAAGAAGTTCGTGGACGTGCGCAACTTTTCAAGAAACTCTGTCGAGGGAAATCATTTCATGGAACACACTCTTATACATCACTTCAAAGCCAAATAACATCAGTTAATTTCAACCCTAACCCTAACCATTGTATGCACGACTTAATACATGACACAAGCAGTAATAATAGCAAGGCCATAAACAATGAATTGAATGTGTTCAAATGCGTTCGTAAAGTTTAGTTAGTTTTTTTTCAATTTTCTGCTTACATGATAGTTTATATAGGCTTGTTGAAGCAATGACTGTGAATATGTATTGATTAAAAGATATGTAGAGTATATGGCTTTTTTATAATAAAATAATTTTGTCGAACATTTGGATCCTTTATGTTTTGATTTACTAGTAAGCGACAAGCCTTTAAATCACGAAGAAGAATATGAATAAAAACAGAAGTCATTTTGCCATGTTTGTATGAAAACATACGTCCCTTCCTTATTGTCCCTTTCTGTATAATGAAAATCATACTGTATACTACAACTACAACGATCAGAAAACTTGCATTTGTACATAGTTGACAGTTACATTATATATATAGCAAAACATGATAAACAATGTATAACTATTTTATTAACTGAACTTTACATACATGTAACATGAAACAGTTTTAAGCCTATAAGTCTCTTTTACGACACTTCAGCTGACCAAAGACATCGATCAGCAGTGTGGCGTTTAGTTCTCGGAGGACTTGATAGTTTTTCGTCTGTGATAATTTTGAAAATGACATCCAACTTTGACAGTTATTAATTGGAATTGTTAAGTATATTCGTTCAGCGATGGCATCGTTTGAAAAAGGTGTCTGTAGTTGACCTCCATCTTACTTCAGCAGCACTCATGCGGTTGATGGTTTTATCTTGGTCCGCTTCTAAGATGGCTTTGAACTGAACGAACTCGTCAACTAAAGACGCCTCAACGTCATCTGGATAAGACACCAATAGATGCGTTGCACATTTCCGTAGATGATCCAAGGTGAGAGACTCAAACTCTGTCATGAAACCAAACAGTTTGTGAAGAAAAAAAATGCGCTTAACCGCTTGCGAAGTTCAAAAGTAAGACAATTAACTATGTTGTAGAATGCGTCAAATTCGAAGTGTTGAAATTCAATTCGACTTATGGTTCTGAATGGGTATACAACACAGAGTGAAAATTGAGAGCATAGTAAATGTTAGCGTACTAAACGGTTACAATTCGATATACTGGTACATCGGGAAACTGGTAAAAATCACACGGACACATTTCTACTGCAATCCCGATAGACTCGTTAAATGGCGTAATAATGAAAGATCATACATCGGGAAATTTAAAAAAAGTTGCTAAAAATGCTTGACAATATTGACAAGAAACTGGGTCAATTAGACTTAATCACCGCTAAAATTACAAATATCACGGAAATATTAACCTGTATCGAGAAAAGGTGCGAGGATATCGAAAAAAGCCAGAATTTTCTCGCTGACAATTATGAAACAGTATCAAAAACAGCCGAAGGTAACAAAACCAACATAATAAACATTAAACGTGACCTAAAAACTATGACAGATGAAAATTTAAACTTAAAACAAACAAACAATGCCCTGAAGGAAGACGTGATTGACCTTAAATGCCGAGCAATGAGGGACAACCTCTTATTTTTCGGAATCACGGAAGTGGTTGACAATAACCAGCCATCAATCGGTACAACAGTCAATGCATCGGGTGGTACCCAAACAGCTTTCGGTGAGCCGCGCGATGCTTCCGGTGACACGCCGCACGCAGCGATGGGAAGTGCCACATATGATCGCTCTCGAGCTGAAGACTGCGTTTCAAAAGTGCTACAGTTCTGTCGTGAACACTTACAGATTACGGATCCGGAGAGTGTGATTCAGATTGACCGGGCACACAGAATCGGGAGATACCAACGAAATAAAGTAAGGCCCATAGTCGCAAAGTTCAAAGATACCCAGTCAATTATGTGCATAAAGAACGCGCTGAGGCGTGTAGACCTGCGTCGGACACCATACAACGTGACTGAGCAATACCCCGCGGAAGTTCTGGAGCGCCGGAAGTCCCTCGTTTGCCACATGATGCAAGCCAGGCGTGGCGGGAAGCGCGCCGTCCTTGTCCGCGATAAACTGTTCATCGATGGTCGTCCGTTTGTCCCGACCTCTACGCCGCCGCAGTAGGATTCCGATGAAAAGTATGAACTGAGTTTTTGCTCTTGGAACGTTAATGGAATTAAAAACTGTATTAATGATGAAGATTTTGTTAATTTTGTTAATCTATATGATATTGTATTTTGTTGTGAAACTTGGGTAAAGCCTGATAATGAACTCGATTTAGAAGGCTATGAATGTATAAATGTGCCTCGTTATCTTGATAACAGCTCGTTCTGTAAACGCGGACATGGTGGAATTTGTCTGTTTTATTAATCCTTTTTGAAAGAAGGTATTTCAGTAATAGAAACTGACAATCAGGGTGCTATATGGATTAAATTAGATAGCTCATTTGTTCATACCTCTGTTGATGTTTACATATGTTTTATCTATATTCCTCCACATAACTCTATTTATTTTAATTTGCATAGCGAGGGATTTTTTGAATATTTAGAACGAACTGTCTGTCATTATTCGTCATTAGGCTTAACGTCTATTATCGGTGATTTAAACGCACGTTGTGGTAATAAATCCGATTATTTACAGGCGGATGAACAGTTACCTGTATGTATTAACACTTTAGATAACAATGACATTTGTACAAATTATTTACCCGTGCGATTTTGCAAAGACACAATCGTAAATTCGTCTGGAAATAAGTTAATCGATTTATGCTTAAACTCCGATCTGCGAATTGTTAACGGGCGTTGGGGATTTGATGCGGGGATAGGTGATAACACGTTTATGACGGCTAACGGTAGTAGTACTATCGACTACGTAATGACGCACCAAGAGTTGTTCCCCTTCATTAGTAACTTTGTTGTGCATGAATACTTTTCATTCTCCCCGCATGCACCTATTGAAATATCTTTCAACTTCAATGTTGATAAAGCGTCTATTGGGGACGAGAAAGTTACAATAAAAAAATTGAATTGGTGTTACGACGATGATAAGTCTAACACATATTTAACAAGTATGCAAAACAACTTACACGAATATGATCGCATTGTCGATAATATAATTAGCAGTAATTTGAATATTGACATAGGTATTGAGAATTTCGCGACATTATTGTATGACTGTGCATTTAATGCATATGGTCAAACGAGAACATATTTTAATTCTAAGAAAACACCTGGACGGAAATATAATAGCCCATGGTTTAACAACGAGTGTAAAGTTGCGCGTCGTAGCTATATGCGGGCCAAACGAGTATTTTACGATGATCGCTCAACTGATAATCGGGCAGTATTTTTATCATCGAAGACGCAATATAATAAAACAAAAAGAACTGCTAAGCGTTCATTTAACATGCGACAACGAGACAATTTTCGCACATATGCTAAGTCACAACCTCAAAAGTTTTTGAATGAAATAAAAAATATAAATAATCGGCGAAATGATAGTGATATTACTCCAGACACATTTTTTGAACATTTTAAGAATTTATTTTCAAGCGATGATGTTTTTTCTAATGTCACGGTTGAAGAAGATTTATCAAATTTATTAGAGAGTGCCATTGTTTTCGAGGAAATCCTTGATAGCGACTTTACAATTGAAGAAGTAATGAATGCAATAGGGGATCTTAAACGGGGGAAAAGCGGTGGTTTCGACCAACTTATTCCTGAGATTTTTATTGATTGTAAAGAGATTATATCTCCTGTTCTATGTAAATTGTTTAATTTACAGTACAAGTTCATATCCATAATCATGGTCTTAAGGCGTTATTGTTCCCGTGCCTAAGAAAGGAGATAAGAACGATGTCAATAACTACAGGAGATAACTCTTACTAGTATTTTTTCTAAAATATTTTTCATATTGCTAGACAGAAGAGTACGTAAATAGCTTGAAAACAATAATAAACTTAGTGATTTTCAATTTGGTTTTAGAAACGATAAGAGTACTATAGATTGTATTTTTGTGCTAAATGCAGTGATAAATAGAGTAGTTTATCGAGAAAACCGGCAGCTGTATTGTGCCTTTGTTGATTTTAAAAAAGCATTCGATCTCGTTTATAGGAACGGAATTTTGTACAAACTGCTGCAGCATAACATATCGTTGTACGTGTACCATGACGAGCTCCGTCCGACGTCCGTCAGTCATCATGCGCAGGCCCTCCGGCAATCAAACGGTCGCCGGACGATGTATATGTCCCTGGGAAATACCTTGATTACTGCTGATACCCGATACGACGTCGCGAAGATTTGTATGAGTAATACAGCTTAGACTTAACGGAGAACATTTTATCTTAAAACAAAATAGCAATTGCTAAACACGAGTACTCGACACTTCTTATATATTTAGTGTTGAGACGAGCATGTTCAGTGACATTATATCGGTGTCACATTATTGAGGGTTGTATTTTATATAAATAATTTTCACCGACTTCTTAAATCGTTTTACTCGAAAACAGCAGGTTCCCTTTCATAACCGTTTCGATATGTTAAATGTTTTGTGGTAATGCCGAGCTTAATATTAAAACTAAAGCTCGTACTATTTTAATTAACGAAGCCTTACCTGATGATCTCTACATTCCAACATCAAACATGTAGTTCAAGTACATACTGACCAGTCATTTAAAAAAAAACACACTGTTATCTAATGCCCCCGTTAGTTTGCTTAATATTATTATTTCAAAATCAATAGTTTCACTTATGCGATTTTTGTTTTAATTTTTTTCATGTAGAGCTATCAGTATTATGTACGAAGGACCCATGGGTGTCTGCAGGAATGATCATCGGAGGGGGGGATCAATGGGGGTTTCCTCCCCTTTCCCGCCGGAGCCGTAGACAGTTTTAAGAATAAGGCCAGATGATTGTGCATCATGAAGTATATCTGGAAGGTTACAAGTTAGGATTTGAAATTGATTAATTTACTGTATTGAAGTGGCGTATACCTATTTTCTCTTTCCTTTGATCATATTGACTTTTCTCGTATAAAATTCTTATCAGTCATCACTCATCATCGGAAGACATTCATTATGTTAAACCCACAATAAATAAGTGATAGTTTTTAAAAGTCGTGATATGAAATGAAAGGCCCCGATTCAGGACGGGACCTTTGTAGTAGTTAAAGTGTAGTAGAGTAATTGTTTATTACAGTGAGTGCAAATTTGTGTTACAAATACTAAACTTATAACATCTTATTGCGAATGCATTGTAGCTCTCTACGAATAGAGATTCAGAAATTATATCAAGCATGCGAATTTTTGCGGGCTTGTTTTGTTATATATTTGGCAATTGATTGTGTCGTTAAAATTTTATTTATAATACAATTTTTGTTCAAATTTTAAGAAACAAATTTATAAAATCTTTAATCTGGCTTAAAAAATAAAATATAAATAGTATTTTATTAACGATTTTCCATGCGTACTACTTACAATGACATACATTTTGTATTTCAAGGGACGTAATTACAAGCAAAGAAGTAAACACAAAATGTCAAGCAAAATAAATTGATTAAATATAATTTATAAATAAACGTTAAATACATTTAAATAGGTGTTAAGAAGTTTCCCCGATAATCGGGAATTTCCGTAAATTCGGGAATTTCCGTAATTTACTATTTACGAAGAATTATCCCCGATAATGGGAAATCCGTAATTTACTATTTTCCCTATAGTGGGAACAATATAGACGCCAAATTCCCGCTTTTGGTTTGAAAATGTATTAACGATCTTGAATATAAAAACAATTCTTGTCACTATCTAGTTCATCACTATGTAACGACGTCACGTCTATAACGTTACGTTACAAATCGACGTTACGTCACGGAACCAATCCGCCAGTACAATAAAACGTTAAAATCTAATGTCCAATAGGTGCTATCTAATTTACGAACAAAGGTTAATTTGATAACCATGTAAAGTAATAAAGAATTGAGCATAATTATGTTCAAAACATTATAATGTTTTTAAAACAAAACTAATGCATCCGTACAATTAAATCTTATTGTTTGCTGGATGGAGCGTTTAACACCTGCCAAGCTTTCAGATCTAATATTTTATAATTGTGTGCTTATTTAGCCTCTAGAATTCTAGATAGTTCGATGGCTGCGGCGTAGTGGATTTGCTGTCCGCTTACCGACTTGGAGGTCTCGGTATCGATCCTTTAAGTTGAAGCGTTTTTTTAGATCATCCTTAAGAAAACAAATACTGGTCCTACCCAGGAAGCTGTTTACAGCAGGTGGTTCCGAATGCTTTTTTAAAATTTGGCTACAGTTTCTAAAATTTGGCTACAAAAAATAACATTTGGCTAAAATGTTGGCTACAGAAATTTTTGGGCCAGGATTGTTTTATACAGTGAGCAATACGGATACGACCTCGGCCTCGAAAGCGCCCTTTTGAGAAAATACTGCGCACTTGAAAGTGCCCTTTTGACAAAAAAGCCCCCTCTGTCTTTTTCAAATACTAGATGGAGCAATGATAGGAATCGTGTCCATAACACTTATATTGGAAAATCGTCATCAAAAAAGCATGTGAGCTCTGTCACAAACGTGGCTGGAAGCAGTGGATCACAAATTATCGCACATCTAATATTCATGGTGATGGCATGTTCCAAGATTGATCTAAATCGCGGAAGTATTATAATTGCTGTATAAATGTTATTACAATTTGTTAACCAGTTTATTTTGCATCTGCCATCTACCTACATATTTTGCAAGTAAGCAAATCAAGAAACTTAAAGAACATTACAAAAGCAAGAAATGCAACTGTTTTCATGTTGACAATGAAGATCCCTCGCGCAGTAGAAGCCTTCATGTTTTGCCTAAAGAAAGCGTCCATTTAACGTTCACCTTATTTGTTAAGTTCTGCGTCAGGTCTTCTCATATACTAGTACATGTACTAGTTAAATGGCTGATGGACATGTAAATAAAATGGAAACACACACACACACACACACACACACACACGCACGCACGCACGCAGGCACACACGCACACACACACACACACACACACACACACACGGCAAGTTCTGCGCATACGTTAAACTTCCCATGCAGTATTTTTCAGTGTTCTCTATATGCATTCTTCAGCTTCTATGCTTTCGTGTCACAAATTTACATTTATGACATTGGTGAAGCAACTAGTTAACACCCCCTAAAACACTAAAACAGTATTTTAAAGCAAGATTTCTTTCTTTCTCTTGTGCTTATTCAATTTGACATTTCTGTAATATTAGTACGTGGCTATCTATAAATACCAGTACAGATGGATGCTTACATAGGAAAGGCCTTAATATCATAGTATGACCATAGTTATAAACAGACAAATGAAAAGCAAGAGACTTAATTCACTCAGAAACCTGCAATCGGAAGTCAAATATTGACCCCGACCATATTATTGTTTGGTTACAACTTCATAAGAACTTGTTCTGTTTGTGCATAATTGCAGCCCGATAATTTTACGACAGCTTGATAAAAACTCAAAATGATTAAATAAATTAAATAAAACCTTTAACAATGAAAAAATCCACTATCCTCGCAAATAGATTAATCCGAAATCGCCCCTGTAAATAATTCAGATATAAAGATAACAGATCCGCATGGGTCACAACCAACAAATGCCTCTTAGGTTGTAGATGTCTTATAATCACTGTAAAGTTGACCGTGTAGCCCAAGAGCGTTAGATACTTGTGTTTTAATATCCGTTTCATCTATTATGATAAGAGTGTTTGGAAAACCTTTTTTTGAAATCTTTTGGCATTTTAGAAATAATAACATCCCTATGAGGCCAGATTGATACTTGGCCAAACTTGAAATACGTAATATCCAACATATTATTAAGCACAATTCCAGCAGATTGTAATGATATGTTGTATCTCATTGCTAAATCCTTGGGACCAAAGCCGTGTCTTAATCTGCACAAAGTTGAAAGTAAAGCATTTTCATTTGAAAGCATTTTTAAGTCACTCTTGCCATATTATCGTTTTTCATCTGGTTTAGGAAAAAGAAAGGCAAATAGAAATAAATAAGTTATTCCAGTGTAGTAAAGAAATAAACACTTCAATGCCTTTTCTCTGTTCCTTATGCCTTCAACACCAAAGTTTTCTTGTTGTTGTATTTTTCTTTGATGTTCTTTAATAGTTACTCTAATACTATTAATGTCTTTGTCTTTTTTTCGAATTGCTTCCTTCAGATTGGTATTTTCAACCTGAAGCAGTGCCATTTGTCGCGCCATTTGAAGTGGATATGTCTCTTGTAGACCTGAAACAAAACAACACATTACTTCACACGATATTATCACACGATATTATGACACAAACATGATTCCACGGACAGAGATTTAAACTCTTGAGTGGGTGACAGTGCTTATTTTAACAGTTTATTAACCAGTGCATATACCTTGAATTTAGATGTGCACATGTACAATACAATGTATGCATATATTAGCAATGTTAAAGGTGAAGTTTACATTAATGATCATCATCACAATGGACGAAAAAGAGTATCTCTAGTACATAAAATAGCAATCATTAAATAAAAATATTGAAAAGTGAATTAAGTTCTCACCTAGGAAGAAACGACATTGTTTACATCTATCTTCGTAACTTTGAGCTGCTCGTGTGGACGACCGCACGCTTTAATCCATCTTAAATATTTTTCTAACTGAGTTTTTGGCTTAGGGAAGGTTATGAATTTGGAACCTATCATTCTATCAGAGAATCGGGCATCGGCCTTGCATGTCCTCCATGCACATCTTCGTACCATTTTGAAATTAACTGATGAATACTTTCGTTAGCAACACTTTTCACTTTCGATTTAACGAATGTCGTGTGAAGCGGTAGCAACAAGCTGTCTGACAACGAATACAGTACCGCTATTTGATTGGTTGAAAAAACGACTGTAGGAACTATGCATGTTCGGATAACCTGCGATCCAAGTAGTTGAAAACTAGGCAGCCTATCCGCCTAAAAACGTGTACACGTGTTGGTGTGTGGGCGCGTCCGCGCGTGCTTGTAATTGTGTGTACACACTTATCATTTCACCTTTTCGCGTCTTCTCCAATTTTATTATTATGAAAAAGAAAAACAAAAAAACAAGAAGTTCGTGGACGTGCGCAACTTTTCAAGAAACTCTGTCGAGGGAAATCATTTCATGGAACACACTCTTATACATCACTTCAAAGCCAAATAACATCAGTTAATTTCAACCCTAACCCTAACCATTGTATGCACGACTTAATACATGACACAAGCAGTAATAATAGCATGGCCATAAACAATGAATTGAATGTGTTCAAATGCGTTCGTAAAGTTTAGTTAGTTTTTTTTCAATTTTCTGCTTACATGATAGTTTATATAGGCTTGTTGAAGCAATGACTGTGAATATGTATTGATTAAAAGATATGTAGAGTATATGGCTTTTTTATAATAAAATAATTTTGTCGAACATTTGGATCCTTTATGTTTTGATTTACTTGTAAGCGACAAGCCTTTAAATCACGAAGAAGAATATGAATAAAAACAGAAGTCATGTTGCCATGTTTGTATGAAAACATACGTCCCTTCCTTATTGTCCCTTTCTGTATAATGAAAATCATACTGTATACTACAACTACAACGATCAGAAAACTTGCATTTGTACATAGTTGACAGTTACATTATGTATATAGCAAAACATGATAAACAATGTATAACTATTTTATTAACTGAACTTTACATACATGTAACATGAAACAGTTTTCAGCCTATAAGTCTCTTTTACGACACTTCAGCTGGCCAAAGACATCGATCAGCAGTGTGGCGTTTAGTTCTCGGAGGACTTGATAGTTTTTCGTCTGTGATAATTTTGAAAATGACATCCAACTTTGACAGTTATTAATTGGAATTGTTAAGTATATTCGTTCAGCGATGGCATCGTTTGAAAAAGGTGTCTGTAGTTGACCTCCATCTTACTTCAGCAGCACTCATGCGGTTGATGGTTTTATCTTGGTCCGCTTCTAAGATGGCTTTGAACTGAACGAACTCGTCAATTAAAGACGCCTCAATGTCATCTGGATAAGAATCTACTAGATGCGTTGCACATTTCCGTAGATGATCAAGGTGAGAGACTCAAACTCTGTCATGAAACCAAACAGTTTGTGAAGAAAAAAAAATGCGCTTAACCGCTTGCGAAGTTCAAAAGAGAGACAATTAACTATGTTGTAGAATGCGTGAATTCGAAAAGTGTTGAACATTCAATTCGACTTATGGTTCTGAATGGATATACAACACAGAGTGAAAATTGAGAGCATATTAAATGTTAGCGAATTAATTCGATATATCGGTACATCGGGAAACTGGTAAAATCACACAGACACATTTCTACTGCAATCCCGATAGATTCGTTAAATGGCGTAATAATGTAAGATCATGCATCGGGAAATTGGTCTACCGTTGGGGCCCTTTGAAAGTCGGGTCCAACGGCTGCAGCCTTATTAGCCTATTGCTTTATCCGGCCCTGACTGTCGTGAATATAATAATTTGCATATACAAGAGAATAATCGGGAAATGAAATACAAGTCGCGTGGTATAATTATCCAATCAGAATGCATCGTTTTTGCAAACACGAAAAACGTAGACATTATAGATGTATTAGACTTTTAGCGTATATTAACTTATCGTTCTGGAAATTAGTAATTGTGTCCCTTTTAAGTGATTAATCATCCGACTTATACGAGAAAATGTGATTAAAATAAAATAACCGATAAAGTTATCTTGAAAAACACACACGCTTGTGTGTATTGCTTTTGTTTTCTTTCATAAATATTTTGTATTGATATTACCTTGTGGCAGGATAGACGGATATCAACTCATTTCTGTGTAATGTACCTCACAATAGACACTGGGCACGGCGGAGCCGTCCGCCGTCCGATGAGTGACACCGTTTAATACTTCAGTCACTAGTAGAGACCGATCATCGTCCGATCAGCGGACGACGTATTTTTTCGATCAACGGGCCGATGATCGCACTGTCCCAAGGACATTTGTTAGCATCGGGCGGTGTCCGGATGAATTTTAAGTATCACTTAAAATTTGACCCGACGTCGGGCCCGGGAAGGAATCGAATTGAGATCGAAATAAGATCGGACGATCAACGCACGGTTGTCGCCCGATCGTCCACCATCGTATTCGTTGTACGTGTACCATGACGAGCTCCGTCCGACGTCCGTCAGTCATCGTGCGCACGCCCCCCGGCAATCAAACGGACGCCGGACGATGTATATGTCCCTGGGAAATACCTTGATTACTGCTGATACCCGATACGACGTCGCGGAGATTTGTATGAGTAATACAGCTTAGACTTAACGGAGAACACCTTATCTTAAAACAAAGTAGCAATTGCTAAACACGAGTACTTGACACTTCTTATATATTCAGTGTTGAGACGAGCATTTTCAGTGACATTATATCGGTGTCACATTATCGAGGTTTGTATTTTATATAAATAATTTTCACCGACTTCTTAAATCGTTTTACTCGAAAACAGCAGGTTCCCTTTCATAACCGTTTCGATATGATAAATGTTTTGTGGTAATGCCGTACTTAACAATATTAAAACTAAAGCTCGTACTATTTTAATTAACGAAGCCTTACCTGATGATCTCTACATTCCAACATCAAACATGTTTTTCAAGTACATACTGACCAGTCATTTTTTTTAAAACACTGTTATCTAATGCCCCCGTTAGTTTGCTTAATATAATTATTTCAAAATCAATAGTTTCACTTATGCGATTTTTGTTTTTAATTTTTTCATGTAGAGCTATCAGTATTATGTACGAAGGACCCATGGGCGTCTGCAGGAATGATTATCGGGGGGGGGGGGATCAATGGGGGTTTCCTCCCCTTTCCCGCCGGAGCCGTAGACAATTTTAAGAATAAGGCCAGATAATTGTGCATCATGAAGTGTATCTGGAAGGTTACAAGTTAGGATTTGAAATTGATAAATTTACTGTTTTGAAGTGGCGTATACCTATTTTTCTCTCTCCTTTGATTATATTGACTTTTCTCGTATAAAATTCTTATCAGTCATCACTCATCATCGGAAGACATTCATTATGTTTAACTCACAATAACTAAGTGATAGTTTAAGTCGTGATAGGAATCGGAAGGCCCCGATTCAGGAAGGGACCTTTGTAGTAGTCAAAGTGTAGTAGTGTAATTGTTTTTTACAGTGAAGGCAAATTTGTGTTACAAATACTTTACTTCTTACATCTTGTTGAGAATGCATAGTTGCTCTCTACGAATAGAGATTCAGAAATTATATCAAGCATGCGAAGTTCGCGGGCTTGTTTTGTTATATATTTGGCAATTGATTGTGTCGTGAAAAATTACTTATAATACAATTTTTATTCACATTTTAAGAAACAAATTTATAAAATCGTTAATCTGGCTTTAAATGAAATATAAAAAAGTATTTTATTAACGATTTTCGATGCTGACTACTTACAATGACATAAATTTTGTATTTCAAGGGACATAATTAGAAGCAAAAAAAGTAAACACAAAATGTCAAGCAAAATAAATTGATTAAATATAATTTATAAATAAACGTTAAATACATTTAATATACAAAACTATAGTATTATAAAAGTGCTCGGCATTAGCTACTGTGACACAGTTGAGTTTGCGTAATGGTTCTGATGTTAAAACGAGAGTATTAAAGGTACAGTTTAATATAAAAAATAAAATAATCAGGAAAAGTATTTTTAGTAGTTTAAGGTAATTCTTTTTTGTAAAACTAAATTATAAAATGTTAATAGGTGTTAAGAAGTTTCCCCGATAATCGGAATTTCCGTAATTTACTATTTACGGAGAATTATCCCCGATAATGGGAAATCCGTAATTTACTATTTTCCCTATTTCCATATTTTCCCAACTTTTCTGACTCTTGGTGTTCCATAACTAGTTTTTCGCCTGTGATAATTTTGAAAATGACATCCAACTTTGACAGTTATTAATTGGAATTGTTAAGTATATTCGTTCAGCGATGGCATCGTTTCAAAAAGGTGTCTGTAGTTGACCTCCATCTTACTTCAGCAGCACTCATGCGGTTGATGGTTTTATCTTGGTCCGCTTCTAAGATGGCTTTGAACTGAACGAACTCGTCAACTAAAGACGCCTCAACGTCATCTGGATAAGACACCAATAGATGCGTTGCACATTTCCGTAGATGATCCAAGGTGAGAGACTCAAACTCTGTCATGAAACCAACCAGTTTGTGAAGAAAAAAATGCGCTTAACCGCTTGCGAAGTTCAAAAGTAAGACAATTAACTATGTTGTAGAATGCGTGAAATTCGAAGTGTTGAAATTCAATTCGACTTATGGTTCTGAATGGATATACAACACAGAGTGAAAATTGAGAGCATAGTGAATGTTAGCGTACTAAACGGTTACAATTCGATATACTGGTACATCGGGAAACTGGTAAAAATCACACAGACACATTTCTACTGCAATCCCGATAGACTCGTTAAATGGCGTAATAATGAAAGATCATACATCGGGAAATTAAAAAAAGTTGCTAAAAATGCTTGACAATATTGACAAGAAACTGGGTCAATTAGACTTAATCACCGCTAAAATTACAAATATCGCGGAAAGATTAACCTGTATCGAGAAAAGGTGCGAGGATATCGAAAAAAGCCAGAATTTTCTCGCTGACAATTATGATACCGTATCAAAAACAGCCGAAGGTAACACAACCAACATAATAAACATTAAACTTGACCTAAAAACTATGACAGATGAAAATTTAAACTTAAAACAAACAAACAATGCCCTGAAGGAAGACGTGATTGACCTTAAATGCCGAGCAATGAGGGACAACCTCTTATTTTTCGGAATCACGGAAGTGGTTGACAATAACCAGCCATCAATCGGTACAACAGTCAATGCATCGGGTGGTACCCAAACGGCTTCCGGTGAGCCGCGCGATGCTTCCGGTGACACGCCGCACGCAGCGATGGGAAGTGCCACATATGATCGCTCTCGAGCTGAAGACTGCGTTTCAAAAGTGCTACAGTTCTGTCGTGAACACTTACAGATTACGGATCCGGAGAGTGTGATTCAGATTGACCGGGCACACAGAATCGGGAGATACCAACGAAATAAAGTAAGGCCAATAGTCGCAAAGTTCAAAGATACCCAGTCAATTATGTGCATAAAGAACGCGCTTAGGCGTGTAGACCTGCGTCGGACACCATACAACGTGACTGAGCAATACCCCGCGAAAGTTCTGGAGCGCCGGAAGTCCCTCGTTGGCCACATGATGCAAGCCAGGCGTGGCGGGAAGCGCGCCGTCCTTGTCCGCGATAAACTGTTCATCGATGGTCGTCCGTTTGTCCCGACCTCTACGCCGCCGCAGTAGGATTCCGATGAAAAGTATGAACTGAGTTTTTGCTCTTGGAACGTTAATGGACTGAAAAACTGTATTAATGATGAAGATTTTGTTAATATTGTTAATCTATATGATATTGTATTTTGTTGTGAAACTTGGGTAAAGCCTGATAATGAACTCGATTTAGAAGGCTATGAATGTATAAATGTGCCTCGTTATCTTGATAACAGCTCGTTCTGTAAACGCGGACATGGTGGAATTTGTCTGTTTTATAAATCTTTTTTGAAAGAAGGTATTTCAGTAATAGAAACTGACAATCAGGGTGCTATGTGGATTAAATTAGATAGCTCATTTGTTCATACCTCTGTTGATGTTTACATATGTTTTATCTATATTCCTCCACATAACTCTATTTATTTTAATTTGCATAGCGAGGGATTTTTTGAATATTTAGAACGAACTGTCTGTCATTATTCGTCATTAGGCTTAACGTCTATTATCGGTGATTTAAACGCACGTTGTGGTAATAAATCCGATTATTTACAGGCGGATGAACAGTTACCTGTATTTATTAACACTTTAGATAACAATGACATTTGTACAAATTATTTACCCGAGCGATTTTGCAAAGACACAATCGTAAAATCGTCTGGAAATAAGTTAATCGATTTATGCTTAAACTCCGATCTGCGAATTGTTAACGGGCGTTGGGGATTTGATGCGGGGATAGGTGATTACACGTTTATGACGGCTAACGGTAGTAATACTATCGACTACGTACTGACGCACCAAGGGTTGTTCCCCTTCATAAGTAACTTTGTTGTGCATGAATACTTTTCATTCTCCCCGCATGCACCTATTGAAATATCGTTCAACTTCAATGTTGATAAAGCGTAAATTGGGGACGAGAAAGTTACAATAAAAAAATTGAATTGGTGTTACGACGATGATAAGTCTAACACATATTTAACAAGTATGCAAAACAACTTACACGAATATGGTCGCATTGTCGATAATATAATTAGCAGTAATTTGAATATTAACATAGGTATTGAGAATTTCGCGACATTATTGTATGACTGTGCATTTAATGCATATGGTCCAACGAGAACATATTTTAATTCTAAGAAAACACCTGGACGGAAATATAATAGCCCATGGTTTAACAACGAGTGTAAAGTTGCGCGTCGTAGCTACATGCGGGCCAAACGAGTATTTTACGATGATCGCTCAACTGATAATCGGGCAGTATTTTTATCATCGAAGACGCAATATAATAACACAAAAAGAACTGCTAAGCGTTCATTTAACATGCGACAACGAGACAATTTTCGCACATATGCTAAGTCACAACCTCAAAAGTTTTGGAATGAAATAAAAAAGATAAATAATCGGCGAAATGATAGTGATATTACTCCGGACACATTTTTTGAACATTTTAAGAATTTATTTTCAAGCGATGATGTTTTTTCTAATGTCACGGTTGAAGAAGATTTATCAAATTTATTAGATAGTGCCATTGTTTCGGAGGAATTCCTTGATAGCGACTTCACAATTGAAGAAGTAATGAATGCAATAGGGGATCTTAAACGGGGGAAAAGCGGTGGTTTCGACCAACTTATTCCTGAGATTTTTATTGATTGTAAAGAGATTATATCTCATGTTCTATGTAGATTGTTTAATTATATTTACAGTACAAGTTCATATCCATAATCATGGTCTTTAGGCGTTATTGTTCCCGCGGCTTAAAAAGGAGATAAGAACGATGTCAATACCTACAGGGGATAACTCTTACTAGTATTTTTTCTTAAATATTTTCCATATTGCTAGACAGAAGAGTACGTAAATGGCTTGAAAACTATAATTAACTTAGTGATTTTCAATTTGGTTTTAGAAACGACAAGTGTACTATAGATTGTATTTTTGTGCTAAATGCAGTGATAAATATAGTAGTTTATCGAGAAAACCGGCAGCTGTATTGTGCCTTTGTTGATTTTAAAAAAGCATTCGATCTCGTTTATAGGAACGGAATTTTGTACAAACTGCTGCATATCATCTAAATTTGTTATAATGATTAAATCAATATATGGTTGTGTTAAATCATGCGTTAAGATAAGTAATGTAAGTAGTGGTTCGTGTACACTGTGTAGTAGCACACGTATAGAAAATCAGTGTAATCACACATTTAAAACTGGCTATTCTCTTTCAGAATTCTTTGATAGTCATTCTGGTGTGAAACAGGGTGAGCCTTTATCACCATTATTATTTATATTGTTCGTAAATGATATACTGTATATGACTATTTGTATAATGATTCTACTGAATATGTAAATGTCGACAACATAAAATTATTCTCGTTGCTATTTGCTGGCGATACTGCTCTATTTTCTTACTCAGCAACTGGACTCCAGCGTCTGTTAGATAGGTTGCATGAATATTGCAGCGAATGGGGTATATATGTGAACACAAGCAAGACTGTTGTTATGGTTTTTAATAAAGGCAATAGAATTAAAAATATTGATGTTAAATATAATGATATTAAGCTCGAGGTAGTAAATAAGTTTACTTATCTCGGTGTGACATTGTCCTCAAGCGGCACTTTTTTAAAAGCGCAGGAAGCCTTATCGAAACAAGCATCTAGAGCATTGTTTTCCTTAAATAAACTTTTTTTCTAAAATTTCATTCAGTATTGCTGAATATAATAATTTGCATATACAAGAGAATAATCGGGAAATGAAATACAAGTCGCGTGGCATAATTATCCAATCAGAATGCATCGTTTTTGCAAACACGAAAAACGTAGATATTATAGATGTATTCGATTTTTAGCGTATATTAACTTATCGTTCTGGAAATTAGTAATTGTGTCCCTTTTAAGTGATTTAATCATCTGACTTATACGAGAAAATGTGATTCAAATAAAATAACCGATAAAGTTATTTTGAAAAACACACACGCTTGTATGTATTGCTTTTGTTTTCTTTCATTAATATTTTGTATTGATATTACCTTGTGGCAGGATAGACGGATATCAACTCATTTCTGTGTAATGTACCTCACAATAGACACTGGGCACGTCGGAGCCGTCCGCCGTCCTATGAGTGACACCGTTTAATACTTCAGTCACTAGTAGAGACCGATCATCGTCCGATCAGCGGACGACGTATTTTTTCGATCAACGGACCGATGATCGCACTGCCCCAAGGACATTTTGTAGCATCGGGCGGTGTCCGGATGGATTTTAAGTTTCACTTAAAATATGACCCGACGTCGGGCCCGGGAAGGAATCGAATTGAGATCGAAATAAGATCGGACGATCAACGCACGGTTATCGCCCGATCGTCCACCATCGTATTCGTTGTATGTGTACCATGACGAGCTCCGTCCGACGTCCGTCAGTCATCGTGCGGCAATCAAACGGTCGCCGGACGATGTATATGTACCTGGGAAATACCTTGATTACTGCTGATACCCGATACGACGTCGCGGAGATTTGTACGAGTAATACAGCTTAGACTTAACGGAGAACATTTTATCTTGAAACAAAATAGCAATTGCTAAACACGAGTACTTGACACTTCTTATATATTCAGTGTTGAGACGAGCATTTTCAGTGACATTATATCGGTGTCACATTATCGAAGTTTGTATTGTATATAAATAATTTTCTCCGACTTCTTAAATCGTTTTACTCGAAAACAGCAGGTTCCCTTTCATAACCGTTTCGATATGTTAAATGTTGTGTGATAATGCTGTGCTTAACAATATTAAAACTAAAGCTCGTACTATTTTAATTAACGAAGCTTTACCTGATGATCTCTACATTCCAACATCAAACATGTATTTCAAGTACATACTGACCAGTCATTTTTTTTTAAAACACTGTTATCTAATGCCCCCGTTAGTTTGCTTAATATAATTATTTCATCATCAATAGTTTCACTTATGCGAGTTTTGTTATTATTTTTTTTGATGTACAGCTATCAGTATTATCTACGAAGGACCCATGGGCGTCTGCAGGAATGATTATCGGGGGGATCAATGGGGGTTTCCTCCCCTTTCCCGCCGGAGCCGTAGACAATTTTAAGAATAAGGCCAGATGATTGTGCATCATGACGTATATCTGGAAGGTTACAAGTTAGGATTTGAAATTGATAAATTTACTGTATTGAAGTGGCGTATACCTATTATTCTCTCTCCTTTGATCATATTGACTTTTCTCGTATAAAATTCTCATCAGTCATCACTCATCATCGGAAGACATTCATTATGTTTAACCCACAATAACTAAGTGATAGTTTAAGTCGTGATAGAAATCGGAAGGCCCCGATTCAGGACGGGATCTTAGTAGTCAACGTGTAGTAGTGTTATTGTTTTTTACAGTGAAGGCAAATTTGTGTAACAAATACTTATTACATCTTGCTGCGAATGCATTGTAGCTCTCTACGAATAGAGATTCAGAAATTCTATCAAGCATGCGAAGTTCGCGAGCTTGTTTTGTTATATATTTGGCAATTTATTGTGTCGTGAAAAATTATTTATAATACAATTTTTGTTCAAATTTTTATAAACAAATTTATAAAATCGTTAATCTGCCTAAAAAATGAAAAATAAAAAAGTATTTTATAAATGATTTTTTGTGCTTACTACTTACAATGACATAAATTTTGTATTACAAGGGACATAATTACAAGCAAAAGAAGTAAACACAAAATGTCATGCAAAATAAATTGATTAAATATAATTTATAAATAAACGTTACATACATTTAATATACAAAACTATAGTATTATAAAAGTGCTCGGCATTAGCTACTGTGACACAGTTGAGTTTGCGTAATGGTTCTGATGTTAAAACGAAAGTATTAAAGGTACACTTTAATATAAAAAATAAAATAATCAGGAAAAAGAATTTTTAGTAGTTTAAGGTAATTCTTCTTTGTAAAACTAAATTATAATATGTTAATAGGTGTTAAGAAGTTTCCCCGATAATCTGAAATTCCGTAATTCACTATTTACGGAGAATTATCCCCGATATGGGAAATCCGTAATTTACTATTTTCCCTATTTCAATATTTTCCCAACTTTCCTGACTCTTGGTGTTCCATAAATAGTTTTTCGCCTGTGATAATTTTGAAAATGACATCCAACTTTGACAGTTATTAATTGGAATTGTTAAGTATATTCGTTCAGCGATGGCATCGTTTGAAAAAGGTGTCTGTAGTTGACCTCCATCTTACTTCAGCAGCACTCATGCGGTTGATGGTTTTATCTTGGCCCGCTTCTAAGATGGCTTTAGACTGAACGAACTCGTCAACTAAAGACGCCTCAATGTCATCTGGATAAGACTCCACTAGATGCGTTGCACATTTCCATAGATGATCCAAGGTGAGAGACTCAAACTCTGTCATAAAACCAAACAGTTTGTAAAGAAAAAAAATGCGCTTAACGGATTGCGAAGTTCAAAAGTGAGACAATTAACTATGTTGTAGAATGCGTGAATTCGAAAAGTGTTGAACATTCCATTCGACTTATGGTTCTGAATGGATATACAACACACAGTGAAAATTGAGAGCATAGTAAATCTTAGCGAACTAAACGGTTACAATTCGATATACCGCTAAATCGGTAAACTGGTAAACTGGTAAAATCACACAGACACATATTACTGCAATCCCGATAGACTCGTTAAATGGCGTAATAATGATAGATCATACGTCGGGAAATTGGTCTACCGTTGGGGCCCTTTGAAAGTCGGGGTCCCACGGCTGCAGCCTTATTAACCTAGTGTTTAATCCGGCCCTGACTGCCGTGAATATAATAATTTGCATATACAAGAGAATAATCGGGAAAAGAAATACAAGTTGTGGTATAATTATCCAATCAGAATGCATCGTTTTTGCAAACACGAAAAACGTAGATATTATAGATGTATTAGACTTTTAGCGTATATTAACTCATCGTTCTGGAAATAAGTCATTGTGTCCCTTTTAAGTGATTTAATCATACGACTTATACGAGAAAATGTGATTAAAATGAAATAACCGATAAAGTTATCTTGAAAAACACACACGCTTGTATGTATTTCTTTTGTTTTCTTTCATTAATATTTTGTATTGATATAACCTTGTGGCAGGATAGACGGATATCAACTAATTTCTGTGTAATGTACCTCACAATAGACACTGGGCACGTCGGAGCCGTCCGCGTCCGATGAGTGACACCGTTTAATACTTCAGTCACTAGTAGAGACCGATCATCGTCCGATCAGCGGACGACGTATTTTTTCAATCAACGGGCCGATGATCGCACTGTCCCAAGGACATTTTGTAGCATCGGGCGGTGTCCGGATGAATTTTAAATTTCACTTAAAATTTGACCCGACGTCGGGCCCGGGAAGGAATCGAATTGAGATCGAAATAAGATCGGACGATCAACGCACGGTTATCGCCCGATCGTCCACCATCGTATTCGTTGTACGTGTACCATGACGAGCTCCGTCCGACGTCCGTCAGTCATCATGCGCAGGCCCTCCGGCAATCAAACGGTCGCCGGACGATGTATATGTCCCTGGGAAATACCTTGATTACTGCTGATACCCGATACGACGTCGCGAAGATTTGTATGAGTTATACAGCTTAGACTTAACGGGAAACATTTTATCTTAAAACAAAATAGCAATTGCTAAACACGAGTACTCGACACTTCTTATATATTTAGTGTTGAGACGAGCATGTTCAGTGACATTATATCGGTGTCACATTATTGAGGTTTGTATTGTATATAAATAATTTTCACCGACTTCTTAAATCGTTTTACTCGAAAACAGCAGGTTCCCTTTCATAACCGTTTCGATATGTTAAATGTTTTGTGGTAATGCCGAGCTTAATAATATTAAAACTAAAGCTCGTACTATTTTAATTAACGAAGCCTTACCTGATGATCTCTACATTCCAACATCAAACATTTATTTCAAGTACATACTGACCAGTCATTTTTTTTTAAAAAACACTGTTATCTAATGCCCCCGTTAGTTTGCTTAATATAATTATTTCAAAATCAATAGTTTCACAAATATGCGATTTTTGTTTTTAATTTTTTAATGTAGAGCTATCAGTATTATGTACGAAGGACCCATGGGTGTCTGCAGGAATGATCATCGGGGGGGGGGGGAGGGATCACTGGGGGTTTCCTCCCATTTCCCGCCAGAGCCGTAGACAGTTTTAGGAATAAGGCCAGATGATTGTGCATCATAAAGTATATCTGGAAGGTTACAAGTAAGGATTTGAAATTGATGAATTTACTGTATTGAAGTGGCGTATACCTATTTTCTCTTTCCTTTGATCATATTGACTTTTCTCGTATAAAATTCTTATCAGTCATCACTCATCATCGGAAGACATTCATTATGTTAAACCCACAATAACTAAGTGATAGTTTTTAAAAGTCGTAATATGAATCGAAAGGCCCCGATTCAGGACGGAACCTTTGTAGTAGTCAAAGTGTAGTAGAGTAATTGTTTATTGCAGTGAGTGCAAATTTGTGTTACAAATACTTAACTTATAATATCTTGTTGCGTATGCATTGTAGCTCTCTACGAATAGAGATTCAGAAATTATATCAAGCATGCGAATTTTGCGGGCTTGTTTTGTTATATATTTGGCAATTGATTGTGTCGTAAAAATTTGTTTTTATAATACAATTTTTGTTCAAATTTTAAGAAACAAATTTATAAAATCATTAATGCGGCTTAAAAAAAAAAATATAAATAGTATTTTATTAACGATTTTCCATGCTTACTTATTACAATGACATACATTTTGTATTTCAAGGGACGTAATTACAAGCAAAGAAGTGAACACAAAATGTCAAGCAAAATAAATTGATTAAATATAATTTATAAATAAACGTTAAATACATTTAAATAGGTGTTAAGAAGTTTCCCCGATAATCGGGAATTTTCGTAATTTACTATTTACGAAGAATTATCCCCGATAATGGTAATCCGTAATTTACTATTTTCCCTATAGTGGGAACAATAAAGACGCCAAATACCCGCTTTTGGTTTGAAAATGTATTAACGATCCTGAATACAAAAACAATTCTTGTCACTATCTAGTTCATCACTATGTAACGACGTCACGTCTATAACGTTACGTTACAAATCGACGTTACGTCACGGAACCAATCCGCCAGTTCAAATAAAACGTTAAAATCTAATGTCCAATAGGTGCTACCTAATTTACGAACAAAGGTTAATTTGATAACCATGTAAAGTAATAAAGAATTGAGCATAATTATGTTCAAAACATTATAATGTTTTTAAAACAAAACAAATGCATCCGTACAATTAAATCTTATTGTTTGCTGGATGGAGCGTTTTACACCTGCCAAGCTTTCAGATCTAATATTTTATAATTGTGTGCTTATTTAGCCTCTAGAATTCTAGATAGTTCGATGGCTGCGGCGTAGTGGATTTGCTGTCCGCTTACCGACTTGGAGGTCTCGGTATCGATCCTTTAAGTGGAACCTTTTTTTTTGATCATCCTTAAGAAAACAAATACTGGTCCTACCCAGGAAGCTGTTTACAACAGGTGGTTCCGAATGCTTTTTTAAAATTTGGCTACAGTTTCTAAAATTTGGCTACAAAAAATAACATTTGGCTAAAATGTTGGCTACAGAAATTTTTGGACCAGGATTGTTTTATACAGTGAGCAATACGGATACGACCGCGGCCTCGAAAGCGCCCTTTTGAGAAAATACTGCGCACTTGAAAGTGCCCTTTTGACAAAAAAGCCCCCTCTGTCTTTTTCAAATACTAGATGGAGCAATGATAGGAATCGTGTCCATAACACTTATATTGGAAAATCGTCATCAAAAAAGCATGTGAGCTCTGTCACAAACGTGGCTGGAAGCAGTGGATCACAAATTATCGCACATCTAATATTCATGGTGATGGCATGTTCCAAGATTGATCTAAATCGCGGAAGTATTATAATTGCTGTATAAATGTTATTACAATTTGTTGACCAGTTTATTTTGCATCTGCCATCTACCTACATATTTTGCAAGTAAGCAAATCAAGAAACTTAAAGAACATAACAAAAGCAAGAAATGCAACTGTTTTCATGTTGACAATGAAGATCCCTCGCGCAGTAGAAGCCTTCATGTTTTGCCTAAAGAAAGCGTCCATTTAACGTTTACCTAATTTGTTAAGTTCTGCGTCAGGTCTTCTCATATACTAGTACATGTACTAGTTAAATGGCTGATGGACATGTAAATAAACTGGAAACACACACACACACACACACACACACACGCACGCACGCACGCACGCACGAACGCACGCACGCACGCACGCACGCACGCACACACACACACACACACACACACACGCACACACACACACACACACACACACACACACACACATACGTGCAAATGGTGCCAAGTCACTACACTACATTTTCTCCCGGAAACCCACTACCACTAGATCTAGCTATGCCAGCGATTTAATATTTGGAAATATTATGTCAAATGGGCTGCTTTACTGAACGATCATTTTATTATTTTAATTTAATGTATTTTAACAAACTTATTTACCATGTTACCCACTACATACACGCTTCTGAAAAAAACACCGGGTGAATCATTACATTTATACACACTAGTTTGTCACTACATGTGCACTCACAATTTCCCAGACAACTCACTACTTGAAATAATCTAAAAAAATAACTACTGGACGCTATGGTTTTCAAGCAATACCTATTAGATTGATCAGGCAAACAAATCCATTTATACATGCACTTGTTCAGAATCTCGATATTCGATGAAGTATAATTAATAGATATACAGCTGGTTGTCAAACCGTTCCGATCCGAATACTTAATGCCTCGGGCACACTGTCACTAAACAGAGCTACGAATGAGCTACGATTGAATCGGCTACGAATGACTATGAAATTGTCAACATTCGTAGGCCGCTACAATTTCAGCACGGAGCACAACGATGTGAGTACGGATTTCGACGAATCAACCATCAAAATGTTGGAAAACGAACAAGGAAAGGTACGGACTGCTACTGATCGACGCGATTTAGTACGGAGCGCCACGAATCGGTACGATCAAACTACGAATCCGCTACGGTCTGGTACGATTACGTACGATGCTACGCGAATCAGTACGATCTAACTACGGACCCGTATCGGTCTTGTACGGGTAAGAACGAACCAGAACGGTCCGCTACGAAGCAGTGGGAATTGCGACGGACTGTTACGGACAGTTAGAAACGAACTACGATTGAACATTGCGACCACAGTCTCATGTATTGTCATACACAAAATGCCTCCCAAAAAGAGAACATCCAAGCGGCAGCAACAGCGCGTAACAGAAATAATGGAATGAGCCGTGTTTGGGAAAGAGTCTTTGTGGCAGAATAGACATTAAGTATCGGAATCGCTGAGCGAAAATACCAAAAGCATTCTCCACAACTCTCCTGGCCCTAGACAGGCGATAGTTAAAAATTCGCTCGTCCTTCTCAAGTCCTTCTCAAGGCCTCGTCGTGAGAATGACTTCATGAGCAATGTCCTCAGGGCAAATGCATCATCTGCGATGATATAGTATCCTATTGGTCTGTCGTGACCTGGAAGAGGCGTTGCTTCTGTCATGCCAATCCACCCCCTTTCGATTGTCAACTTGAGGTCGCTTTGATTCCAGATTTGTGCGTCGGAACATCCTCCTTGCGACCCAATATTTACTCATATGAATTGGTAATCGGCGTCCACCAGGCGTCCACCAGGGCCATCAGCACAACAGAATGGTAACCTTTGTAGTTATAGTATAATGAGCCACCGTTCTTGGGACATCGTTTGGCTACATGCTTTCCATCTAGCGCTCCAATGTCGTGTGGAAATTGCCATTTAGCCGCGAATTGATCGGCTATGGCCTTCAACTCCTGAGACTCAGTAGGAGTCTGGATAACATCCCCAGCATATGCTGAAACTATGGCCTCACAAACGTCCTGTAAAATACTATATATCGTATTGTGTGCAACACGAAACCCATACATTAATGTACGGTAACTGTCCCCTGTGGCCAAGAACCTTACGGTAATTGCCAACTTCAAATCTGGATTGATAGACTGTCTGAACCAGGTGTGGTTCTTCGTGATCCTGGGACCAACGACCTGTAATAGCTAATGGAACATATCAGGCCCGATTCTGGTGAAGTTTCTAAAAGCCGCTGGATCTTGAGCCATCAGTTCGGCCATCAAAGTCTCGTTTTGGTCGAGAGCGGGTCGTCTTAAAAGCCAGTCTCTTATCCACCACCTCCGATAAAGTATGTAATTATTGATGTATAAATATAGATTATGCTTAGGAAAGTATGATTAATT
This sequence comes from Dreissena polymorpha, assembly GCF_020536995.1. NCBI lineage: Eukaryota > Metazoa > Mollusca > Bivalvia > Myida > Dreissenidae > Dreissena > Dreissena polymorpha. Next base: position 23,524,517 of record NC_068362.1, on the reverse strand, counting down.
TTGTATTTTATTATGTCGGCTATTAATTTAACAAGTATTAATTCACGTAAAAATTAGAGCAAGATTCAAAAGGCATATGAGGCAGAGTCTGCAAATAAAATAAATGTATTACTAGTAAGTTCAAATTCTAATATTTTCTTAATACGCAACCTTTAGCACAAAGCTATACTAGTTATACGATATTGAATCATTATTACCTCTGTGCATATCGTCACGCAGCTCGACTACGGCCTCTGCATTTTGTGCCATATCAATAGCCAAGTGTAACAAATTTATCGCAAACGCAATTTGCTGGCGGTTCATGATTGTTAACTTAACAAATGCATGTACGGTTGATTTATTTTCAATGATGTATTTCAGAAGCAATTGTAGTGGACCGTACATGTCCGTACTGTTTCGTGCTGAAATGTAGTACATCGTACAAGATCGTGCAAATTCCTGCCTATCCGTAGTACAACATACTAGAACCGTGGCTTTCCGTAGTATATCCGTGAAATAATCGTAGCTAATACGTAGCGTAACCGTACCGCTCCGTAGTTCTTCGTCTTAATCCGTAGAAATTCTTGAACATCTTTGGTCCTACGAAAAGGTACGGACGACTACGGTGTCGTTACGAACTAGTACGGATCAGTACGGTTTAGCACGGACTGCTACAGATACGCTACGGTCGATAAATTCGCAGCAATTTTTTGAACATGTGCAAAATTTGTAAAGAGTCGCTACATACATCAAAAAACTACTACGACTGATCACGGGATAAGTACGGAGAGCCACGGTCCAGTAAGGATAGCTACGAACTGTGCCGAAAAGTATTCGTAGCTCGTTCGTAGCTCTGATTCGTGACAGTGTGACCGAGGCATAAATAAGAATTTTTGTATGAAACAATCATAACTGCAATACAAGTCTAGCTTTGATCACGACTATATATATATAGTCCGCTATTTTTCGGAAAAACTCGAGTTCCTGGACACGGTGACATCAATACAAAACGGGCGCCTTCAAACCGACCTATATACTAAACCTATTGATAAACATCTGTACCTACACAGGGATTATTCGCACCCGGATTCTACAAAAAAGCGATACCATATGGTCTGGGTGTGCTTTCAAAAAGAATTTGTTCAGAGGAGGCTGCCTACCGGAAGCACAGGCAGGCGATGAAAGCACAGCTCGTATACCGTGGATATGACGGAGAGTTTGTAGTGACCGAATTAATAAAGGTTAACAATAAAAAGAGAGAGGACCTTCTACGCGAAAAGAAAAACTTGGAACGTAATACGAGGATTCCGCTCGTGATTACGTTTTCGCGCGCACTACCGAACATCGGCCGTATCATCCGCAGACACCTACACACGCTGCACACGTCTGATCGAATAAAGGAAGTGTTCCTGAGCCCCCATTAGCAGCCTTCAGAAGGGATTGCAACCTGCAAGACATCCTAGTACACCAGAAACACAATAGGATGTTCTTCCGGAAGCCCAACATGAGCGGGCCCTGTGGGGCGCAGAGGTGCGCCACTTGCCCGTACATGATGACGGCGGACTACTTCACAGATCCCAGCGGCAGAAAGTACAGCGTGAGAAACAATGTTGATTGCAAATCATCCAATGTTGTGTACGCGGTCAACTGTCGTCGCTGTCGCAAGTACGTGTGTGTGGGAGAGCGGCGGAACTCTGTACCAGCGACATCTGTTGAATCTGTCGCGTATTCGCACACAGCAGTGACCCGGTAGCTGAACATTTCTACACAGACGGACACTCCATGGATGATTTTCAAATAGTGGAACTTGAAAACCTTAACGGGTCGGACGAGTATCGCAAGACCATTGAGCAATTATGGAAGGCAAAACTAAGGACACACCGACCATATGGCATCAACGTGCAAGAATAAAAAGACATGAAAGAGCGCGAAAACAACGTTGACGCCGGAAATGTACGACGTCATATCCGTACATATTTGAAACATCTTGAAATAAAAAATGGCCGCTGATGAAGACCGTAAGGTCGAAAGCTTCGGCATAAAATAAATACAGCGTGTTGTTTAAATAAACAAGAGACTTTGTTATATATCGCTTTAATTGTCGTTTGTGTAGAAAAGTATGATCCGACAACATTGATCTGGCATTCATTTGCTTTTGTCGGTGAGTCGTGAATTACCAATATACTTGTGTAACTTAATGTACTTGATTAAAGCTCATACATGTATACAGTCATACTTATTATTAAGTAAGCCAAGCGGTCACGCATTTGCTTGCAGATCTAAAGATCTTCATTTCGAGCCTCATTTTCTTCAATTGTTTTTTTTTTTGCAACTAAATGTTCTTCTTAAAATACTTTTATTACAAAAATATTTGATGTACATCATATATTGATAATCCTTGTGTTTGTTTCTTTAATCCAAAGTTTAGTTAGTTAACGATCATTTTGGCACCATAATATGAAAATACTACACCCCGATCAGAGATCTTTTAATTTGCATTTGTTTGATGCCTATCCTTATCCTATGTGTTATAACTTGTCATGCGCGACTCAATTATGTATAAAGATTTTGATAAGATAACACTAATTTGCAAACTTCTCAGCACAAATCTGTGAATTTTACAAAACAATTTGAGTAAAATATGTGTTTAAAATGAACATTGAATTCCAATTTAAGAACGAAAAGGAATGGGCATATTTTATTCAAAATGTATGATTATTTTTACCTATTTTAGCAACATTTATATTTTGCTTTGTGAATTGTTGTAGTTTAATAATGGTATGCATGCCTCGATATAAAATTTTGGTTTATGGTGACCATGTAGACACAAATTCTTTCCCAAAAAGTGTGTTAATTGTTACTATTAACATAGTTGCGATCTTTATTTTAAAATGAAATCTTAAGCAGGGGAAATGTCATGAATGAAAGATCGGGAAAAAAGGTATTCCATCCGTCATAATCATTGCGTGTAATATCGTGTTATTCCGGAGTATGTTTGAGCAGAACAAATATTTTATTTCACTTAAGCATATAACAGCTCATCGTGATGATTCAGAATAATACATGCATGCGTGAAAATTGTTCGAAATCAATATATAAATAATCAAAGCACAAATAACTAATAACAGATTTGTATTATACAATACAAGTTTACCAAAATGTTAACTAATTATTCGATAGGTGAAAACAAGTATGTGTGAGAGTGTTTTGTGTTAATATAAACACTGCTCTTATTTTGACATATAAACAACATATGTACCGAAAACAGTGGTAACAGGCAACACAATATATGCATTCAGTTCATTATAGAATATACTCAAATAAGAAAATAGACGTTGTTATTCCGGAGTATGTTTGAGAGCCATGGACATCACAAACAAAGCAATACTAATTCGTCTCCATGACGTTCTGTTTGAGAAGTTGATGTCCATCGCATACAGCCGTCTACCGATGTAAGGCGAACTAACAATCTTATTATGAATCAATGGTAAGCGTTTTTTTTTATTGATTTTTCGTTTATTCAATCGACATACGTAGCAAACGATATAATCATGTTTCGTGTCTTATTACTGTTCACTGAATTTCAAATTATTTACCGTAATAGTTTTTATCATTAAAATGCGTGCGAAGACATTTTTTATTGTAATTCACGTTGTAAAAAGCTGCATAGCAGATCTCCCGATAAGTCGTTCTGTCAGCTTAAACAAATCGACGCACTCACTTAAAATTTTGCAAAACGTTGTTAAATGTTAAAATCAACACATGTTATACCACGCTGTATGGAGAATAAGGTAGACACCCATTGTATGTGCATATATATGTTCGTATTATACAAAATTGGCTTAAAGTTGTTAATAGTGACAATATTATCATGCAAACTGTGTATAACCAAGCAATCAATGTTTGTAATAAACGGTATAAAATTGGGTATCTAATGTTAAAAAAGTTGTTAAATGATTATGGATTCCTTATACATTCGAAAATGCAAATACGGTTAGTACAAATTTGTTTTTATGTGAATTAAAATGTAGAATTATAAATACATTTTAACAAGAATGGTTTGGCAATATGAATAATAGTTCAGTTTTAGATATGTATAGGGTACTCAACACATCTCTTGAATATGAAACGTACTGAGATTTACTGGAAAAATAGAGAATTTCACTATATTACTGCCAAAACGTTTGCGTACATACATAGCCCAATGTAGTAACTTCCATTTTTGTATGCCAGTGTAGTGACTTGCCTAGTGTGTATGCTAATTTCATGACTTACATAGTGTGTGTGCCACTGTAGTGACTTGCGTAGTGTGTATGCCAATGTAGTAACTAACTTAGTTTGTATGCCAGTGTAGTGACTCGCCTAGTGTGTATGCCAATTGCATGACTTACATAGTGTGTTTGCGACCGTAGTGACTTGTATAGTGTAATGTCAATGTAGTAACTTCAACAGAGTTATGCCAGTGTAGTGACTTGCCTAGTGTGTATCATTGCATGCCAAATTCATGACTTGCATAATGCGTGTGCCACTGTAGTGACTTGCATAGTTTTATGCCAATGTAGTAACTTCCAAAGTTGTATGCCAGTGTAGTGACTTTCCTAGTGTGTATGCCAATTTTATGACGTACTTAGTGTGCTTGCCAGTGTAGTGATTTGCATAGTTTGTATGCCAATGTAGTAAATTTCATAGTTTTTATGCAATTGAAGTGACCTGACTAGTGGGTATGCCAATGAAGTAACTAACGTGGTTTGCTATGCCAGTGTAGTGACTTGCCTAGTGTGTATGCCAATTTCATGACTTACATAGTGTATGTGCCACTGTAGTGACTTGCATAGTTTGTATGCCAATGTAGTAACTTCCAAAGTTTTATGCCAGTGTTATGACTCGCCTAGTGTGTATACCAATTTCATGACTTACATAGTGTGTGTGTCACTGTAGTGACTTGCATAGTTTTATGCGAGTGAAGTACGTGTAACTAACTTAGTTAGTATGCCAATGTAGTGACTTGCCTGGTGTGTATCACTGCATGTCAATTTCATGACTTACATAGTGTGTGTGCCACTGTAAAGACTTGCATAGTTTTATGCCAATTTAGTAACTTCCAAAGTTTTATGTCAGTGTAGTGACTTGCCTTGTGTGTATGCCAATTTCATGACGTACATAGTGTGCGTGCCCTTGTAGTGATTTGCATACATGTAGTTTGTATGCCAATGTAGTAACTTTCATAGTTTTTATGTCAGTGTAGTGACCTGCCTAGTGTGTATGCCAATTTCATGACTTACATAGTGTATGTGCCTCTGTAGTGACTTGTATAGTGTGTATGCCAATGTAGTAACTTCCAAAGATTTATGCCAGTGTAGTGACTTGCCTAGTGTGTATAACTGCATACCAATTTCATTACTTACATAGTGTGTGTGCCACTGTAGTGACTTGTATAGTTTTATGCTAATGTAATAACTTTCAAAGTTGTATGCCAGTGTAGCGACTTGCTTAGTGTGTATGCCAATTTTATGACTTACATAGTGTGTGTATTACATACACAGGCGATAGTATTAATTATGTTCGCAATAAAATTACGAGCGCACGCTTTAGTTACTAAATGAGACCGATATAGCTATTACGTGCGCATGCGATAGCTGTTACATGTGCACGCAAAAGTGATAACTAGCGCAATAATATTACCCACCGCTATTAAATGCATACACACATTGACAAGAGGTGTGATGTAATCTGTTTGTTATGAGTTCTTTTAAACTAACAGCGGTGACGAATACCACTGGGGCCGCCTTGCGCAGACGCCGTACCTTTTCCGCATAGATTGCACTATCTGAGGGCAATATGATTTAAAATTACGTACTGTTTCACAACTTATTAATTTTCCTAAATATACTGATATATTATTTAAGACTCAGAAGACTAATATAGCGTATATACAATTTTATTATTGTCAATAACATCAAATCAATCATCGTGTCGACAACACTAAGATGACCTGGTAGATTAAAACAAATTTCTAGCTTGAAGATGTCTCAAATTTTAGTAACTCGTATTTTAGTCACGGATTCAGACTCTAAATGTTTGTGAAAAGGGACGCAGGACCCAAGAAAAGCTTATTTTTATTTTTTGGCAACCGACCACCGAGGACAGTGTGACCCATCACCGAGGACAGTGTGACCCACAACTGAGAACAGTGTGACCTGTCACTAATGACAGCGTATTACAGGTCGACATGTCTACATGTATTAAAAAAATAAGTTAAAACATGTAAATTTACATATGCATTTGCAATGTTGATAAGCAAGCTTTTAACAGACGCTTAATATATCCTTATGTATGTTGGTTTGGTGGCTGCTTTCTGACATCTTTTTGGCGTATAAGCAGGTTTGAAGGACGCAACACAACACGCCGATGGCTCCGACCCTAAACGTTTTCTAGCGCGTCTATACAGCGCCTGCAGAGATAACGATGTCAAAGATGTGTTTCTACGGCGTCTAATAGGCACTCTCTTCAGTGCCTCTTGGAAAAGTCATATTTTAATATTTTGAAAGGCGACCCTATTGAAATAAGGTCAAAGTAATCTCGCAAGCTCTGGCTTTCTGTGCCTAGTCACTGCGCCAAACGTTGCCGACGACTGCATAACGAGCACCTTTGCGTTCTGTGTATATCTTGGAGGTCGTAAGTGCGCCATGCAAAGACCGATGTGCTGGAACTGGGATTTAATGGTGCATTGACATTAAGAGAGATATTTCATTAGTGATAGTAAATACGCGAGTAGGAGATAGTTATCACGTGCACACACTTAAGTTATTATGTGCGTTACGCTATTATAACATGCGCTCTTGATAGTATTACATACGCATGCGATAGTGTTGATCATGTTCGCAATAAAATTATGAGAGTAAGCTATAGTTACTATGTGAGAATGATATAACTAATACGTGCGCATGCGATAGCTATTACGTGTGCACGTAAGAGTGATAACGTTCGCATGCGATAGCTATTAGATGCACACGCGATAGCTGATCAATGAGAATAGGTGTGTGATTATTCGTTAATTTTTACTTAAGCTTTTGAAGCATTTATAAAATGATTGCTTATCACATAGGGTACGATTTTATTAACAAAAGATTTAACTTCATAATTGTAAAGAATTGTTAATGTGACACTTCGAGTGCACAGAACATCATTTGCAGTAGTACATCGTTTTGAATGAAATATATATCTCGAAAAAATCGATTTAATTAATGGCACTGTAGTTGCGAATAGTTTTCATTTACACGGTTATTATAATAGTAAAATTCCAGTTCGACTGCAGACGTCTATCGCAAAACAGACCTTGTGATTATTTTTTCCTTAGGATACAAACTTTAAAACGTCTCTATATTTGAAGTACCCGTTAATTATATTAAAGATATGCAATCAATTAAATGTAAAGGATAGATTTGGGAAATATCTGGCATTCAGCGAGTGACCTTCATTTATAAACTTAACAGGCTGCATCGTCGAATGAGCAACCATTTGTACAAGATAAATATGTACATTAATATACAATATAAACTTAATCCGTAATAACTCGTAACAATTAGTTACTGTATTTATTCTTGATTTTCAGATATATGTAAATTTTTCGATTGTGTATATTAATCAGTAGAGTGCAATAATTGTCAAATAGTCAAATAATATCAATCTGTAATTCAATTATATCCACAATTGTATAGAAATAATGTATAAGTGTAAAAAAGACAGAATAGCCAAAACATCAATTATTATTCACATAAAACCGTTTTTATTAAATATTAATTTATTGACTGTTAAATCACTTGAATTCGAATGAACAAAAAGTTTGCGCAATACATATGCAATTGTGAAAACTAGTCCAGGAAGTTATACCTTACGACAAGAGATTTTAAGTTTAATTTTTTTTTAGATAATGTTAATCTAAGATATCTGATTCATTCTAAACAGTCACTTTATACTACATATAGCAAAATGATTAGAAAAGTAGACTGTATTTGCTAACTAACTTACTTGGTGAAAACAGCAGCTAAACTAAACAGTCCTTAAACATAAGCTACACAAAGGAGTCACTGATTAGAATCGGGACATAATTTTTGCACACACATTTAGTAATGAAGCTTCAATTGTGTTTCTTTAATGAGGCCAGCAGTAGCTGTACATAATATTTGATTCACATAATTTCATAGTTGAGCAGGTAATTTTACATTATGTATTTATTAAAGCAGTCAACAAAGCCTCATCCTTGAAAATAAGCAATTTAGTGCCATCACACTGGCATAAGGCAACAACACATTTTATTTTTGTTTCGATTTTTCAGTCATAATTATACAGTTTTGTTTAAATGTTTTATCACTGTCCATAAGATGAATTGCAAGTCTTAAACTTGACGTATAAGCTCTGCACACTGATGTATTCCAGAAAGTAGGCTTTAAGGTGGTCGCCTTAAGTGCTGTTCAAGATGTGGAACTGATCATGTGAGTCAGTGGTTCCCATCTCCAGGGCGTCTTGCCTTTTCATGAGCGCTACCCGTCTAGCAGACTGAAGAGTGAGCACCTGTTCCAGCAAGGTCGACTCCCTGCACTTTTCGAGAGCACTGCACATGAAAACTGACAAAATACTTCATGAAAATGACATTTTTTCAGTATTTGCCTTATATTAAGACACACAAGATATGAATATCAGATTCTGTAGTAGAAACAAAGATGCACATTGTTGAAAACAAACCCTTTTCTTTTTAAAGCAAAAAAGGGTATTAATTATAATTAATTGCCAGAACAAAGTGATGGGCCTTTTTTGTAGCGTGGAAATAATGATGGTGTCTTAATACTAATGATAAATCACATAAAGTAACAAAATACATATAACTATTGCATGTGTGTGTGTGTGATAGAGAAAATCATCAAAAACCTAATATCTATTTTAATATGAATATTAAATATCATACACTATGACAACACATACTATTCTATGTATAATTTATATGTACATTATGAGAGTTGCTGCTGATATTGTATCCCCACCAGGATATGAACCTGGATTTCCTCTTCATATGGAAAGGTGTGTTTGCTTACACTATAAGGATTTTTCCAGTAACAGCAATATTGCTTACAATTATTTCTGTCATCTACATTAACTATTTCCATTAGTCTTGATACATAAATATGTAAATACTTGTTTAAAGCTCTTTTAAACAAAATTCATTCTTCATCTGCTTTTGAAGGCAGATGTCACTTTATTTATGACGTGTACCATAGGGGCTCGTCTTTAGAGCTGCCCTGGATCAGGATCTCGTGTGGGTTCCCATCTCCAAGGCAACTGACCTTTTTACACTACACATTTTTGTTAAAGAAACAATTAAATGCATTTCTTATGTTAATTGATTATTGTTCCGGATTGAAAATCACAACAGATAACCTAGCAGCGTGTTGCAAATTTGTCGTATTTATTTACATGTGTTGGTACAATTGAAGCAGTAAGAAACTGCAACAAATAAAACAAAACAAATATTTAAATAACTGCCAATTCTAGAGAACTACAATTGTATGTTTCTTATACTAGGATAGTAACAAAAATAACTCAACATGACACAAAGTTTGTGCAGCATAAAATATATTTAGATCTATATGACTTTTCAATATTCATATACAATCAGAGTTGTAATACTTAACGAGAAGAATAGTTGGATTACTTGTACTGTAAGAAATATCACTTTTTAATTGGTATAACATGCATTAAATAATCTCCAATAATTTAAACACAACACTATGAAATTTAATTGACTAGATTGACATGAACAGACACTAAATAGTATTGTGGAACAGTCATTTTCTATCAAATTATCAATAAAATTGCTACAATCATAGCGCTACACAGTTTCCAACTAGTATAACAATGTACAACAAACATATACAAAAAACAGATAAAGTCAAATACATTAACATGTGTACAAAGAACACGTGCTTGGAAAGCGAAATCATTGTATCAAAAATTTCTTCAAGAAAGAATAATGTACACAAAAATTATTGAGCTTAATAATAAAATTAACAATAATGTTACAGATATTAACACTTACATTATTCTATTCAAAGGTTCCATGAAAACTTAATTAAGAATACATCAAAATTACATTGGATAAATGCTGTTACTTATGACACAAGGGAAAACAGTTAAAAAGTTTCAACAACTTAACAGTTGCATGTACTCGTCACTATATACCTAGCAAGCAGTAAAGATGTGCTGGTTTATATTTGTCGGCTGAATGCCCGTTTCTTACATCACAAGCTGACTGTTGACTATCATCTTCAGTATGTAGCTGTAGCCTTGGGAAATCCATCATTGGTGGTTGAACCCGAGAGGTTTGCACACAACTACTCCAGCAGGGAAACCCGATACCTGTTACAAGTCAGGCCAGGTGGCTGGACAAAGCAGATGGGGCAATGCACGTCTTCTGTAATTGTTGAAGTTAATGGTTTATACAATATGAACGTAGCACTAATAACTGAAATCAAACACAGTTTTAACTGGATATATATGTGTATATCTATGCTTGCTTATTTGATCTTAAATCCTGAGAAAGTTGTTAGTGTCCAAACATTTACCAATCAAAAATGAAATAATTTCATGTGATGTTGGAACTCAAGGAATCATCTGTATCTGGGATGTATTCTGTGCCTTGAAGTCACAATTAATCCAACATTATTTTTCTAAAACAAATTGCCAGTTATAAAGTCTATGACAGATATACATAATAGTAATTAATCATCTAAATGCTTAATACATTTTTAAACCAAACCAATGAACTTTTCTTATCAATACCTTATTACAGTACATGAACTAACTATAAAACAGCAACAACTAGTATGAATACCAAGCATGTTAAAACATATTTACAAACTCAACATTGAAGTTCTTCTTCGGATAAAATAAGGAAAGTGAAGTATATGCATTCAATCATATAGTACTGTACATATTTTTCTAAAATATTTAACTAATTACACATAGTATTATCAAAACAAACAAAATGCTTACACTATTTGTCTTGAATCATAAGAAACATTAAAAACATTTACAAACACATGTTCCATATAGGTAAAAGTACAATAAAACTGAGGCTGCAGTTCACTCTTATTAAAATATAATAACATTATGAACAGCTCAATTGAATAATGGTGACACATGTATATAACAAGTATTTATTCATTTTGTTATAAAATGTACCTTGTGGGAATGATATGCCGCACTCTTTAAAAGGCAAACTATTGTCAGATCCGAGCCCAATCTTTGACAGCAGCTACCTCATGACTCTCAATCACATCTCTGATGATCTGGCCTCTGACAAAGTGCCGGAAGGCTGCCTGGGCTGACCATGGCGACTTTACGCCGAATCATACGTAGCTGCCAAGAGGGTAACCAATGGAACTATAGATGCAGACTCATGACAGTACATGTAACAACATTAGATAAGAAAACAGATTGAGACACATACATTAATTTTAAAATGTAAACATTGTGACTGTCACTGTCATTCAACTTGTGCATGTGAGGTTGATCAACCAGTTCCAAAATAATGGAACTAGCTGGATGTATATGTAAACCTTTTTTCAACATGTTTCACACCAAAGAATACCTTGCTTCATGCTGTTTTGCACCTCCATATGTCTTATTCCTGCATTTAAGACTGCCTGTGCTGGGCAATGTATTCAAACTGCTTGTCCCAAGTTCCAACATCAGCGACTGCATATGGCAAACTCGTCCTGAAGATTTGAACATTGAACTATTAAGGGACATAGAAAATTAGAATTTATACAAATGACCAAATGTTCATCAGTATTGTGTGAATAAAAATTGATATCCAATCTTACTGACCCCAAATAAGGACAGTGTGAACTTATACTCAGATCATTGTAACCTACAAGTGGGAACATGTAGAAACACAATGACAATAATGACATATATATTCATATTTGTTAACAGAATTAAAACTGTAGACATTCTATTCTATTTGATAAAGGTAATTTAGGACAAAACAACAAAGCAAACCATCAGTATTTTTGGTTTCAAGTAATCATTCATATATGTAACAGTAGTCAGCACTCAGAACAAAATTGTGCTTGAAGTCCACAGGCAAAAAAAATCAACATTAATCATTAATAATTTTACTGCTGCTTTTCTTGATTACAATTATACATTTAGTTGTTGGTAAATATAAATTCCTTCTTCATTTAAATCTAACTTGTGAATGTGGGTTTTATGGACAAATTCCCTGTCAACTGATCTAGCCTGAGGTACATGAAATCTTTTTCTTTCAAAAGGTTTCACAGAAAAGAATACCTTGGTCCATGTAGTCAGTTCTGGATCTAGGCCATCTGGTTCAACATCTTAGTCATGGACACTGCAGTCATCAAGAACTGTATAATATAAAAAGTAATATCTAATCTAATTAGGACAGTGTAAAGTCAAACTGAGGACAGTATAACATTCGAATAGGGACATGCAGCAATGCAATGAGGTGTAGTTCTATGTGACCCATCCTGTTTAATTTAAGTGAATTTGTGAAAAACGGACATTCTCACAGAAGGAAAAAGCCCTGATTCAGCTATCTATGATGTATATTGTTTTATCACCATGATCCATACAAATTATTTATACCTCAAAGTCCTCACTTCTTTGAATATTGCAGACTGCCTGAGCTGGGTAATGTAGCCAAGTGGCCTTTCCCAAGCTCCAACATCAGTGTATAAATCAAACCTGTCCTGAAGATTTAAACATTTATTATTAAAACACATACAAATACCGGTACTAATTAATACTCATAAACTTAATGAAAAGCTCGAAAACTGTATAGATGTACAATTAGGAAATTATGTTGTAAAAGCTTCCATAGTGAGTACTGTGTAGTGACTTGCATAGTATGTACTGGTTGCATAGTGTGTACTGGGTAGTGACTTGTATTGTGTGTACTGGCTTGTTGCATAGTGAGTACTGGGTAGTGACTTGTATAGTGTGTATTGGCTTGTTGCATTGTGAGTACTGTGTAGTGACTTGCATTGTGTGTACTGACTTGCATAGTGTGTACTGTGTAATGACTTGCATGTAGAGTGTGTGTACAAACACTCATGCCACTTAAGCCTGTATTGTCATGAGTTATCACTTTGGGATTTTGAAAATCATTTTGATTTTTATGCTATTATATGCACTATGGGATAATGCCAATAGGTGTTTTTTATTATTTCTTATTATCGGGACCAGTATATTCAGTATCAGACAAGTAGGTCCTGTGGACCATTCCCTCCCATCAGTTAAGTTCAATCCCTGCGCTAGACCATTCTGTGGACGGATTTACTAATGGCAAAGACAATCATTATGTGTCCTGCATCAAGATGTAAGGGGAATAAAAAACTCTGTATAAATAAAACTGTAACTTTTAATGACTTAACTTTGTTTGCTACCTATCAATATATGTAACATAGTAGCAAATATGACACAACAACTTAAATTTCTTTCTCACAAAATGACTTGAAGACTTTGATCACATTATAACTTCAATGTATTGTAGTTACATGTAGTTCAGGTTCAGATAATCAATATTTTACTTATGAAGTTTTGCTTAAGTGGTATCTCTATAAAACCTTCAACAGGGTATATCTTTTGCTGTAATTCAAAAGTATTAGAAGATCCTTGAAATGACTGCCAAAATAAATGAAATAATGTTATGTACACATACTTTCCTATCAAACAGTATGGATTGACCAATGGAAAACTGTTGCTATCTTCTCCAGTTCTTGTCTATTATCTCGATCTTCTATGTAATCGAGAATTGTTAACGTTTGCGTGTGACAGTATTACTCATAGCCATTTTTGCGATGTATTTGGTGTGCAGAGACAGAATGACCAGTAGCGAAATTTAACGATTTATATACCGGTATACTGCCATTATTACCTATGCAGTGACACTAATGAGTTCTTTCTTAAGTGCTTAAAACAACCCTAGATGTGTGCAAACAACACTGTCACTAATCTACTGTTTTCACGCTTCACTGCGTGCCATAGTAGGCCGCAAAATATAGGGTGTTACTAGCTAGAACCGATTTTCTACTTAAGTTAGCGAATTCTCAGATTAAAACATGTCATTTAGTTTTCATGCTTGTCGGATTTTCGGAAGCCATAACTGAAGCGTGATATATCGGTCAGCGCGATATACTGGTCTGCGATATATCGGCGTTGCAGTGTACTTTAAACAATCTTGGTAGAATTCCGCCAGACGATGTTTCATGCAAAATATATAAGCCTTAGACCTTGCAGTTTTTTAGATTTTTTTTCCTTTCGGTTGGTATGGCAACCAGATCTATGCATGGTGAGAGGGGGTATAATGTGGGGTGGGGTAATTTTTTAGATGATGTTTTAAAAAAAAAATGGGGGGGGGAGGTTGGGGGCGGAAGGGATTCTGGGTAAGGGCGTGAGGTATTGTTTGGGTGGAATCCATTGTGGTATTTAGGAAAGTGTTGTTTTGTCAAAGTAATAATAAAATGTGATCATTAATAAAGAAGTAATGGCAATTTAAGCAAAATGTTCAATTATCTAAGTGTAACAGGGGCCATAATTATGTAAAAATGCTTGCTACAGTGGTCTGCTCTTGTTTATAGGTTGGGGTCATGTTGGTAAACAAGTATGCAACATATAAAAGCAATATGTCAAAGGATATAGGAAATATTTGGGGTAGTACGCAAACTTTAACATAGATTTATCAATAATATGCATATTCTAAGTATAAAAGGGGCAATAATTATGACAAAATGCTTGATAGAGTTGACTGCTCTTGTTTATAGGTTGGGGTGCTGTTGGTAAACAAGTATGCAAAATATGAAAGCAATATGTCAAGGGACAATAAACATAAATGGGGTAGTACGAAAACTTTAACATTTGCAGCATATTCTAAGTGGAAAAGGGGCCATAATTATGACAAAATGATTGATAGAGTTGTCTGCTCTTGTTTATAGGTTGGGGTCATGTTGGTTAACAAGTTTGAAAAATATGAAAGCAATACGTCAAGGGACAAAGAAAATACCGGTATTTGGGGTAGTACGAAAACTTTAACATTTGCACGCAAACGCAGACGCTAACGCCGGGGTGAGTAGGATAGCTCTACTATATATATTTCATATATAATAGTCGAGCTTAAAAGGGCCATTTAGAGGAAACATTTCTTTATAAATAAGAACCTTTTGCCCCCATGGATATGGTTCTGCACCATAATTATACACAACTTCTTCTCTGCACGAGAGATGACGCTGGCACAGTCAAATGTAGCATCTGACCAGTGGCAGAATGTCACGGAGGGCAACACAATAATAGCTTGATAGACCCTCCTCCTCAAAGCACTGCACTTTGCAAATGCCGTGGGTGGAGTCATTTACAAGCCTTCCAAAACTGCCATCTTCTGTAGTTCCATCAAACCTAATAGAAACAGAAATAAACAATCTTGTATAACATGTTTGAACTTTATTGCTTTGTACAATCACTATGTTGTATGATCATATACATGTTTACATTGTATGTATGATATTGAATTAAAAAAAAAAGAATAAAAAAAAAAGAAAAGAAATAAACAATAAAACTTATTAGGATTTGTAAAAGTTAATCAATATATATATTTAACCATATAGTATATAAAATATAGATAAATATTTAATATTTATATGCAAGTCACTACAGTGGTACATACACTATGTAAGTCATGAAATTGGCAAACACACTAGGCATGTCACTACCAGTCTCAGCCAAACATGTCCGGACCGTGGGACAGGTCCTGTAAAATTCTGTAAGGTTTGGCTTGTCGGTCCTGTAAATTTACTGGACCGAATGTTCGTAAAAAAAGAGAACAATTTGTTAGTTTGTATTATTGTATAGTTTCGTTTACTTCTCTGAAAGTTTTCAGAGCTGCAAAAAAGCGATAGTGTCTTTATACACATGCTTTTTTGTGCCAATGCTCTTTCTGCTGACAGAATTTTCCGAGGGCACTCTGATTGGTCCATTTTTGTGCATCTTACAAATGCCTGTCAGGACAGTCCAAATCCATGGCGGCCTAGTCGCTTAACAAGATAATCATAAATATGATCATTAAATGATACAGGTATCACTTAGTGTGGTTGTAAGAGCAAAAGTAATGTATAATAATGATCAGTGTCATTCGAACCGTTATTATCTTGGCAGTCAATGTCCATGCGTGCAAAAAAGCTCGTTTTCATATATCGAGTCTGTCGTCGGATTAGGCCGTATTGACCAGACTCCTAACTGACATGCGCTCTAAGCGAAGTTTAGGTAAACAAGTATCGGCTACTTTCGTTTTGGCAAATGTTCTTTTATCATAAACACCTTGATCCCATCAATGAAAAGTTATTTTACTTTTATATTCTGTAGCCGGTAGGTCTTAAAAAAGAGAAGGTCCTGTATTTTTCCCATTTAATAGGACCTACTGTCCTGTAAAAATATGCCTAGTTTGGATTTCACTGCACTACACTGGCATAAAAAGTCTGGAAATTACTACATTGGCATACAAACTATGCAAGTAACTTCAGTGGCACGCACACTATGTAAGTTATGAAATTGGCATAAACACAAGGCGAGTCACTACACTGGCATACAAACTAAGTTAGTTACTTCATTGGCATACAAAGTATGCATGCAAGTCACTACGGTGGCACACACTCTATATAAGTAATGAAATTGGCACACACACACTAGGACCGTAACTATACTGGCATAACACTATGAAAGAAACATTGACATAAAAAATGCAAGTCACTACATTGGCAGACACACTAAGCATGTCATGAAATTGACATACACACAAGGCAAGTCACTACACTGGCATGAAATGTATGTTAGTGACTACATTGGCATACAAACTATGCAAGTCACTACAGTGGCACACATACCATGTAAGTCATGAAATTGGCATACAACTATGGAATTTACTACATTGGCATAAAAACTATGCAAGTCACTACAGTGGCAGACACACTATGAATGCCATGTAATTGGCATACACACTAGGCAAGTAACTACACTGGCATAAAATGTATGGAAGTTACTACATTGGCACACAAACTATGCAAGTCACTACAGTGGCATACAACTATGGAAGTTATAACAATGGTATAAAAACTATGCAAATCACTACAGCGGCAGACACACTATGCATGTCATGAAATTGACAAACACACCAGGCAAGTCACTACACTGGCATAATACTATGGAAGTTACAGCATTTGCATAAAAACTATGCAAGTCACTACAGTGTCACACATACTATGTAAGTCATGAAATTGGCATACACACAAGGCAAGTCACTACACTGGCCTAAAATGTATGGAAGTTACTACATTGGCATACAATATGCAAGTCACTACAGTGGCACACACACTATGCAAGTCATGAAATTGGCATACACACTAGGCAAGTCACTACACTGGCATAAAACTATGGAAGTTACTACATTGGCATAAAAACTATGCAAGTCACTACAGTGGAAGACACACTATGCATGTCATGTAATTGGCATTCACACTAGGCAAGTTACTACATTTGCACACTAGCATAAATGTATGGAAGTAACTACATTGACATACAAACTATGCAAGTCACTACAGTGTCACACATACTATGTAAGTCATGAAATTGGCATACACACAAGGCAAGTCACTACACTGGCCTAAAATGTATGGAAGTTACTACATTGGCATACAATATGCAAGTCACTACAGTGTCAGAAACACTATGCAATATAAAGAAGTGAAACTCCAGCTGCTGGAAATGCAAGTCATGAAATTGGCATACACACTAGGCAAGTCACTACACTGGCATAAAACTATGGAAGTTACTACATTGGCATAAAAACTATGCAAGTCACTACCAGGGCCAAAACACCAACTTTGGGGAAAGGGCCACGTCTTTGTTCGGAAAAAAGACACAAATTTCTGGCTTGGGAAATGAAAAATACTGAGGTAGATTGAAAATTTTGAGAAAAATGAATGCTTTTAAAGAAATTTCTGTAGGGGAAAGGGCCTTTTTGGTTCAGTGTTAGAAAAAAAGGCCCCTTGCGAAGAAGTTTGTTTTGGCCCTGACAGTGGCATACACACTATGCACGTCATGTAATTGGCATACACACAAGGCAAGTCACTACACTGGCATAAAAACCATGGGAGTTACTATATTTACATAAAAACTATGCAAGTCAAAACAGTGGCACACACACTATGTAATATAAAGAAGTGAAACTCCAGCTGCTGGAGCAGTATTGAATTTTCATTAAAAACAATTAGTTGGTCCTTTATTTAAGGCAAGTGACCGATTGCCCAAACAGTACAAAACAGCACAATACAGCACAATATAAACCAACATAAACACAAAATATGAATAAAGCTGGGGTCACCGCCTTGGAACGGTCAATGCAAAGCATTGGGGGTTTAAACCGGTTATAGGGCGCTCAACCTCACACTTGGCCCAACAATATTCATAATACATTTAAGTGTAGATAAAATTTAACGTCATAGCATTGTAACTCAAATCAAACAATAATAAAAGGGAATTTAACGCATTCAATTTAATTACCATTGAATTACTCAATGGTATTGAAGATACCAGAGCAACAGAGTTACAACTTTTTGAAGAACGATTAAATAAAACTACAAACAAGTGTCAACTACATTCCTTCTTTATAGAAAGATTAAAAAATATAGCGTCATTGAGTTAATAGTTCAGATAATCATCGCGCAAATACAGGAAGAAGCAGCAATAATGGTTGTAAAAATTCCATATTACATTGCTATGTTGTTTATGTGACTGCTAAAAAACATATTAATAATTATTAAATCAAAAAAGAAACGCCTTATCAGAGAGAAAATATAAATAAAATTGAACGTTATAAACCCAATGACCTATGCATGTAGCTTACATGTACCCAGGAACAGAGAAAGAGTTATGCCGTAATTGACAGGCGAAGATACAATGACGTGAAAAAAATCCAGGGGCGGTACCGTAAAGTAATAATAAAACTATTAATGGGGGGCTACTGCAAAATTGTACTACTAATAAAACAAGTTTAGTTGATTAAATATTAAGAATCAAATATATAAAAATAGTAATTCCATTAAAGCGACATTATTGGAATCAAACAGTAAATAGGTGTTTTTACAACTGACGACAGAAATGATTTGAGTCCAAATGTAGTTTTCATGCAGATTTGTTCATACGACACAAAGACACAATTTTGTTCATTTTTTTCAACAGTAAAAAATGCCTATAATATCACTAATGATTCCAAATTTATATATATATATATATATATATATATATATATATATATATATATATATATATAAACCATTCAACTTGTTTAATTTTAAGGTACTAAATCAAATCTTACAGTACAGTTTAAGTAAGACAATAAGTACAATTATTGAACATATAAATGTAAACTTAACATTCTTGAAAAGCTGTTGAAACTTTTTATTCCACAGTGTATTTATATGATTTTAAAAACACGTTGAAGAATCACAGCAACAAAAGTTGGTGTGCATGGTTAGTGCGTTAATTAATTAAAGTCGTTTAAGATTATGGCCCAAGGGCTCCCTGATGCTTAAAGCGCCTGGGGAAATGCCTGATATCCTCCCTAAACTTTGTTTGTGAGGGTATAATTTTTAAGTAACGATTACCATCACATAACAATATTTTTGTAATATGATTATAACAGTATCAGAGTATGGTGTATGAATTTATAAATTTCTATGACAAAATAACATATTTTAATACACTACAGAAAAAGAACATGTTTGGCCATACTGGGTTTACAGAAAAAACATTATTTGTGTTAAAGATTTATACATACCAACAATTTTTCCCCTTTGAATCGGAATTCAAACACATATGTGACATTTCCAATCGGCTCCTTCCTTGTTAACATCCCTTCATATTTCAGAAAAATATCCCCCTTTTCGATGTGGGAATGTGTATGCACACATCTTCCTATAATTAAAGAACATGAAAACATATTATTGTTATAATTACAATCTAGGGCAGGTGTTAATCACCCAAATTTAAGATGAAACCCTAGTCTGATCATTTTGTGAAAATAAGCACGTTATTTTCTCAAAATTGTAAAATTTTAGAAACAATATAAACATGGTTGAGAAATAGGCACAGTACTTTGACCATTATCTTTATGATAACACACACATGCATTTTTATTGAGCCCAAGATTAAAGATCAAATACATGAAAATTTGTACTCTTGAGTGTTCATTTATTTATTCCAGTTGGGAATGTTTAGCTCAGTATTGTGATAATAAACCACTTCTTTTTGGAATTGTGAAGTATTCTGAAATAGGCCTCTGTTTAATAAGGTGAAAACGCCTTTTAGGGGTCTATGGTTTAAAGGAATTATCCCAATAAATTTGGCATAGGTGAAAAATACTGGTAAGCATCCAGGTACATTGTAAATGCGCATCTTGGGGGAAAAAACAGGCTGTAAACATCGTAACCAAGAAAATAAAGGAACAATAAAGGAATATTTTCCCCAAAATATAGGAAATTTTGAAAATTTAACACAGTCATTTACACTTGTAACATGACCATGTGGAGTTTTTCGGACTTCAGTGATTTTTCTTCCCCAATTGGGAAAAGTACTTGTACCATGCCAATTGAAAAAAATTAGCGCGAAAAACCCTGAAGTTGGGAAAATTCCCATTGTGAAATGTTCCAATTGGGAATTACAGGTTGTTTCAATTGCTTGATATCAAAAGAAAAAATCTACTCAAATATTGATTTACAATGATTTTCTCTTTAAGTGTTTAGTGTAAGTGCTTATTTTATTTGTTTACTTTCAGATAATTTTGGAACAAAATTGACGGAATATGCCTTCCTTTTGGGAAATTTTGAGATAATAATTTGCATGTGTTCACAAGCGTCGACACTCGTGCCGAGGTTTAAGTGGCCCTTTGTTTGGCAGATACTTACTATTAACACGGGTGTCATAAACATTAGTGACCCAAAGTGCCTGTCCCCCCCCCTCCCAACAGGTGGCGATTGTCCAGTAATAATAAGCAAGATTAATAATGCTTTCACTTGTATCTTGAACCTTGAAAAATGCATGCAGTCGTGCGTTGTTTTATCACTTTCTTCGTCTTAATGAATAAGTTTTATAATATTGAAGAAACAAAAGACAATAAGTTTTTGCATATTTCTAATACTCATCCAATAAAATGGTGGTTCAGTAAACATAAATGTTTTAATGCAATCAGCGAATGCTTGCACTTTTAATCATCATCAACTGCATCATCATCATAACCATCACCATCGTCACTCATATAGTATAGATAACCTGTATCTTTCTGGGTTTTTTTAAAGGATGACCTTGTAAGCATGTTGAATAATTATTACGATCATTCTAGTATCAAAATTATCCTTAATACAAACATAGAAGGCTCATCGTACATCACCAGTCGACCGCCCCCGGTTTTAACTGGCAGTTTTTACCGGTTAAAACAGCCCCGGTCAATACTCCCAAAGTGGTCATTACTGGTCAATACTGGTCGATTGAACTTTACCCCCAAGTTTGATTAATATTCTATGCTTAATTAAACAATATTGATAATATAAATTAAACAGACATGTTGCCAATAATGTCTTAAGCTATTAATACCCACTATTTTATACCTGTTCATGCAATTTGTAGGCAAATCTCTCAAAATTTTGCAAATGAGTCAAGTTAGTCAATTGGATTTTTCTAGTCGATTGATTTTTTGTCAATTTTAACGAATTATGAATGCTCAGAAAATTCTGTGCTTGATTCAACAAGAACCTGTCAATTACTGTGTATTAGTTGTTCCTCATGCCCCACTGTCTCCACAGTCTTTTTACAGTCTTTTCACCTATACAGGTTAGGGCACCCAAAACTGATAATAGGGCCTTACATGGCACCTTTGACACAACCCTTACTTGTCATGTATTATTGCCTGGATTTCTTTAACAAAATATTGAAACAATATTTTATTTTCCATTGATATAAAAAACAACATTATAAGAAATAATTATTAAAAGAAAGAAATTATTGAACAGAAGCGTCTAGAGTAGACGCACAATTGTAAACATTATTTGTAGCCAAAATCAAGAACTTTGATTGCTTATTCATTTGAAGACCAATTGAACTTTAAAATATGAAAACCCTCTTAATATAGAAAGGAGACAAGTTAGAAGTGACTATTAAATTAATAACAATAATAGCAAGTTATCTCATTTTGTTTAAGTGAAATGAAAGAGCCTAAGGGCAGATTTTCTTCATTGAATGCCACCATTAGAGCATGCATTTTATTACCAATAAAGGCTTAGGGGCCAGATCATTTATGACCCAAGAAACCACAAGAGTTCTGTTTGTCCATCAGCTTACAGGGATTTCAATAGATTTTAAAAACCAGGAGTCAATGACCCCTGGACTGAAATTTTGAAGAGTCAAATTGAAAAATGGTGGGGTCAATGTTGAAGCGCGTTAATTGTGTTTTTGTCTGTATTATTCATTTTGTTAGATAAAAATATGCTCTAAGAGTAACACAATATCTTAAAAAGTTTTACTGCTTTATTAAATAACAATACCATGATAAATAACACAACATATTTTAATGAATTGGTACATTAAATATACTTCCTTATATTTATAACACATTTAAGTCTTTTAACACATTTAAATAATTTAAAATATGTACCGGTAGCACCTTTTCATCACATATTTATCGTCATTATATTATCATCGTCCCTATAATAGCTTTTCTAACAAAACACAATCTAAATGCATGGAACATCTAGTATATCTATTACTGTTTATCCGAATACTATACATGTCCGAAATATGTACACTTTGGAATGCCTTACCTGTAGTAGTTTTACTTTAATAATCCAAATTTTTCTTGTTGTTATCGGGTTTAACAAACCTTATCAAATGTTTGTAAAATCCAGTAAATGCTTTCTCCATTATTGAATCGCCATTACTTGCAATTTGAATCGCCAGCTTTGAATTGAACGCCGGTTGAATGTTAAGTCCGCCATTTACAATGTCGAAGGTCATGACGCAGCAATTTAATTCTACTCGGATCATTTATATCTTATCGAGAAAATGTGTTTTCTCAATGTTTATGTGTAGTTCTATTACTTGTAAGTATCAAAAATGAACCGTGATTCCAGTTTATATAAGATGGGTGTTACTCGTAATTATCGGTGGATTAACAACTGACAAAACTCGCTGGACTTTGGTCTACTATTGGATCTATGTAATTAATACACCTTTGATCAATATGGTTTTTACTTGATGTAATTTTGCCGACTTTCTGTAACCGTGCCGTCTGAAAAGTCTGCAAAAACCCTGCAATTATCGGATGGTCAATCAATTATCACGTAATCACTGCTGCTAATTACCCAGTTAGTGGGCACGCACTATTTAGACGGTAACACGTGTATTGGAAGAGGTGAGATAAGATAAACAACGCCCGGGGTATTCCCTCGATTATAGACCGAGTTTCAAATGCTGAAACTTTAATTTCAATTAGGAGCACAGCAGGATTTATTACCATGGAGCTCGAAATGTTAACTGACTGACGCACGGGTCAAATTTTCGACGCGTCAAAATGACGCACAGCAGAAAACAGGGTTGCGTCAAAAATGAGTCATTTTTAATTTGCTCGCGTCAAACGCAGGATTCTGCGTCTATTGAAATCCCTGAGCTTATCAAATAGATATATCAATAGATCAGTGAAATACTATGGTAACTACAATAGCAATAATACTTCAGTAACAGATGTGATCCACTGAGATAAAGATATTGCCTTAGTTCTTTTGTATTTGAGACTGTTTCCATAAATAATAAAGAAGTATTTTTTACAGCTTTAAAGATTTTTTTTTACAATAGATAACTTAAAAAAAGTTTATCAATTACAGAATTATGATTGATTTAATATAGAATAGCTTAAATTCTTCCTTTGTCATGTTTAAATGCTACAATTTTCAATCGACCAGTATTGACCAATAATGACCAGTATTGACCGGTTTTAACCGGGTATTGACCGCCGGCCAGGTCAATACTCAATTGACCGGTCAATATGCCAACCCTGCCGTACATCAGTGGAATTTATTTTGATCGAGTAAGTTGTCGACACATAAATGATGAAATCATTGCTACATATGTATATATGTGTACTACAATGCGCCAAATTTATATATTTATTTGTCCGTTGAAGGATAAAATAATGTTTTATATTGATGTAACTATTTTAATATGATGAATTATTTGACTTGTGTACGTTCTTCTTCTTCTTTTATAATAATGTCCAATGCTGAATCATTATGGCCATGCGTTGGGGATTAAAAAGAAATAGATTGATAGCTTACCCGAGTTACTCAATCCACTCAGGAAAATCAACAGTGATAAAAAAAGGTGCAAAACCTAACACCTTAAGCCCTTAAGACTTGAGTGGTATTTGGTATGCCATGTGATGGTGATGGCGTGTGTGTCTAATGTATGGAGTGAATTGTGTAAGGGATTGACGTCAACAAGTACGAAAATTTAGAAAGAATATTTTGAAGGTCGCGAAAATATGTGACAAAACAAAGTGTGGCCCAAGATCTGTTATGGCAGTAAGAATAGAAAATACTGGCACACTCTGTGTAAGTTGCCTCAATACCATATCTTACAAATAGGTTTAGGGTTTCTCAGCTGGAAGGAATAGTTAGTGAGTTTGTGTCTTCTTAAAAAGAAAGATGAACCCAACGCAGGTTACACTTCACTAGAGTTCATTTTACTCTTTAATTTACATCCTACATTTGTGTATTACAAATACACACTGAACTACAAGTATATTTGAACTAACAGAGCTCCAGATAAATACGGCTTTTTCATGAAGGTTTACGCATTTATTTTTATAAATTAGACGTACAATTACGATTTTAATATGCACAAAACATTTGACAGGGCTTCCAAGTTGAAGACCAATGGACGGTGAACCTCAATCATTTAGGCTAATTATTTAAAAAATAACAATACAATTATTCCAAAGACTATGGTGTGGTGTGATATAGTTTTTAAATTCATTTATTGTGTTTACGCATTCATTTTAGAAGTTCTTACTTATTTTCTGATGAAAACATGACTAACTGCATATATTTTCCACATCAGTAACCAGCGCTTTTGCCAACAAGTGACCGTGCATGCGAGAAAACTGATTGTAAGCAATAACAATCAACTCGTCTATATAACAATGAACTTGTCGTTATGATGAATCTGCACACAAGTAAATGCTTTCCTTCATTGATGCACATACCTTTTTTCTGGGTGCCTGGAAACACTTCTTCATCCCGTTTTAGAAACAAGTCCGTCCCACTTGTGACTTATCGCCTCAAGTTCTTGAAATTCTTTCTTTGAGGTCTCATTGCAGACATGATTTTATCACATGGAAGAAGAAGAACCTGATGGAAAATTGTAAAGTTACCTATTGCACTAAACATTTAAGTCTGCAACAAAGTTTTTAAGCACCTGTACAATGTATAATGCTGACGGGTACGAGCTTAGAATAGGTACGAAATGACCAGTTACCGATTATGATTCACAAAACTACAATCAATTAAATCGTATTTCGCAAATACTAATGGAAATCAAATATTTTTTATGTTTCCGATAACGTTGTCGTTGAGCTTTTTTCCACATCACTTAACTTGTAAAAGGTTAGCTTTGAAAATGTTTATTTTGATACAAGCGAATGACCTTCGTTAGTCAAATCGTATTTGTTTATATCCGAAAAGAAGCAGTTTAACAGACAACGTGCGCTTTATTTCATACAAGAAGAACATTTAATATTTAACCGCCTAATATAGCATTTATAATTAACGTATTCAGCATACAAATACCTATATTTAATTCCCCATCTGAATCACGGTCTTGGAAGACATTTTGGAAAACACGCGCATGCGCACAATTAATGGAGCAAAATGTGTGAGACATGAAAATGGCAACATCGCGCAAGAGTGTACGACAACACACAATTGCGAATAAAAACCGCCAAGTCAATTCCATGGTCAAAATACATTTTTTTTTAAAGTAAATGTCAAATTTAGCAAAAAAAAAGCAAAATGTCAAAGTCACTACCAGGTTTTGTGTAGTGAGTTGCCAATATGTAGTGGGTTGTTTGGTGTGTAACGTAAGACGGGTAGTGGGTTTCCACCATTTACACACACACACACACACACACGCACGCACGCACGCACGCCCGCCCGCACGCACGCACGCACGCACGCACGCACACACTCACACACACACACACACACACACACACACGGCAAGTTCTGCGCATATGTTAAACTTCCCATGCAGTATTTTTCAGAGTGTTCTCTATATGCATTCTTCAGCTTCCATGCTTTCGTGTCACCAATTTACATTTATGACATTGGTGAAGCAACTAGTTAACATCCCCCAAAACACTAAAACAGTATTTCAAAGCAAGATTTCTTTCTTTCTCTTGTGCTTATTCAATTTGACATTTCTGTAATATTAGTACGTGGCTATCTATAAATACCAGTACAGATGGATGCTTACATAGGAAAGGCCTTAATATCATAGTATGACCATAATTATAAAAAGACAAATGAAAAGCAAGAGACTTAATACACTCAGAAACCTGCAATCGAAATTCAAATATTGATCCCGACCATATTATTGTTTGGTTACAACTTCATAAGAACTTGTTCTGTTTGTGCATAATTGCAGCCCGATAATTTTACGACAGCTTGATAAAAGCTCAAAATGATCCATTCTTCACGTCACTTTATGCAAAAACTTAACACATGTTGAGGTACGTCTACATGTCAACGTTAATTTTTTCCAATGGTTTCGCTTATTTCAAAACTAAATGTTATTTCTACATGTTTTTTTTTCTTTCCAATGCTTCTTGCATCGTTTCGGTTTATATATGTTTTTAGAGATTGCGAAGAAGAAAAGCACATGTACATTGATAAAATGATGCTGTTGTTATTCAGATTCAGATATAGACTACACAACCTGATTGGGAACCGGATATTGGTATGTTTTTACTACCTTATTCACCCCTGCAAAAAAACATCACAAAATACTTTATTTTGTATTATTATTTTGAACTGTGCTGTGTAATCTAAGTTTATGTATTAGCATATCGATATAAATTTTATTCTTGACGCATTAACAAATCATTATATTAATGGCTGTCCACTCGCATCTTACAGAAGCGACCAGGGTTTAATCCCCGAGAAATGTTTATTTATTATAAATCGCACAACATAACGCGCAGATGTTGTTTTTGTGCAGGGTACGAAGCCCTTCCCCCACCCCCCTTTCCCAAGAGAAAGGTCACACTTATAAAGTTCATTAAGCTTAGTTGCACCATTGTGTTAAGCTACTTGTGTTCATATGTTTTCTGGAAGATACATTATTTAAACATGTTGGTTTTGGAGTCTCTATATGGAGCGAACCATTTCCAATAATGACATTTGTATATATTAAGTCGGTATTTACGCGAAAAAAACCACAAAAGCTTGATTTCGTTCTACGAATTGAAATTGATTGATTGGTCATGCCAACACACTTGTTTAAATCTCCTATGCCTTGCATTAACTGTTTCCAGCTTTCATCGCTTGTATGAGTAGAGTCGAGCTGTATGTGTTTTCATGTATTGTACAACTCATCAGTCTCTTGTGTTAACTGAAAGATTATCGGATGGAAAGAGGTTCAAGATTCCTATATATAATTATTATAACCAATTGTTATATCACTTAAATTATATTAGAAAACAAAATTTTAATAATGTATCATCTTATTAAAAACTACTTTTGTCAAAGTTCACAAAGAATTATCATGATTTAAAATGTGTTGTTTTCGCATTCAACCTTCATTCTTGTTCAGCGTGTTACTACCAATGTATTATTTTTCTGCCACCAGCAACGTGGGAGCAGTGATCTAATGGTAGGACGCTGGCGTTGGGATCGAGAGGTCCCGGATTCGAATCCCGCCCTGACCAATGGAATTTCCTTGAGCAAGAAATTTATCCCACATCTGCTCCTCTCCACCCAGGTGTATAAATGGGTACCTGTGAGGGAAAAAAGCCAATATGCCGTGGCTGCATACTGCGCCAAGATGTTAACGGACGACTTATGATCCAGTGATCAGGGAAAATGTGTAAAGCGCCTTTGAACGCACATCTCGAGTATGTAAAGGGCGCTATATAAATGTGGTTTAAAAGAATCCAAACGGGAACGTTTTAACCAATTTATGCATAGCGTCTTAAAAAGGCCTTGGCAAACAGCGTAGATCCAGATGAGACGCCGCATGATTCGGCGTCTCATCTGGGTCTTTGCTGTTTGCTTAAATTAGTTTCTGTAAGAAATATTTTAATTTAGAATTTCTAAATATAGAAAAAATATTCTAGACATCCCTTAGTTTCGGAAATAAATTGGTGTAATTTAGAAGGATGGGAGAGTCTACTAGGCACAAATGGGTCAATATGGATCATTTACGCATACTGATTGAAAAATGGCCGTTCGGTTATCGCAGTGGTTTTTACATACGCTCCTCACTTAGGAACCTTTGTTTAATCCACTTTTCTGGCTCACGCCAGATTGGTGTGTGGTTGTCATGTCAGACATGTGTTTTTTTTAATTTTGTTTGTAGTCTTCTACACATTGTGCTCAAATCATACACCTGCACAGAGTGAAACTGAAAAAGACAGACGGTTTCTTGAGAATTCAGCAGATGTGCGGATAATAATTATATTTGGCTGCCATTTCAAGTTTGTGTAGTTAACATTTGTATGGGTGTCAAAGCAGGATGTATACCAGGTAGTTGTGATTTGTTTTGTTTTGTTTACCCATTCAATTACAGATATTTTGTATATAACTGGGTGTTACTTTTATGTATATAGATTCGATGAACAAGTAAAATACATTACACAAATATTCATTGAATTATTGAGCAGTCATACAAATTGTACATTAATAGCCATTCACTGAGATATTGCATAACTACTTGCACCCTTATAAGATCGTGTTAATTTCCTGTTACTCAATATTAATCCGCTGTTTAAACACATTTTAAATCGAAAACTGCCTTTCCGAAGGTAAAGCCTCGTCATTTTCGGATGATGACCGAGTATGTAAAACACAACCTTGCCTTGAACTGTATTGAAATAATCAAATTATTTTGTCGATTTCGAATGAACAAGAGATATTGTTTTCAATGTTATTTTAATATATTTTGGTATGTGTGATTTGTTTATGCAATAATAGCGAAAATACACATTTTCTCTGACATGATCATCTGCGGGCGCTCTCAAAATCGATTTTTCGAGCGCCCGCAGATGATCATGCCTTCGAAAACATATATTATCACTATAATGTGATAGGTTAAGTCTTGATTGGAATCGAAAGGCCCCGATTCAGGACGGGACCTTTGTAGTAGTCAAAGTGTAGTAGTGTAATTGTTTTTTACAGTGAAGGCATATTTGTGTTTCAATTTACATTTTGTTGCGAATGCATTGTGGCTCTCAACGAGTAGAGATTCAGAAATTATGTCAAGTATGCGAAATTCGCACGCTTGTTCCGCACATGATATATCAATATTTATTGATTGTGTCGCGAAAAATGTATTTATAATACTTTTTTTCAAATTTTAATATTATTATTTTTATATTAAACCATTATTATGGCTCACTGAAAATATAACAAAGTATTTTATCAACGATTTTTAATGCTTACTACCTACAGTGACATAAATTTTGTATTTCAAGGGACATAATTACAAGCAAAGAAGTTAACACAAAACGTCAAGCAAAATAAATTGATTAAATATTATTTATAAATAGACGTTTTAAATAAATGTAATATACAAAACTATAGTATTATAAAAGTGCTCGGCATTACTGTGACACATTTGAGTTTGCGTAATGGTTCTGATGTTAAAACGAAAGTATTAAAAGCGTTTTACATCTGCCAAGCTTTCAGATCTAATATTTTATAATTGTGTGCTTATTAAGCCTCTAGAATTCAAAGATAGTTCGGTGACTGCGGCGTAGTGGATATAGTGTCCGCTTACCGACTCGGAGGTCTCGGTATCGATCCTTTAAGTGGAAGCGTTCTTTAGATCACCCTTTAGAAAGAAAATACTGGTCCTACCCAGGAAACAGATTGTTTTATACAGGGAGCATTCCGGATACGACCGCGGCATCGAAAGCGCCCTATTGAGAAAATACTGCGCACTTGAAAGTGCCCTTTTGACAAAATAGCCCCCTCTGTCTTTTTCAAATCCTTAATGGAGCAATGATAGGAATCTCACAGGGTTTTCTTTCGCAAACTTTTGCTACCT
This sequence comes from Dreissena polymorpha, assembly GCF_020536995.1. NCBI lineage: Eukaryota > Metazoa > Mollusca > Bivalvia > Myida > Dreissenidae > Dreissena > Dreissena polymorpha. Next base: position 23,494,103 of record NC_068362.1, on the reverse strand, counting down.
ACTTTGAATTTTGTCGTCACACAAAAACAAACTAATTTAAATCAATTCATAAATCACAGTCTTAAATGCATACACTTGTTTGTAGCTGTATATTTAAGATTTTAATCCATATAATCCATATGTGTTTATGTATATATATATATTCTAATAACACATCGAACAAACAAAGATATATCAGTAATCACATGATGGTGGTGATATATAGTTAAATATAGAATAAGTATATGACATTTACCAACTCTTTGCAGTGTGAGGATTCTGTTGCGGAGAAACGAAGATAATACTTTTTTACCCCCACTTTCAGAGGTCAGACATTGGTTACGTTGTAATGCATTTAGCAAAGAAAATGACATTACACATTTAATTGCAAGCTTCCATTAATGGCTCTTAAAACAGTATTTTGCATGTATATTAAACGCTCTAAAATGCATCTTCGATAGTGTCAAGTATCACCGTGAGTTACGGAAATCGGACGCTAGAAAGGAAATAAGAGTTTGACAAACAAGTTACCGTTAGCTGTTTGCAAACATGTCCACAACACTTATATTGAACAGTTATTATCAAAAAGCATGTGAGGTCTGTCGCAAACGTGGCTGGAATGCGCGCACATTATCGCACATCTTATATTCATAGTGATGACATGTTCCGAGATTAATCTAAATCGCGGAAGTATTATAATTGCTTTATAAACGTTATTACATTATATAGACAAACATATCATTGCGTATATGTGTGTATAATCAGTTTATTTTGCATATGCCATCTACCTACATATTTTTGCAAGCAATTAAGCAAATTGAGAAACTTAAAGAACATTACAAAAGCAAGAAATGCAACTGTCAGAACTGTTTTCATGTTGACAATAAAGATTCCTCTAGCAGTAGAAGCCTTCAGAAAGCGTCCATTTAACGTTCACATAATTTGTTAAGTTCTGCGTCAGGTCTTCTCATATACATGTACTTGTGAAAAGGCTGATGGACATGTAAATAAACTGGGAACAAACACACATACACACACACGGCAAGTTCTGCGCATATGTTGAAATTCCCATGCAGTATTTGACTAACCGTTAGCATTCATTTGATAGAACCGTATTGCAAAAAGACATATGCAGGAAATTTTATTTTAAGACATAACGAAGGCGCGATACGATACATGTTTCCGAGTGCTCTCTATATATATATTCTTCAGCTTCTTTACTTTCGTGTCTCCAATTTTCATTTATGACATTGGTGAAGCAATTAGTTAACACCCCAAAAAACACAAAAAAGTATTTTAAAGCAAGATTTCTTTCTTTCTCTTGTGCTTATTCAATTTGACATTTCTGTACTATTAGTACGTGGCTAACTATAAATATCAGTACAGATTGATGCTTACATAGGAAAGGCCTTAATATCATAGTATGACCATATTTATAGAAAGACAAATGAAAAGCATTAGACTTAATACACTCAAAAACCTGCAATCGGAAGTAGAATGTCGATCCCGACCAGATAATGTTTGGTTACGACTTCATAAGAACTTTTTATGTTTGTGCATAATTGCATCCCGATAATTTTTCGACAGATTGATAAAAATTCAAAATGATCCATTCTTAACGTAACACTTTATGAAAAACTTAACACATGTTGAGGTACGTCTACATGTCAACGTTATTTTTTTTCCAATCGTATCGCTTATTTACAAAACTAAATGTTATTTCAACATATTTTTCGATTTTCCTTTCCAATGCTTCTGGCTTAATCTCGGTTTATATATGTTTTGAGACAGACAGACAGACAGACAGACAGACAGACAGACAGACAGACAGACAGACAGTTTATTTAGACTTATACAAAAGTACATCGTCTTCATACACAAATATATATACATTATTTTCTGTCACATAAATAGGTATTACAACATTACATTACATAACATAACATAGATGGTCATTTAAGTATACGAATATAAATAAGCATGCTCAATTGCAAGACTACGTAAATTCCATCAAAGCGGTAATGAAATTTTTTAAACATAACATAACATAAATGGTCATTTAATAATATAAATATAAATAAACACAATCAATTGCAGGAATACGTTAATTCCATCAAAGCGGTGTTTATAAATAAACATAATCAAGTGCAGGAATATGTAAATTCCAACAAAGCGGTAATGATTTTTTTTAAACGTAACATAACATAAAAGGTCAATTAAGAATACAAAAATAAATAAACACAATCAATTGCAAGAATATGCAAATTTCATCAAAGCGGTAATGAAATTTTTAAACAATATTATTAATTATTGTATTTCTTAAAGCAAGAGCTTCCTTCATATATTCACATACATTTGAGATAATTGATTTGTCACATGAAACTAATAACATGTGAAATTTATATACAGATGGGTTTATATATAATTTACGGCTTATAATTTTTTTCCTTAAATCAGTGAAACATCGGCATATACATATAAAATGGTATTCGTCTTCTAAATCCAAATCATGACAACATAAACAATGACGTTCATTTCGTGGTATGTTATTTTGGGCGTATCTTCCAGTTTGGATTCTCAAAGGATGTGCAGAGACTCTTAATCTTACAAAAAATAATCGCAGTTGTCTAGGAAGTAAATCCAAATATGTTTCATATTCCAAACAGCTTTTTAAAACGTTATACATATATAAAACAGTACTATTATTCAATTTGGCGTACCATTCTTGTTTAAAATTGTCAATAACTCTACATTTGAACTCGCTAATAAAACTGTTAACATGTACAACGTATGGATTTTCAAAAACATAACCAAATCCAAAATTATTTAACATGTTCTTGATATTTGAGACCCAATTTGTATAACCTTTATTACAATCGCTCAAGGCTTGTTTGTACACAGTGTTCATAATGATATTATCATTGTTCAGAACTTTAAACCAATATTTAATAATTTTAACAAACCTGTTTACATACAATGGATATATACCCAATTCTCCGTAAACAGCAACATTACATGTATTTATTTTTACTTGTAATAAGCGTTTGCAAAATTTTAAATATATACGTTCTAAATCATCGGACTTCGTGAAACCCCATACTTCTGAAGCATAATTTAATATCGAACCCACAAAAGAGTCAAACAACTGGCAAAATATTTTCGGTTTTATGTCAAATTCATTGCATTTAGAAAATAATGTATTCATGGCCTTAAGGGCTTTACCAATCAAATGCTCGTGGTTTAGTTTAAAACTTCCAGTATAATTCAATACTGTGCCTAGATAGTTAAAGTTATCAACAACTTCAATAGCATTACCATTATATACCCATTTTTCGTTTTCATTTAATCCCCCTCTCTTCCGAAATACCATTATTTTCGTTTTTGCAGTGTTAACGTTTAACCCCCAAGAATTGCAATATAAGTATAAATTATCTAAATGAGTTTGAACTTCAGTCGGGGTTTGCCTAAAATAGCCATGTCATCAGCAAATAATAATAAGATCAACACAATATCATCTATATTCAAACCAGAATTAATGCTATCTTGTAAGTAAAGCTCAAGGTCTTCAACAAATAAAGAAAACAAAATTGGCGACATTACCTCCCCTTATATAACAATAACATCCGCATACAACTAAAATCAGTAATTAACTATAAATTTCCGCACTTAGTAAAATAATACAATCAACAAATGAATAACCAAAATGTAAATAATTATAAGAATCATACCTATAAAGAGAGACAGAAAATACGGTTTGCGCGAAGTTTACATACTGATAATAGGGGTGTGATTTCGATCGTGATAGGTCGGCTATCTCCGGACATTCCGTAAGATGGTTTACCACAAAAGTGCTAACTGGTATTAATCGGTTTCTCCTTTTTTGGTAAGTTCCTAGGTATGTTTTTCTTGTGAATCAGGGCCAATTAACTGGTATGAATAGATTTTTATAATTCCTAGGTGCTGAATAGGTGACCTGCGATCAGTTTGCGTACTGTTTTTCCAACTCTGATTTATATTCTTGGAACTGGGGTTATGTGTTTTGTTGAACTGAATTCTCTTATATTTATAGGTCTTTAACCTCAATCAAAATATGTTTTGTTTCGTTGTTGTTAATAAGAATTTGCTTGCGAAGTATTTTCTTGCTGTACGTAAAGATAGGTGTAAAACATTAACTTATTTCTTTTGTTCTTGGTAACCAATTTCTATTCTAATATGATTATAATATATGATAATTATATCTAATATAAAATAAAATGAAAATTACATTTAATAAAAATTAATTTATAATTAATTGAAATATATAAATCCATGAAGTCAGTTTTTTGTTTTAAAAGGGAGTTAACTACGTCTAGCGCGATTTCTGCCATCCACCTTACTCCCACCGTGGAAATTTTTTCGTGAGCGTGGAAAATCACCGCGATCGGAAGGTGTTTCCATCATGATAGATCGCGTCAACAGTGGCTGAACACCGCGGGCGTTATCGGGAAATCGATCTCACGGTGGATCACCATGATCGCAGTGGACCACCGCGGCCTCGGTGGTTCGCGGTGAAATACAGGTAAATGTGAATGAACGTGTATATTTCGATATTGCATACCGTATATTTTTTGCAAAGTTTTAGAATGTTTTGTTACATTTGTAACTTGATTGTTAACAATCGTCATTATTTCCTATTGTTAACCCTCGTTCCAAAATCATTTGACATGTCGTACATCGAGCGTGATGTGCTTTGTGTTTTGTTTCTACAGTTTCTGTATGAAGATTTACTTGTTGTTTATTTAAAGAATTGTTTGTTTTTGTTAAAATTTCGGAAATGCTTTCTCGTTTGTACACGTATAGCTTGCGGTATCCAGTCAAACGGCACCCGGACAATCGGCACCCTATTTAAAGTACCCGGTCATAGCTATAAATATGGACAGAATCGTTGCGATAAAAAGTACCACCTCCGTGTAATGTGGTGTTTTCAAATTATATATTGTATACATGTACATATATTTTGTTTGGATAATTGTGAGGTTGATCGGCCGCGCTTGAAGTAATACATCGGATGCACCGGTTTTAATTTTAAATCGATTTACGCTTGTAATTGATTAAAACAAGCGACGACGGTTCATCGTTTCGTTAACAAAATTTGCAAAATATTCGGAACATTTAAAAATCGGTAAAACGAAACGTATTTGTAAATTGTGACTACACATAGAGGTAATTACGGGGATAATAAGTTGATAGCGATTTCATAATTATTTCATCAAGCAATGTTCAACGTAATCTAATTGCAGAAAAAAACAGCTTGAAAAACAATACCAGCCGACAATATTCGCGGCGATTTTCAATAATGACGAATATTATACCTCACATACGTTTGTTTCTTCTTTGCGTATATAAACTTCACAGGTCCGTTATTTTGAATAGTGCCCTGTAAAGATGCGCGCGCATAGTCAGCGGGCGCTATTTTGAATAGTGCCCTGTAAAGATGCGCGCGCATGTAATAGTGACCGATAGAATGTCTATTTATAACATTTGTGCAAGTTTCATAATGAAGAGATTTCTGCTTTATTTAGTTAGGGTAAACGCACGATTCGTTTGGCAGGGCACAAGCGTGTTTCTTGTATTTTATCCCATTTTCACCGCGACATTGACGGTATAACACGTTGTGGAATATACTTGCTTGTATTCAACACTGTGGAATATACCTGTCGCGTGCACGGACTACTTTTTAAATGACGTCATGCGATATGCGCTAAAATTATGTCGATATTGTTTGGTTCATTGATCGAATTTTAAGGTCACCCATTAGAAGAAAATGTGCATATTTTGCAGAAAAATATATATATGACATATTCACCAAAAGAAATGTTGAAATAAAATATAAAATTACACGATTTTTGTTTTGTTATTTTTTTATTTATATTTACTTTACCACTGAATGATTTTTCATAAGAAACAAAGTCGACAAAACTTAAGCTTCAAAATTATACGACCTTCAACCTTTAAATATAGTCATATGACATAATTTTTCGCCATCCGTAAAATGAATCAGCTGATTGATGGCGTCATAAAATGACATACTTATTGCGTCATTTTCCACATTTTTTGACGATTTATTATAAACGCGACTTATTTCACATGTTTTCTACATGTAGGGGGGCCTTCTGTATGTCGACATATCTGAATTGTCAATTGATCACATTTTCCTTATTTCTTGTAATGTGCATTGTTTATAACCAAAGCATATACTTTTGACATTTAACTTTAATATTAACAACAAGCCATACACATATCGCACAGTTCATGAGTAATCTGCTATGTTTGCTTTCCTATTTTATTCATGTTAGGAATAGAGCCGTGTAAAGTATAAGATAGTAAAAATAGCACCACACTTGAATTGGGAACGTCACATTTTGAACACGGGTATTTTCTACTCATTTATCTGTTGTGTACTGGAATGTTTTCCATTCTTTGTGCATTTATATATTAAATTATTTTCTCGTACAATAAGGGCATTTACCATAGATAAATAAAACATTGTGCAAGTTTAATCATAATTATGTTTGTATGCAGAAATCTGCAAATGCATCCGAGTTTACCAACGGCTATTATTAGATAAACTGCTCCGGTTCATTTGAACAGCAGTAATGTAGAGTACATGACGTAGCGTGTGACGAAGAAGAAAGTTTATCGCGTTCATAAACTCATTTGAATAAAGTGATAGAATGGCATAAGGGTCTTTATTTAACTATGCTAAAATAATAATTAAAGACCCTAGATGCAAAATCGTCAATTATTGAGTTGAATGGATTATTAGATGGATTTTAAAGGATAATTAAAGGTAAGATACTAGTTCTTACATGTTTTGATTTTTGTTTGCACTTTTGTCGTTCCCTGTTCTCGGGGAAATGATTTTAACATGGGCGCCATTGATGCATCGGATCACACACGACATACCCATAACATTTTATAAAAAACATGTTCGGCGCGTCCTTAAATTCGTCGTCCGAAGTCGGAAAACGTATTGCCCTGTATATTTTGTCAAATAAAGTGTCAGTCGCTGCAATTGTCTGTTTACTCGTCAAAATTGTCAAGGTCTTCGATAGCTAAAGAAACTTCAGCGTACAGTTTATTTAGTATTGACAGACCTGTACAAAGTCGCGCCAGTCAAAAATCATAAAAAGCGACATTTAAAGATATGGTAGCCAGAACTAGGTCGTCGATGGTGTACATGTATGTTGACATCGACAGCATTTTGTCAGGAGCAATCGCCGCCATATTTGATTTTGATCATTTTCTTTCGAAAATAAAATGAATTATAGTAAAGTAAAACCTTCTTTTCGCGGTCGTAATGTGTTAAAATTCGCATACTGCGTAAAATTGAATGTGGGCATATGGTGATATTTTTACTTGTTTTACAGTTTGTGTGTGAATTTTTTAAAGACTATTTTGCGTACCAGAACAAATACATGTATATCACTACGCATGGTTACATTTGTTAGATTTAAAGCGCTTTTATGACTGAATTAAAATTATTGTTAAGGTTATTAGATCTATTTATATTAAATGTCACGTTGAAAAAATCAAATGTGATAAATAGAATACTAGGATTAGCGTTGAATACAGAGAAGTTTATGTTGCTCGGCTTGAACACCGAAAGCGCTCGCCAAGGCTCGCGCTTCCGGCGTTCTAAGCCTCGCAACATAAACTTCTCTGTATTCAACACTAACCTAGTATTCTCTATATTAATCACATCTTGAAAATAAAACAATTACATGCTATATTTATGATCAATGTTTAGAAACATGTTGTCTGTAATAAAAGCAGATATTTCTATATAAAATGTATCTCAATAAGTTAAATTCTTTACAATAAAAAAATGAATTTTGTATATAGAAGCGAATTTTTCCGAGTCCTACTTTTGCAGGGAGACAACTCGCGCACAACAATAATGTCGTACATATTCTTAACGATTCGTTTGGCAGGTCACGAGTGTGTGTTTTTTATTATTAATATCATCTTAAAAAATACAAAAAAATAAATGCCATATTTGGGATCAATGTTTTGCAACATGTTTTCTGTGATATAAGCAGTTACCTTTATATAAGATGTATCTCAATATGTAAAATGCTTTACACTAAAAATGAATTTTGTATAAAGAATCGAATTTGTCCGTGTCCAACTTTCGCAGGGAGACAACTCGCGCACTTAATAGTAACTGATAAATATTTATGGAATTTATCTTGTGTTATTAATTTTTATTTCTATTGACATTTATCTGCACAAAAATGTTCGGTTTAATCAGGGGACAAAAATATATATAAATTGCACTCGTCCTGCAGGACAAGTGCATTAAAATTTTCACTCGTCCTGCAAACACATGCACTTGTCCTTCAAATATGTGTGAAAGAAAGATTGCAAAGGACTGATATGACTAACAATGTTTCCTATATCACTGCTAAAATGCTGCTTACTTAGTTATTCATGCCAGCTGATCACAGAAGAAATGTTAACTTACTTTATTTATGAGGAACACAAAATAAATAAATGAAGACAAATTTGTTTTTTCCTTTTTCTAATGCTTGCGTGCTTTCCATTTCGGATGGTTGAACATCGCTCCTGCCCCCTTTAAAGAACGCTCGTATGTCAGACATTTTTCAGATGAAATTCAGACTGGTTGAAAACGGTACTTCGCAGTAAAATAATTCTTTAAAAAAATCAATAGCCTACTTACAGTGAATGAAGTCAGATGGTTCCCTGTCAACATGGACGCGCAAAGTTTACACCAAAAAGCCAATATTTACTCCGGGACACAGTCTCACATAACAACGCGCACCTGCTGTATGAAATTTACAATTACGATTTCCGGTTCATTCGCGTTCTACTTTCGGTATAGATATGCTTTAAGAAATGATTTTATTTAATGAAAAAGAGTCTTACTGGTCAGAAAATACATATTTTAACATCAGTTTTTTTTTTCACTCGTCCTGTAGGACGAGAGCTTTAGGGAAATTCACTCGTCCTTTCAAGATTTCACTCGTCAATACGAGCGGACGAGTGGAATTTTTGTCCCCTGGTTTAATATAAGAAATAGAAAACATCACTTCAGGCCCAATGGCAGAATAGTGACTTCGGCTTCGGTCCATATACTATTTGAGGCTGCCTGGCTGGTCACTATTCTGCCATAGGGCCCTCAGTGAGGTTTTCTATTTCTTAACTACATAATAATTTGCGAAAAATAATGAAGATCTAACAGTTACCGGTAATTGGTAAAGCACGGGGAGCACGGGGAGATAAAATAAGTTTTTAATGTATCACTTCTGTCGGACACTGATTGAGAAAAACGTTCTAGGCCACGATGTCGCACAAGTAAATTGACGCGTGTTTGACAAGGGAAGCGGACAACGACAACGTATAGTAAACTCTCTCTCTAGCGAGGCATGGTATTGTAATGCGCATGGGGGGTTAGAGGGTTGGGGTAAGGGTTAGGGGTCGGGTTTGGGTTAGGGTGAGCCTTTACCCATACTTTAACCCTAACCCTAATCCTTACCTAACCATAATCCAAGGTTATCTCCCCTATACCATGCCTCGCTCGTTGTAATTGTCCTCTTCCCGTTTGACAATACACAGGGTTGAGTGTGTACACAGTAATCTCGATACCGATTTTTCCTGCGTGTTGGCCCGATTTGAAGGCGTTTAGCACTCTCCGGAAAACGTGTAGAGGCAAACTTTTGTTTATGTCGCCGGATAAAATAATCGCAATTTGTTCTTGTCAATTTTAAGAAATGTTAATGCAGCATCAACATACTAACACAATATCGCGTAAAGAGAAAAATAATGCATTTAATGTCAACCGTACTTTTGTTTGACAACGGATCATTTTAATTTCCTGCAACGATATCTATTCATACGACACACGAACACTAAATCCGATCTTAATAAAAAAGACAGTTCCGCTCATTAAAATATCGTGTATATTTTTTATAAACAACTGGTAACAAGATGACCTGTTAGTTCTGTTCAGCTCAATTGTCTTTGATATTTGTAAATTGTTTAGAGGTGTTATTAAACCAATTACCAGATAACGTTGATCAATCCACACTTATATTATGTCACTATTATTTATTGTGTTGTAACATTGTATTATGTCTATGCAATACAATTTTCGACTTAGTTTGATAACACAGTTTGTTGACAGGATTTATTAATCATCTCTTTCACCAAAGCAATTAGCGGATTAGACGAATGAGTTCAACAAGGAGCTGACGGGCTTTATCGATCGCATTTTATCGGGTGCCGTTTGTACGGGTAAACAATTAAATCGGGTACCGTTTGTCCGGATATACAATAAAATCGGGTGCCGATTGTCCGAGTCGACAAATTTACAGGGTGCCGACTGTCCGCGTATGCAAAAAAACACTGGGTGCCGATTGTCCGGGTGCCGTTTGTCCGGATACCGCAAGCTATACGTGCACAAAAGAGAAAGCATTTCAGAAACTTTAACAGAAACAAACAATTCTTTTACAAATAAATCTTCGCGCAGAAACTGTAGAAACAAAATATAAAGTACACCACGCTCGATGTACGACATGTCAAAGGATTCTGGAACGAGGGTAAACAATACAAAATAATGACGAGTGTAAACAATCAAGTTACAATGTATACAAATGTACATACAAATGTAACAAAACATTCTAGAACTTTGCAAAAATTGTACGGTCTGCAATGTCGAAATATACATATCCATTCACACAGGTGGGTAGCGTGTGGCTATGATATTAATTAGTGAAAACATCATTTTGAGTGATAAATAATCATATTATAACGAAAAATTAACTTTTCTGAAAAAAAATATTTCACTATCAAATATATATATATATAGCAAGGTATGCAACTCAAAATCAGCCCAAAACGGGGTGCATCGCTTTGAACAGCCATATCTTCATCAATTGTGCAGCGATTTCCACGATCTCGGTCTTATTCAACGTAGAAATGAATTTCCTTTCTGGAAATGTATATGTCTTGCAATATTTTTACAAATGCTGGGTCAACTTTTAAGAAATAACACGATACACAACACGCATGACCCAGTTGACAATTCGTTGACACGTAATTTCGTGGATTTCAAATTTTCGGGGAAGACTGACTGTCATAATAATTAAAGTTTTATTAAAACAACCAGAGTAATAACGAAGCATAATCTGCTTATCAGTGTTGACAGCAAGACTTGAGGTTAATGTGCACTGAAGCATGAAAGTGTTGCCGATAATTGTCGATGAGAGCGATAAAGCGGCGCACTTGTGGGTCCCTGCTCGCTAATTGCCATCGATGTTGTTTTGACAATATTTGCACTTCTCAGCTAAATCGGTCCCCTAGTAGAAACACTTGAGTAGTAAGGTCCCCAAAAGAAATGTGTGTCTCTTTTAAATTTAATTCGCGCATATTGACATATATGATAAATCTGCAAACTGTTAATTTTGGTATCCGGAGAAGCGCCCCCCCCCCCCCGGAGAACTGCCCCCTTATTTTAAAGGTGGCGGAGAGGTGCCCCCCCATCAAATCGGTAGGGGCGGAGGACTGCCCCCCTGTCAGAATTTAGTAGGCGGATATCTGCCCCCCCCCCACCCCCATCAAATCTGTAGGGGCGGAGAACTGGCCCCCCGGTGTCATATTAGTTATTAGTTACGTAGTGAAAACAATACTTACGGGTAATTTTACTTAATCGCCGTACACATTTTATCCGGTAACAGTTTAATTTCAGTACAATTATATTACCATTTATCGAACTGAATAACACAAATTGTCTAGAGGCGTGTGATAATACTGTTTAAGGCCCTTAGTACGCATCTGCACCACTCACTACACATGAATGCCATGTAAAAGTCGTGTTTTAATAAGAGCGCGAATCATAGTCGAGATCCACACAGGAAACGCGTGCGTGTTAATACTGGCCATGTGTCACAACTAAATATAGACGTGCAACTCAGTACTTATGGAGGAAAAGTTACATCGGAATTAATTTACATTATAAAGATAGTATTGACCCATGGAAAAAAAAGTAAATTTACGTAGAAAAAAGTAAATTAATAGGCAAAGCAAAGGTAATAATTTAGCTGACTTGAAGAAAAACGTGAAGTTAAGTCGAATGTATAATCAATTTATTTATGTTGTTTAGTTAATTCATGTGACATGCAAAATAACATGCATAAATACACACATTACATGCATACATACATTCACAGTTACAGTCATACATACATACATTCAGACATACATTAAAAATATACATAAACAAGACACTCAAACACTACTTCAATCGCACAAGTCCGCCGACAACGTTCAAAAACTGACTCACACTCTTCTCACCACTCGCCACCTGCTCGCACAAAGTCTTCAGACGCCGCTGGTATCGCTCTGTTGACTTCTTCTTCGGCTTAATTGAAGGCTCACCGTTGCGCACTCGATACACCTCAGTCTCCACCATAGCGGCGTCTTTCATGAAGCAGCCAACTACAGTCCACAGAGAAGGATGCTGGTGCCCAACCAAAACTTGGAACGCATTGTTCCAAGCCTCGCACAGGTTGTTGGTTCTTGCTTCTCTACTGACTGTTGCAGCGTGTACGTTCCAGATATCTAGCTGGAAACGGGGCGGTGTTCTTCTGAAGCGCATCATGCCGTCAGCTCCACAATTGGTAATGCTATTTATTATATTTATTTACCATGATTAATAAAACGTACATTAACGATGATGAATAAAAAAAGAAAAGCTGATAGATATAGTGTAATTAGTCCTACTGAAGTGAAGTAACTATTACAAAAACAAATATCTCGGATAACTGACAAAACAAGAAAATGTCGGAAATGACATTCGGAAATGACCGATTTCGGATTAAAAATGTATAAATAATCGTTGGTACTTGAATTCGTGGTTCAGTGGACCAACGAAATCCACGAAAATTCGTACCACACGAAATTTAATGATTTACTTTTTTACCCCTACTTTCAGAGGTCAGGCTTCGGTTTCGGTTTGATGCATTTAGCACAGAGAATGACATTAAACATTGAATTGTAAGCTTATATAAATGTCTCTTAATACATTTTTTTATCTGCGTGTTTAGTAAACGCTCTAAAATGCATCCTCGATAGTGTCTAGTATCACCGTAAGGTACGGAAAGCGGACGCTACAAAGGAATTGAAGTGTTTGACAAACAAAATACGGTAATCCGTCCATAACACTTATATTGGACAATCATCATCAAAAAAGCATGTTAGCTCTGTCACAAACGTGGCTGGAAGCAGTGGATCACTGTGCGCGCATATTATCTCACATCTGGTATTCGTGGTCATGACATGTTCCAAGATTAATATAAATCGCGGAAGTAGTATTGCTTCATAAATGTTATTACGTTTTATAGACAAACGTATCATTTCTTATATGTGTGTATAATCAGTTTATTTTGCATCTGTCATGTACCTACATAGTTTTGGAAGTAAGCAAATCAAGAAACATAAAGAACATTACAAAAGCAAGGAATGCAACTGTCAGAACTGTTTTTCATGTTGACAATAAAGATCCCTCTCGCAGTAGAAGCCTTCATGTTTTGCCTACAGAAAGTGAACATTAAACATTCACCTAATTTGTTAAGTTCTGCGTCAGGTCTTCTCATATACTTGTACTCGTGAAAAGGCTGATGGACATGTAAATAAACTGGGAACACACACACACACGCACACACGCACACACACACACACACACGCACGCACGCACGCACGCACACACACACACACACACATACACGGCAAGTTCTGCGCATACGTTGAACTTCCCATGAAGTATTTGACTTAACGTTAGCATTCGTTTTGTATTACCGTATAACAAAAAACATATGCAGGAAATTTAAGTTTAAAGACATAACGAAGGCGCAATGCGATACAGGTTTCAGAATGTTTTCTATATGCATTCTTCAGCTTCTACACTTTCGTGTCTCCAATTTACATTTATGACATTGGTGAAGCAATTAGTTAACACCCCAAACAACACTGAAACAGTATTTTAAAGGAAGATCTATTTCTTTCTCTTGTGCTTATTCAATGTGACATTTCTGTACTACTAACAGTACGTGACTTACTATAAATACCAGTACAGATTGATGCTAACATAGGAACGGCCTTAATATCATAGTATGACCATAATTATAGAAGGACAAATCAAAAGCAAGAGACATAATACACTCAGAAACCTCCAATCGGAAGTAGAATATCGATCCAGACCAGATAATGTTTGGTTACAACTTCATAAGAACTTTTTCTGTTTGTGCATAATTGCAGCCCGATAATTTTACGACAACTCGATAAAAACTCAAAATGATCCATTCTTGACTTACCACTTTATGCACAAACATTACACATGTTAAGGTACGTCTACATGTCAACGTTAATTTTTCCAATGGTATCGCTTATTTCAAAACTAAATGTTATTTCTATATGTTTTTCGATTTTTATTCCCAATGCTTCTGGCTTAATTTCGGTTTATATATGTTTTTAGAGATTGCGAAAAAAATCACATGTACATTGATAAAAATGATGTTGTTGTTATTCAGATACAGATAGAGACTACACAACCTGAATGGGAACCGGACGGTGATATGTTTTTACTACCTTATTCACCCTTGCAAAAATGTCACAAAATACTTTATTTTTTATTATTATTTTAATCTGTGCTGTGTAATCTAACTTTATGTATTAGCATATCGTTATAAATTTTATTCTTGACGCATTAACAAATCATTATTTTAATGGCAGTCCACTCGCATCTTACAGAGGCGACCAGGGTTTAATCCCCGGGAAAGGTTTATATATTCTTAGTCGCACAACATAACGGGCAGATGTTTTTTTGCAGGGTACGAAGTCCCCCCCCCCTTCTTTCCCCAGAGAAAGGTCTCACTTGTAAGTCCATTAAGCTTAGTTGAACCATTGTGTGATAAGCTACTTGAGTTCATATGTTTTCTGAAAGAAACATTATTTAAACATGTTGGTTTTGGAGTCTCTATATGAAGCGAACCATTTTCGATGATGAAATTTGTATATATGAAGACGGTATTTACGTGAAAAACAACAAAAGCTTGAATTAGTTCAACGAATTGAAATTGATTGATTGGTCATGTCAACACACTTGTTTAAATATCCTATGCGTTGCATTAGCTGTTTCCAGCTTTCATCGCTTGTATATGTAGTGTCGAGTTGTATGCGTTTTCTTGTATTGCACTTGTCTTAACTGAAAGATTATGGGATGGAAAGCGGTTCAAGATTCCTATATAGAGAATAATAGGTTAGTGTTGATTATAGATCAGGTTTATCATGCGAGGCTTAGAAAACAAAAAGCACGAGCCTTGGCGGGTGCTTTTTCGTTTTCGTGCCGAGCATGATAAACCTGATCTATAATCAACACTGAGCTATTATTCTATTTATCCCACTTTTTATTCAGTAAACTTTTTTTATTTAAACAAAATAAGTTTTCACGAGTGTTTGTCGTACTTTGATAATGACTGTAGTGTAACCAAGGTCAGTGTATTACTCCGCGTTCCAAAAATAACCGCTGATCAAATAATCATTTTTTTAAATCAGAATATCGTTCTGTAACAAAGTGTCGAGCGTTATTAATTACAATTTTAATCATATTGAATTGCAAATCTTTAAGTTTTATGATATCAATATGACATTAAGTTGTTATATACAAGGAACTACATTTGTTTACAACGTAGCCTAACACCACACACAATTCACTTTCGATATCAAACTATCGAGTCGATCACGAGGTGCACATTATTTGCTTCTTTGTTATAATATGTGGTTATTTCGTGACGAAATAACAAAGATTACTTGGATTTAAGCTAATTATATACATTAACATTTTGAATGTTGAAAGTGGCACCAAAGAATTGTGAGGCAAAGTTGTTCGAACGCTGGTGAACCGTGAAGTGACTTGGTGGGGCGAACATCAAGATCAACTTGTTCGACGGTAGACAGTGGTTGTCTAGGCTGCATTTCGGCCATAGTTTCGGTGCGTGAAAGTGTACAAGAGGAACTGTTGGATTGTTACATTTACTGGACTGAGCAAGAATGAACACTTTTGCAGCTGTTCAACAGATATGTTGGAATAATTGGTTAAGGACTGGACATTTTTGTGCCCTGTTATTGCCATGGTTTCAGTGGGTGGATATTTGTATTTCGAAATTTTTGGACCAGGAATTTGCGAACTGAGTGGTTCGTTATTCTCTTGTGCTTGAGAAAGCCGGAGTCTTTTGCCATGGCCTTCAGCATCTGACCTAACTTGTTGACACCCAATTGTTGACGCAAGAATCACCGGGATGCAGTGTCATTTGTGCGTATTGCCAGGTAGAAAAGATGCTTTGAAGAAAAATCAGATGGATGTATATCCGAGTACAGCTTGTAAATTAACACAGGATTTCTTGGTCCAGACGATTGTTTTCTACGGTCAAAGGGGAGCAACTCGCACTGACTTCTTCAAAGGGGAGCAACAAGAACCTATTTGCATAGTGTTAAATTGACCTAATACTTGAGGTTTTAATAAAAATAAATGACAAAAAAACACGTTGTTTTGCTACTTTCCTTTGTTTTAAGGTCATTAAGATTGACAAACATTTGAGATTGTTTTTATTATTGATGCACTTGGCACACACAGGTGACGAGGTGCGTGGGAAAAAGTAGTCCCGGTTCGGCAGTTGATGACGTCATTTCGTGCCATTGATTATAGCCTTGCCGTTGATTATAGATGAAATTTAATAAACGGGGCTTTAATCAACCGATTTCGCTGTAAAAGTGGGATAAATATATTTATAATAACCATTTGTTATATCACTTAAAACGATATTAGAAAACAAAATTTAAATAATGTATCATCTTATTAAAAACTACTTTTTTCAAAGTTCAAACAGAATTATCATGATTTATAATGTGTTGTTTTTCGCATTCAACCTTCATTCCTGTTCAGCGTGTTTTTACCAATCTATTATTTTTCTGCCATCAGCAACGTTGTTCCAAAGAAACAATCATGCTTAACAATGAGTTCATCAGAAATAATGATCTAAGCACGACATGGATTCAACCATCGAGAATGTTTAATTCTGTTTTTTTTTCTGGGTTATTTTTAGTTTTAATTAATGATTTCACAGTGATGCTTGATGCGCCGTCTCATCCGGGTCTTTCGAAGTTTGCATAAAGGATTTTTCTGTAAGAAATATTCTAAATATAGAAAAAAATATACTAGACATCCCTAAGTTTTGGAAATAAATTGGTCCAATTTAGAAGGATGGGAGAGTCCACTAGGCATAAATGGGTTAATATTGGCCATATACGCATAATGATTTCAAAAATGGCAGTTTATAGTTGCACACAATCATAAAAAAAATAACAGTGACAATGCCAGTAACTTAAATATGAGCATGATATATCTATTTTCAATTGTATCGTATTGTTATATGCAAGAAGGTATAACACATGATGATATTTCATATTCTGTTTATATAAACGCTTTAACGTTAATGAAATTTCGAATGGGTTAATGACATTTTACAGCACAAAGTTTTGTTACGTTCTTTACTTAATTTCATTAACAGACTCAAATTTCACATTTTACCTGACGATTTCTGCTTTCTTCTCTTTTTAGGAGCCAGTTTCATCTGCGTGCAATCTGTTTTATCTGAAAGAAATAAACCTGATTTAATTTTGGAGAAAACGGTCTAATTAGCATTTATTAATATTTACATAACACAAAAAGACTTCAGTAACACGAAACAGGAGCTTGAATAATTACGTTTTAAATTTAATTTATATAATCGTACAGTACCAAGCTTAGCCTGCATGTGTGCTTACTGCACAGTTTCTCTACTTTCTAGAAGTCAGAAATCGACATTGATCACAAATGATCCCAAAAGCAATCTCAATTAATGTGGGCATTTAAGCGACCAATAATGCACACTTTCAAAATAATAACATCATATTAACTTAAGTTATTGAGAGGATACAGTTGTTGCATATTTAGGAAACGTGACATTGATCTGGACCAAATGGTCAAAAACGGAATCCCAATTAAGAGATTTAGGTAAGCTACTAACCGGTAGACTTAAACTTTTATACCAAAATTGTCCCATCATAAGTCAAGTTTCTGAAAAGAAACCGTTTGTTTTCATATTATAATTAACAGTGTTCTTGAACCTAACAAGAGTGGTCGAAATTAAAGCCCATGCTAGGTTTGCATAATTATTAGCACATTGCTATTTTACATATATCTTCAGATGCAGCACACTTTCTAAAGAGAAACTTTTGTGCCGGCAGTGTTTTATCATGTTGTTTTATGTATGTTTGTACAGCATATGAGTTAATTTCACATTCTGGTAAAATATATCATTTGAAGATAATATAATTCCGAGTGGGTTAATGGCATCTTACAGCTCCAATTTGTGTACGTTTCTCAGAATCTGATTTCACATTTTACCTGTCAATTTTTGCTTCTTTTTCTTGTTAGGACCAAGTTTCATCTGTGTGACATCTTTTTTATCTGAAAGAGAAATTCCTGATTTTGGTTTGGAAAACACTGTCTATTAAGCATTTATTAATGTTTACATAATATCACAATACTGCAGTTAAAATCAAGTGACAAATATGTAAGGGTATACAACATTGCATAAGGAATAAACCATTTCATCATTTTGGGAATAGGGTCGGGTTCCCTTTGGATTTGTAAAAATTGCATCGTTTTCTCGATTTGGGAAATTTTTTTTTTTTGTTTTAATGACACAAAGTAGCTCTTCGTTTGTTTGCATTTGAGATGATAATAAACTAACCTTTTGGATACATCTGTAAATCCTTCAAATTTACAACCATTACATCTGTGAGTCTTTGTTCAGCCTCTGTAAGTTAAAAGTATGTGTATTTTTTGCCGCAAAAGAAATTAAAGAAACTTGAATTGAAAGATAACACTTGCACTTGCATTTTTTTAAACTTGATAATTGAATATGCTGAACAACTACCATATAAAACTGCAAATTCCAATATTTTGGAGGAAGGAAATCACTTGTATTGAGAACATTGTTACAATCATATGCACAGCCAAGTAAATTACATGGTACCGATGGTAGTACCATGTGTTAATGAGGGATTCAAAACTAACAGTTTTGGGGCTACATGTGTACATTCCATATGAAAACTAAAGCTTTTTGACGTACGTTATATGTACAGACTGACAATTGCAATTTGTAATGCTTCCCACCCAAGTGGGGATTTAGAAAATCCCTGACCGAAAGTATGATGAATAAGTTCATTCCAACATAGCCCGCTTACAACTATGTTATAATGAGTAATTATTATACAGGAAATAAAGCTTATTAAGTTCTGATTTATGGTCCCATGCAATACACTAAAAAATGGAAGCAATTTAAACGATTACCAAGTTCTGTAACGGCTTCAAGTCCAGAAGACTGTTCCACTTCACAGAATATGTTTTCCAACATGCCCGAGACATTTGAAGCTAGAAGTAAAGGAAAACACAACGATTTATAACAACCCCCACAGTGCTGTGTTATGACATGTATGTAGCATCCAAAATCATTTCTGAATGTATAGTTTTTTAAATTATTGACTATGCACATCTTACAAAAACACCAACATCGCCAGGGTGGGGAACATGTTACATACGGAAATTATGTCACAAAATAGGAAGAAGACCATCATAAGATGTAACATGCGAAATCTCAGTTCAATTTCATATACATGCTCGCTTAAGTTGCCCATTATGTACCTGTCGGAAACACAAGTAATACGGGTCATGTTTTGAGCAAACTTGGTGTACGACAATTGTTCATTGTTACATGCAAAATACTTGACTTGTGGGCCTCGGGGCCGTCCATAAAGTATGTCACGCTCTGGGTGGAGGAGGGGTTGTAAGAAAGTGTGACAGTTTGTGACATGCGGGAGGGGGGTATTCAATGAAAATCTGTGACAACTGTTGACAATGAACTATTCTAGTATTAAAGTAAATTTAATAATGTGAAAGTTCTTTTAAGTGAACTTTTAATACGGTTTAATAGTAAATTGTGTTTTAGTTTAAATTTGAAATAGGTATTAATTAAAAAGAAATATATTTGACAGTGTGAGTTTGTGACGTACTTTAGGGGGTGGGGTCCAAGATTTTGTGACCGTTTGTGACCGGGGGGGAGGGGGGGTAAAAATTGTATTTTTTTTTAACGAGTCCCTATTATTTTTAACCTATTTATTTTAGCTCGATTGCATCGAAAGCCTGAGGCTTATATAAACGCTCTCAAGTCCGTTTCCTGGGCCTAGAACCAGTACTTGGTGTCTTTGATAGATATCCAAAGAACGCTCCCACGGTGGGGATCGAACCCATGACCTCCCGGTCCGTAGGCAGACACCCTATCTATTACACGTCGGCGACCTTATTGACATACACGTGTCCCTATTGACATATATAAAAAAAAAACAAGTTATCACTTATTTCCATACAATTCTTATGGAGTAAAGTCATAACCACGTTTCAATATAAAAGGAAATCACTCAAACTATTCCTAAACTTTAAATTTGTCACAGACACTGATGCCCCACAACACGAGCACAATAAATAATGTTGACATGGAGAAGTACATAGTCAACATAGAACAACGAAGCTTCAGGATGTAATGACGCATGTCAGACAGACAAGTGCAATTCTAAGTGTCTTTCACTCTTAGGGGCATAAATAACAAGGTAAGTTAAAACTTGTTTGGAAGCTCACGCCTTTGCGAGAGAAAAAGCTTTTTTTGTTTCGAAAAGTTTAGCTAGCAAATGCCTCTTATCCTATTAATGGGTTCAAAATACCTTCATGCTCAGCAAACTGGCTGATTACATTATCACTGTTGTAGACAGACTCAGCTGTTGCAAGGTCCTCGGAACATTTTCTGAAATATTATTCATTCGATATTTTAACCTCATGCCTTGTTTTATGGTGATTATATGTTTTTTCAACAATTACACAGAGGTGAGTTAAATTATATATATTTATCATATATATTTCATATCTGGTTTTTTTGCATGGAATATGGTAGTTGGTCGTCGCCAATGGATCTTATCATTAAGCAATAAATCGCGTGTAACTATTGAATGTCTATTAGTTTTTTTGATACCTGGTTTCTAGTTCAGCTGATGATGGCACCGTGGTACTAGTGGGGTACCTGAAAAATGAATTGTTATATGACATATGCAAATATGAAACAATAAACAATGCATAAACATTTAAAAAATAATATATCTGGATCATTTATCATAGATACTATCCACATGAACTCTCTTGAGTTTTAAATACATTTATCGTTTTTATACAAAATAAGCAGTATGCATTAACTCACATAAACAGCGTTGCAATTAATTGTGATTGTTTAGAGGATATTAACTTACTTCACAGCAAACGCCTTCAACTGTGACAGCAAATATCGCAGGTCTTTTTTGCCGTACCAGCTTGGTTCCTTGAGTGTAACCCCCTCACATCCTAGCAAGGTCACCTGCACATGTTGGTTCCTTACAAGAGCATATGGAAGACTCTTTATTCCAGTGATTTTCTCTGTTATTAAACAAAAATGCTTGATGATCGAAACAGACTATATTCAACATGAACCAATACAATTATCCTTGCCCCCCGTCCCTATTAAATAACGATCTGTTAAACTTTCATTTACAATCAAACAATGTATGCAGCTTTTAAATAGCAATTAAAAGACTAACAAACATAGATCGCCTTAGCGTAGTGGATATGGTGTCCGCCTAGCGATCGGGAGGTCACGGGTTCGATCCCCACTGTGGGAGCGTTCTTTAGATCTCCCCCATAGACACCAAGGAAACGGACTCGAGAGCGTTTCATATAAGCTTAGGCTTGTTATGCAATCGAGCTTCAATAAATAGGTTTAAACACACACACACAACTAATAACTGTGCTCTATCTAAAATGAATTATAAAAGTAATTGTTTGTAGTTAAATACAGACTTCTATCTTAATAGTTCTAAAGTTTAACATATGTATGTACAAGTACTGAAATGTGGTTAAAGGATTTTTCTTTTTACATACCCCTACACTCGTTAAACTTATGACGAACTTGTTGCCTTAATTTCACCAACTCGTCGTCGTTTTTCATCGTCTTAGCACTGGCAAATGTGTGCTGGCCTTTAACACAATTATTTTATAAGAAGTTTTACAACTTTTTATGAAGAAGGGTCCTTATGGTTTGAATAAATACACAAAGAAACAAGATATTGCCAAGCAATATGGTCTCCTACCGGTGAAACTCCATCATTGTCAGTAAAATTACAGGTGAGTATTTTTAACATACATTTTTTACAATAGCAACCAGAATTTTCGACGTAGGAACCAAATGAAATGACATGCATAATCTCCATATTGCCACATATCCATGTTTCAAGTTTTATGAAAAAATATGAAGAAATTTTAAAGTATTCGCAGTATCCAGAAAAGTTTGCTGACATTGAGATGTCTTCCTTTTTAACATGATTGTATGAGTTATTTTCTTAAAAAACATTGTTACTTCTATTCGATACAGACTGCACTTCAAATGGATCATTTAACAGCTGTGATCATATTCATACTAAATAGGCTACTTTACTTTCAATACTGCATGCATACAACAATAGGTTTAATTAAAAAAATGCCATGAAGACATTGGAAAAACATGTTAGTGGAGCTTTACAAACAAAATGTTCTTCAAAACATTCGAATAAATAAATCATTTGAACCTTTACAAAAAATCACACACTACTACATTACTACATTACAAGTTCTCACAACTTTTGAGAAACACAAAGAGTATTGGAAGTCTTTGATAGCATTATTTCACCTAATTAATTAAAAATACGCAAAAAAGCTTAAATGCCATATTGATTTGTACAGCACTTATCAGAGTTATGTTACCAAATGATTTTTTGTTGCTATTTTCCAAATGTGTATATTGTGTCAACATTTTACAATGATAATGTAAAGAGACAATGTGATTTATCAAGTTGAAAAATACGGGATATTTCACGTATTTTTAAAAGAATGGAATTTAAAAATGCAATCATGGGTATTGTATTTTCATTACTATTAAGCTAAGCTAACTTTGATGACCTGATTATATTACAAATTGATAATCATGGCAGTTATGCTCCCGAACAATACCCCATCAAAAAGTCCCTTAAAAGTGATTATTAATCCTCCAGCAATAGATTGTTTCTGATGCATTCAGTAGATGTCAACCGGTACCTGTGATGTTCAGAAAGGTCCTTAAATCGTGTTCTATGAAAACAGGCGTGAAGAAGTTCAGGGCCTTTTCAGTCCCTACTGCAATCACTGAGCTTCCGTTGGCATCCATTCCTATCCCACCAAAATGGTACCCAACCGAGTTCAAAACTGCAGACTGTAAAAACACAGGTCAAATTGAAGAGTTATAGCTGCCTTCTATTATTTTAGTTATTTGTACAAAACATTACAATTATAATTTATTTTAATTACAAAGCTAAGCTAAAGGCTTCTAATTGATTAATTTCGCTTCATCGTATGATTTTTTCCCAAGATTAAGCATTTGCTATTGTCTGCACAATAATTATTCAGTTGCGTGAATTTTTAAATTCTAATTACACACACATTTGGGTTTCATACCCAAATCATTCATATTAATAGGCCAGTGCTAAGTATTACTTGCATAAACAAATGGGACATCGGAATAATACGACTTGCTTACTTTGCGTATCAGACAAAACAAAAAATAACAAATATAGCGATATTTAAAATACAGTATTAACATAAAAATGTTTGATATATCAATCAATTTACTGCATTTTAAGATAAATTATCATCCAAGTAATTGGGTGTTGAAAAAGAAGTACGGAAATTATGCTGTTGTGTTTTACATGAAATGACTCACGTCCTCTTAAATTGTCTATTATGGTGAAATTATTCTGAATAGTGCAGTGTAAAATTAGTTAGCCTTCAACATTAAAATACCGTCTGTGTTAATGGTATACTTCAATTTTGTTAATGTTCTTTTCAAACAACATACTGAAATTAACGTAAAATACAACTGTACAACAATTATTCAGAATATTGTTATAATTATAATTTTAACTACATACTAAGGACAATTAATTACACGCCCGGTAATCATCGTTGACTAAACTGCAGATTTAACATATGGTTACCATATTTAAAAAGCAACAGATCAATTTAACACATCTACTTGTCACGTAATCGTTCATAGTTCATAGACGACACATAGTTACTAACAATGTTCAATACTCTTAAATTACCAGTGTGTAGCCTATCATTCGATATCTCGTTATGCGCATAATGCCAAGATGACGAGTTTTGCATTAACTACCATTTTCTCGTATCGCGCATGGGACAAGTCGGTCCCTCTCTATTTATGTTAATTTCTCTGCATAATATAGGATAAAATATTCAACAACACCATATATCCGTTTCTAGTCCCATTTAATGTCTAACATACTTAATATTTTCAGTTATACAAATACGTTGTGATTGCTTCATGATTGTGTCTTTCTCGATCCGTACGTCTCCAAGTCTAAACGCTAACTGTCTTGTTTCCCTCTAACATCTGCCCCGTGAAACTCAGTTATCTATCCCATTGGTCAGTGTTCTATGTGTATTTATTTCTAATTGGCTGAATTACAATCTGGAGAAGTCACTATTTAAGTATGCACACGTTAATGAGCGTTGTGGTACAAATAATAAATAATGCAAATACAGCCTAAGGCTTGTGTCAACAGCATTGTAACCCCTTTGTTGTTAAACACACACCAGATCCAAATATTTAATCTTTTGACCGTCATGCATACTCGCTACTGATATACTTGTCAATATTTCGTACATAAAGAAAACCCAAATATTTCACCCAATTTCTCATCATTATTTGACATACTTCTTTTGTGTCATACATACTATGCAAAATGATATATGTAAATTCTTGAAAATCAAGAAAAAAATAAATATATTATACTGCATCTGATATAGTTCGCATCTGTTGTTTTACAACTTCTTTAATATCGGCCTTCTCGTGTTGTTTGTGGCGGATTTTTTCAGCTTCCTCTGTTAGCTGCTTTTTTGTATGCTCATCAAGGTTTCGCCAGGCTTCGGACGTTTCCTTGAAGAACTCTGTCTTATCCTTTGAACCTGTTATTAAGACTTTATTTTATCTTAAAGTGTTTTTCTTCAATTTTGTGAAAGCGTATGTTTCAGGGTTACAAGGTGTTGAGCCCCAACAAAATTTAATGTGCAAAAGTGTATAGTAAATTTTATGGTATCGAAGCCAGACTTGAGCGTATGCTCATCAGTGCAAGCTTCCTACGTGCATTAACATTGTATTTAGTCAAATATTGATACCTGAAATCATTGTCAGTAAAGGCCCAGATGAAGATAAGCATTCAAATATAATAAACGGTAATTGATTGTATATTGATATATATATAACTTTTATTATTACGCAAAAGTTTTCATTCTGATAAACTGCACTTTTCCTACATACGTTGCGTAAGCAAGTTCACTAAAGTTTATTTTAACATTCTACATATATGGAATTTACAATATGTTTGCCACATTTTATCCATGCATGCTTTTTTGTATTGTATGTTCTTTACTTACAAAACAAGTGGAGTCTATTACTAATATTTGTGATATACATAACATATACTTTTGATTTCAAACGTTAAATTACAACGACATTACCTCGTTTTTGAGTGCTCACGAACATGGCGTATGCATTTGGCCCGCTCTTGTAGACTCTTTTTCTATGGTATTGTTTGAACGTACTTTTATTCCCTAATGATTTGGTGTTTTTCATTTTTTACCTCTTGTTGCCAATCCATGCCTATAAGCGATGTTAAATTTGTATGACTATAATAACTTAATATCCATGAAATTAATACTATTTAAGGATTACCAAGTATAACTCGTTTACAAACATCCCTACATGTGTAACTAGTAAAATTAGTTACTAGTATTTTCTATTTGCACGGACCTGCCCCTTTTGAAAGGTAATACAACTAGATGACCCTGGGCCCTACGAGACTCAACTGAGAAATAAAGTGAAACGGTCGAATTAAGAATAATAAAGTACATATTTTTAAGTTGATTTCTATGCACGGAAAATATCAGTAGAACAAATGTTTTGACTAAGTTTTAGGAAGATTAGACAAAGCATGCGGATTTAAGAGTACTATCAAGCTTTTTCGTAAATATGAACTTATGACCTAGGTTTTGAGCTCATGTGACCCAGTTTCAAACTTAAAAGAACAAATGTTCTGACCACGGGTCATGAAGATAGCACTAACATGCGACTTCCAGAGTGTTCAAAATATGTCACTAGTATAGCTATGTAAGTAAAACTGCTGCGCTCCCTGGTGTCCATGTTTTCCAACGAGCCACAACCATTTTTAAAACTTGGCTGAAATATTATTTCCAAAGAAAAAATGTTTTAATAAAGCAGGGCTTAACCTAAAAACCAACTTGTCCTGCCGGGCAAGTACTTAGAAAATCTACTTGCCCTGAACGTAAAGCCACTTGCACAAACATGAAATATCACATTAACTGTAAACCTCATATTTTTTAATAAACATCAAAATGATACACCACACAACCTTTTTATTTTTGCACATTTAATAAAATGATTATAGCAATTAAAGTCTAATTTAAGTATAAATTTAATGCTCTTTGTTCTTTTTTGCACTTGCCTGTGCGGACAACTAGAATATACAATGACTTGCCCTGACCCAACTTTTACTTGCCAGGGGCAATAGGACAACTGTTAATGTTGAGCCCTGTAAAGTTAAATAAAGATTGTACTTTAAATATAACTTGTGAAGTGTTCTCAAGGTTTCTCTATAGCCATAAAATGAAAACTGTCGGTCCCCTGTTTTTCGACGAATCGGAATCAATATCAAACTCAACTGAGACATCATCAGCATTAGTGTTCCGACTGTCACTATAATTTGACCTCTAGACTGTTAACAATATATTTTTTTAGTTTGACCTAGTTTCTAATACTACGCGCCCCAGTTTCGAACTCAGCCAAGATATCATGTGAAATATATTCTTACCAAGTTTCATTAAGATTGGAAACAATTGTGGCCTTAAGAGTGTTAACAAATTAAATGTTGACGAAACACGACAGCAAACAGGCGCTTACAAAAGCTAACTAGAGCTTTGTCACAGACGTGACTAAAACCCCCACATGCTGCATTGACATAGAATATTTTGCATGATGTCTTCTCAAACAAACAGCGGACAACATGCTCAATGTTTAAAACGCACTAAGTGACCCCGTGACCTGGTTGTTGACCCTGCATGGCCCATGTTCGAACTTGACCTACACGTCATCTAGATACAACTTCTGACCAAGTGTGGTGAAGATCGGATGAAAACTTCTTGAATTAGAGAGCAGACACCATAATCAATGTGTAAATGATCCATGTTTAAAACGCTCTAAGTGACCCCGTGACCTAGTTTTTGACCTGCCATGATCCATGTTCGAACTTGGCCTAGACATCATCTAGATATAACTTCTGACCAAGTTTGGTGAAGCTCTGATGAAAACTACTTGAATAAGAGAGCGGACAACATGCTGAATGTTTAAAACACACTGAGTGACCCCGTGACCTAGTTTTTGACCAGGCAATGCCCATGTTCAAACTTGGCCTAGACATCATCTAGATACAACTTCTGACCAAGTTTGGTGAAGATCGGATGAAAACTACTTGAATTAGAGAGCGGACACGGACCGACCGACCGACAGAAAAGCTAACTCCTATATACCCCCTAAACTTCGTTTAGTTGGGGTATAACTATAGCTTTGTCACAAACGTGACGAATACCCCCACATGCCGCATTGACACAGAATATTTTGCATGTTGTCTTCTCAAAATAGAAAACTGCGGACATCATGCTCAATGTTTAAAACGCAATAAGTGACCCCGTGACCTAGTTTTTTACCCGGCATCGCCATGTTTGAAATTGACCTACACATCATCTAGATACAACATTTGACCAAGTTTAGTGAAGATCGGATGAAAACAACTTGAATTAGAGAGCAGACACTTAATACGGACCGACTGACAGACAGACAAGTTCACTCCTATATACCCCCCTAAACTTCGTTTGTGGGGGTATAAAAACTACCCATAGTCACGTCAAATTGTTAGCTAAATGGTTGGTATTTTACTTGAATTCTTTTAGATATAGTTTCAAGTTGTGTGGCCACTTCAAGGATCTAAGGCTGGCATTCTTTTCTTGTTGAAGTCAAGCCTTCCAGCCATGCTGCCTCCAGCACCCCCAACTCCAATTCTGAAAAGTCCTTCCTTTGCCTTTTCTGAAAATATGCATCTAGTGTAAAACAAATTCATTGTTCTAATTTTAATTTAAAAACACTTATGGTTAGAAGCGGTATTCCACATTAAGGGTAAATGTTTCGGGGCAGTTGGGTAATTCTTAACATTCTCATCTGCAATGTTGAAATAAGTGCTTGATTTGGATTGGTAGATATTTGCGTAAACCTAGCATATAGCGCATTTGTACCTCATGCCCCTTAACCGAAAATCAAGTTTAATCCGAGTTGTGATAACATGCAATAACTCACTATTAACATTTCAGAAATGATCAATTATTTACAAATGAAAATAAATTTTATTAACACTCTGGTAAATGACTCCTTGATATACATAATACTTTTTATAAAATAATTGAAGGTGTGTATTGTAAATGAGGGAAAATAATACGCATGAAAGGCATAAAAACGTTTGGAAAGATGTCTGACAATTTACTGTTAAAACACAAAGGGAATCTTTGGTTTCTATGTATATATAAACTAGGAAATGTGACATGAATTATTGTGAAAGCTGTTATTATGGACAAACATGGGCTCCGACTTATTACAAGTAACGAAATTTAGTGGCGAAAACTTTTTAGACCCAGTGAAACCCCTGCTAATTATATACAGCTTGCACGTATGTACTTGTCAATAAATCTTCAGCGATCTGAAAAGTTACAAAGTTTCGCCAATGAAGATCATCGAAATTATTTAAGTTAATTTCATAGTTTATTTATGGCTTTAGATGTTGAATTACATTAAACATTTTACTTTAATATGAAAAATAAAAAATGAATAATACACTTTTCGGCAATGACAGAAATATACTTTTTAAAAACTTAAGAATTTTTTTTTTCTATTATGGTTTGTTGTCAAATAACCAACAGTAAGGAGTTTAGATGCGTAGGAATTAAATTACGAGTGCGAAGCACGAGTGATTTGATCACATGCATCTATACTCCTTTACTGTAGGTTATTTGACAACAAACAATCATAGAAAATTATTATTTCGATTCTAACACGATTCTGATCGATTTGGTTCAAGCTTTTGGACGTGAACTTTATTTTTCAATATTTCGCCCTTCTTAGTACAAAGTTCACTATTAAGTGACGTCATTGAATTCTTCAAATATATGACGTCGTTTTCATTCATAAATATTTTGCAAATGACGTCACTTTCATTGATAACAAAAATCGTAGAAACTCAATGACGTCACGTTTATTGATGCTTCTAAAAAGCTGACATGCTATTAATGTTTTTTTAATTACGTTCTTTAACAAATAACATTCTTTGTAGTCGTGGTTATGCCACTTATCACTAAATATACAATTTGTGGTTTCATTTGAATTAGGCCTATATACACGCTACATTTATAACATTTCTTTTAGAGTGGATTTTTGCACGTGCATTTTACTGCAATATTTTCTTTATTTATTCAGAACTATTTTCGAAACATTAATCTCCGCCCATAATTATTGAAGAACAACCCACACTTGAGTTCCTTCTTTTTCTATAGAAAACAAGTCGCGCTTAGTGTTTTATGGTCTACGGTCATGGTAATATATAGAGGATATTTGTTAGGTTCGGTGGAATATCGAGTGGCGCAGCCACGAGTGAGCAATATATATTTTCTGTGATCACAAGTGAATTAAAATCGATATTCCACCGAATCTCCAAATTTTCTGTGTATCCCCACGCTGTTTGAAAAGCCTGGGGATATTGTGGTTATCTCCGGCATCTGTCCGTCTGTCTGTCCGTCCGTCCTGGCCACTATCTCCTCCTAAACTATATGCACTAGAACCTTGAAACTTACACACATGGTAGCTATGCGCATATGTGCGACACTGGGGGTTGGGGTGGGGCCAGGTCAGAGATTTTCTTGTGACCGCGATTCGAAAATGGCTCATAACTACTTTGTCCCTTCAGATATTGCTTTCATATTTGGTATGCATGTGTATCTAGACAACACCTATCCATGCGCATACAATTTTTACCCCGGTGGCCTTGATCTTGAACTTGGGGTCAGTTTTAAGGTTTAGAAATCTGCGACCACGATTCGAAAAAGGCTCATAACTACTGTGTCCCTTCAAATATTGCTTTCATATTTGGTATGCATGTGTATCTAGACAACACCTATCCACGCGCACACAATTTTTTACACCTATGACCTTGACCTTGAACTTGGGGTCAGTTTTCAGGTTTCGAAATCTGCGACCGCGATTCGAAAATTCATATTTGGTATGCATGTGTATCTGTCCATGCGCATGAAATTTATGACCACTGTGACCTTGACCTTAGGGTCCGCGTTTAGATTTTGAAATCTATTATGTGGTTATCTCCGCCGTCTGTATGTCCGTCCGTCCTGGCCACTATCTCCTCCTACACTATTAGCACTACAACCTTGAAACTTACACACATGGTAGCTATGAGTATACCGTATGTGCCACAGTGCACTATTTTGAATTTTGATCTGACCCTTGGGTCAAAAGATATGGGGGTTGGGGTGGGGCCGGGTCAGATATTTTCACTCATTTTTTTAGGTTATTTTACATTTACTTCTTCATTTCTACACCCATTTACTTCAAATTGATACTGAACATCTCTTATGACAATACTTATAAACATGTAGATAAGCCAACACTTAATCGTGATGAGAATATAAAAATTTAGAACATACCGTCGGTACTGCAACAGAACTGGATGCTGCCATTTTTGATGCCGTAATGAATACTTTACATTGATTGGTCGAGATAATTCAGGGTAACTGGGATCTTCTTTTATTAGTTTTGGCAGTAGTACTAAAATTTTACCGCGGTAGGAAAGGCATCTTTTATTAGTAGTAGTAGTAGTCTAAAAAATCTAATAAGTTTCTACTAGTAGTAGCTAATAAAACAGGATCGGGTGAGTGATCATAGAAAATAATATGTTCACGAGTGGCGCAGCCACGAGTGAAAATATATATTTTTTCTATGATCACTCGTGAATTAAAATCGATATTCCATCGAATCCAACAAATTTTCTTTTTTATTTTATGCTTTTTTTTCATCGTTTATATAAATTGTTAAAGAGTTTAACTTAAGAATTCCTCAAAAAAAACTTTGAAACAGTGAAATTATCAGTTTTAATTCACTGATATTTCTCTAGAAAGCATAAAATAAATCGGTGTCACATTATCGAGGTTTGTATTTTATATAAATAATCTTCACCGACTTCTTAAATCGTTTTACTCGAAAACAGCAGCTTCCCTAACATAACCGTTTCGATGTTTTAAATGTTGTGTGATGATAATGCTGTGCTTAACGACATTGAATCTAAAGCTGGTACTATTTTTATTGACGAAGCCTTACCTGATGATCTCTACATTCCAACATCAAACATGTATTTCTAGTACATACTGACCAGTATTTTTTTTTAAACACTGTTATCTATTGCCCCCGTTAGTTTGCTTAATATAAAATTATTTCAAAATCAAAAGTTTCACTTATGAGATTTTTGTTTTTATTTTTTTCGTGTAGAGCTATCAGTATTATGTACGAAGGACCCACGGGCGTCGCAGGAATGATCAGAGGGGTTGTCAAGTGGTGTTTCTCACCTTTGCCGCAGGAGCCGTAGACAATTTTTAGAACAAGGCCAGATAATTGTGCATCAGGAAATATATCCGGAAGGTTACAAGTTAGGATTTGAAATTGATAAATTTGCTGTATTTTTTTCGTGTAGAGCTATCAGTATTATGTACGAAGGACCCACGGGCGTCGCAGGAATGATCAGAGGGGTTGTCATCAAGTGGTGTTTCTCACCTTTGCCGCCGGAGCCGTAGACAATTTTAAGAACAAGGCCAGATAATTGTGCATCATGAAATTTATCCGGAAGGTTACAAGTTAGGATTTGAAATTGATAAATTTGCTGTATTGGAGAGGCTTATACCTATTTTCTGTCTCCTTTGATCATATTGACTTTTCTTGTATAAAATAATTATTAAGTCGTGATAGGAATCGGAAGGCCCCGATTCAGGACGGGACCTTTGTAGTAGTCAAAGTGTAGTAGCGTAATTGTTTTTTACATTGAAGGCAAATTTGTGTTACAAATACTTTACTTATTACATCGAGTTGTGAATGCA
Source organism: Dreissena polymorpha (assembly GCF_020536995.1). NCBI lineage: Eukaryota > Metazoa > Mollusca > Bivalvia > Myida > Dreissenidae > Dreissena > Dreissena polymorpha. The sequence goes on along the minus strand of NC_068362.1, from coordinate 23,461,588 downwards.
ATGTAGCTCTCTACGAATAGAGATTCAGAAATTATATCAAGCATGCGAAATTCGCGGGCTTGTTTCGCGAATGATATCTAATAGTAGTTGAGTGTATCGTGAAAAATGAAAATATAATACAATTTTTTTCCCAATTTTAATTAAAAAAATTAAAAAAATTATTAACCTGGCTTAAAATAAAATATAACAAAGTATTTTATTAACGATTTTCAAGTTTACTATTTACAATGACATAAATGTTGTATTTCAAGGGACATAATTACAGGTTAACACAAAACGTCAAGCAAAATAAATTGATTAAATATAATTTATAAATAGACGTTAAATAAATTTAATATACAAAACTATAGAATTATAAAAGTGCTCGGCATTACTGTGACACATTTGAGTTTGCGTAATGGTTCTGATGTTAAAACGAAAGTATTAAAGGTACACTTTAAGATAAAAAATAAAATAATCAGGAAAAGTATGTTTAGTAGTTTAAGGTAATTCTTCTTTGTAAAACAAAATTATAATATGTTAATAGGTGCTTCCTAATTTACGGACAGTTAATTTGATAACCATGTAAAGTAATAAACAATTGAGCATACTTGTGTTCAAAACATTATAAAGTTTTTAAAACAAAAAAAAATGCATCCGTTCAATTAAATCTTATTGTTTGCTGGATGGAGCGTTTTACATCTGCCAAGCTTTCAGATTTAATATTTTATAATTGTGTGCTTATTTAGCCTCTAGAATTCAAAGATAGTTCGGTGGCTGCGACGTAGTGGATTTGGTGTCCGCTTACCGACTTGGAGGTATCTGTATCGATCCTTTAAGTGGAAGCGTTCATTTAGATCACCCTTTAGAAAGAAAATACTGGTCCAACCCAGGAAACAGATTGTTTTATACAGGGAGCATTCCGGACACGACCGCGGCATCGAAAGCGCCCTTTTGAGAAAATACTGCGCACTTGAAAGTGCCCTTCTGACAAAATAGCCCCATCTGTCTTTTTCAAATCCTAGATAGAGCAATTATAGGAATTCACAGGGTTTTCTTACGCAAACTTGTGTTGCCTTCTTTGAATTTTAACGTCACACAAATACAACTTGACACGTCTTATATATTCAGTGTTGAGACGAGCATTTTCAGTGACATTATATAGAGGATATTTGTTGGATTCGGTGGAATATCGATTTTAATTCACGAGTGATCATAGAAAATAATATTTTCACGAGTGGCGCAACCACGAGTTAAAATATTTATTTTATGCTTTCCGGTGGTTTATAGAGAAATATCAGTGAAATAAAACTGGTATTTCACTGTTTTAAACAGTGAAAAATAACAGTGAAAATTATCGATATTTTTCACTGTTTAACTGTGAAATGACGTCATAAATCCAGCGAAATTATCTAATAAAACTCTTTTAAAATGTAAATACACGGTGAAAAAAGCATAAAATAAAATAAAAAATGGTTGGATTCGATGGAATATCGATTTTAATTCACTTGTGATAACAAAAAATATATATTTTCACTCGTGGCTGCGCCACTCGTGAAAATATTATTTTATATGATCACTCGTGAAATAAAATCGATATTCCATCGAATTCAACAAATATCCTCTATATATTTTCTATGATCACTCGTGAATTAAAATCGATATTCCACCGGTCAACAGTTTGAACTGTTGCCCGCTGGAATAAAGACGTCATTTCGTCGAAAAATTGACGTCATTTTACAGTTAAACAGTCAAAATTATTTATTATAAATACATTTTTCACGATACACTCAATTACTATTAGATATCATGAGCGAAACAAGCCCGCGAATTTCGCATGCTTGATATAATTTCTGAATCTCTATTCGTAGAGAGCTACAATGCATTCACAACTCGATGTAATAAGTAAAGTATTTGTAACACAAATTTGCCTTCAATGTAAAAAACAATTACGCTACTACACTTTGACTACTACAAAGGTCCCGTCCTGAATCGGGGCCTTCCGATTCCTATCACGACTTAATAGTTATTAAATTTTATACGAGGAAAGTCAATATGATCAAAGGAGACAGAAAATAGGTATAAGCCTCTCCAATACAGAAAATTTATCAATTTCAAATCCTAACTTGTAACCTTCCGGATATATTTCATGATGCACAATTATCTGGCCTTGTTCTAAAAATTGTCTACGGCTCCTGCGGCAAAGGTGAGAAACACCACTTGACAACCCCTCTGATCATTCCTGCGACGCTCGTGGGTCCTTCGTACATAATACTGATAGCTCTACACGAAAAAAATAAAAACAAAAATCGCATAAGTGAAACTTTTGATTTTGAAATAATTTTATATTAAGCAAACTAACGGGGGCAATAGATAACAGTGTTTAAAAAAATACTGGTCAGTATGTACTAGAAATACATGTTTGATGTTGGAATGTAGAGATCATCAGGTAAGGCTTCGTCAATAAAAATAGTACCAGCTTTAGATTCAATGTTGTTAAGCACAGCGTTATCATCACACAACATTTAAAACATCGAAACGGTTATGTTAGGGAAGCTGCTGTTTTCGAGTAAAACGATTTAAGAAGTCGGTGAAGATTATTTATATAAAATACAAACCTCGATAATGTGACACCGATTTATTTTATGCTTTCTAGAGAAATATCAGTGAATTAAAACTGATAATTTCACTGTTTCAAACAGTGAAAATTATCAGTAAAACTTATCGATAATTTTCACTGTTTACTGTGAAATGACGTCATTTTTTTGAGGAAATGACGCCATTATCCCAACGAAATTCTTAAGTTAAACTCTTTAACAATTTATATAAACGATGAAAAAAAAGCATAACATAAAAAAGAAAATTTGTTGGATTCGATGGAATATCGATTTTAATTCACGAGTGATAATAGAAAATATATATTTTCACTCGTGGCTGCGCCACTCGTGAAAATATTATTTTCTATGATCACTCACCCGATCCTGTTTTATTAGCTACTACTAGTAGAAACTTATACGATTTTTTAGACTTCTACTACTACTAATAAAAGATGCCTTTCCTACCGCGGTAAAATTTTAGTACTACTGCCAAAACTAATAAAAGAAGATCCCAGTTACCCTGAATTATCTCGACCAATCAATGTAAAGTATTCATTACGGCATCAAAAATGGCAGCATCCAGTTCTGTTGCAGTACCGACGGTATGTTCTAAATTTTTATATTCTCATCACGATTAAGTGTTGGCTTATCTACATGTTTATAAGTATTGTCATAAGAGATGTTCAGTATCAATTTGAAGTAAATGGGTGTAGAAATGAAGAAGTAAATGTAAAATAACCTAAAAAAATGAGTGAAAATCTCTGACCCGGCCCCACCCCAACCCCCATATCTTTTGACCCAAGGGTCAGATCAAAATTCAAAATATAGATGATCTAGAAGTATGTATGCGACAAAATTACTTTCGTAGCAGTTACACAATACTTTAAATATTTGATAAACAAATAAAAATACAAACAGCACACAAACATACACAAACATGATACAGGGGTATGTATGCGGCAAGATTACTTTCGTAACAATTATACAATACATTAAGTATTTGAAAAATAAATAAAAGAAGAAGCAGCACAAAAAATACACAAACATGATCCGGTCAAAATATAAGTTTTATCCTTGATTACTCTCTAATCTTAGAATGGTCCTTATTATTACTCTGAGATTGAATATAGTCTAAGACTGAAGCGATTCTGTCCTTAATTTTTAAGGACAGACATGACCACCCTTATCTGCAATCTTAAGTCTGTAAACGCCAGTTCTGTCACTATTTTAACGCACACATTTTGTAAAAGAAATGAATAGGCAATATTCAATATAAAACTAATAAAATTATGAAGATACCGCATGCTCGTATAAATTACTATTTTCTAGAATTTGACAGAAGGCAAAGTGTGTACAATACAAAATGGATATAAAACTGACCATTTTTTAATTTCTTTAAATATTGGATATTCTGTTCAAAATAGAGGTCTAGGATATTTTACAATAAACAACAGTTTGATGCTAGATGAAACGTATGGTATAAATATAATAAAATGCATAAATGACAAGACCTGAAATACTTTGGGAATTTATTACACGTTATGTAAGAAACTATACAAAAAAATTGAAAGTCAAAGGGAAAAAAAGAAACAGAATTTGAGGAAAACCTACAAAATGAAATAAACACCTTAGCATTCCTTATTGCAACCACACAAAATAGAGAAGAATATAGAGAAAAAATCAGGGAAAAGAAAACGAATTACAGACTATAAAACAACATAAATGGTATCATGTTAAGATCAAAAGCTGTAAAAAATGAGATTAATGAAAAAAAAAATGTTTTGCAAAGTTGATTTTTATCTATTTGTTAAAGTCATTTAGACAAATTCCCATAAATCTTACATAAAATGTTTGCAGCATTAATTATGAAACACTCTTATAAAATAGATTGAAACCTTTTACAACAATATAACAGTTGTTCTTGTTAATAATGGTTTCTTATCTGAAGAGATAAAAGTTGTCCTCTTTCTAGTTTTTTATTTATTTTGTGTATGGAAAAATCAGAAAAAATCTCTAACAATGATATCAAAGGATCACTATATATAATACAGAAATAAAACAAACACTTTTTGCTGAAGATGCAACCTACATAAATAATGGTTCAAAGGAGTCATTTAAAAATCTTGTAACTAATTACACAATTTGGTAAAATATCTGGACTTAAGTTAAACTTAAATAAAACAGTAGCTTAAAGATTATGGAAAATTAAAAACTGTGTATATTTTAAAGTATACAAAACAACAAAGGACAATAACTCAAAAAGTAGGAATGCAAGTTATGTTTCTTGAAGTTGATATCACAAGTACATATTAATGTTATGCTCAGACAAGCAAACAGGACGTCACCACTGCATCGGCACTGAGTAACAACTATAATTATGTCTCCAAACAATAGTCAGGCAACACAAACGCTACACATTTTTTTTGTAAAAAAGAGGCAGTAACTCCAAAATGATGGAGCAGAGAATGATGGTTCTTGTGAACTCAATGTTTTACCGAAATCTTTCCATCCAAGAAGTTGTTTGTAATTAAGAAACTTATCTTACAGATCCAAAAGTGACGTTAGGGGCCATTATTCACATAAAACTTAAAGGAAACCTTTATGTTCATATGCCAGATTGTTATCTCTTTGAAAGAGGTTGCATGGTATTGCTCATCAGAATTCTTAATACATTATCAATTACAGTGTTATATACTTATTACACATATTATTAAGACATGTTTAATAATAATCAGTTTACACAAATTTGTCATTTCTACACCTTAAAGCATATTCCAGTCCAAACCCATAAGACCCAATTAAAATATTAGTCATCAATTCTTCAAATTAGTTGTAATTTTTAATCTCTGACAATTAACTAAAATTTATAGATGGTGCACAGGTATTGACTGTGGTTAACTGATTACTTTTGTGGCCAAACACCAGAAACCTTCATTGATGCCTTTTGGAAGAGCTGGGCAACCATGCAGTGCTTGAAGAAAATCTCCCATGTTTAGGATGAAATCTTTTGCAGTCTCAGATTCAAAATCAACCCTTGTGCATGAAATCTGTCCTCCTGAAACAAATAAAACTCATAACTTCACCAAAAAGGAAGCTCCATAATAAAAATAAGTTAAAAAAACAGTTTTATAACACAGAGTACTTAATGCAGTTGTTGAAGTTCAACACTGCTTTCAGTAGTATTTAAGTCATACATTACAAGTTCAATGGGAACTCTGCCAATTTATCTTTTTTTCAGTTACATGTATGTAACCCACAAGTTGTTAACTATAAGATTTCGCTTCTAAAACTTTGACTAAAATGTTTAGCCAAAAAGGTTCATAATTTCAGATAACTTTAATCAAGAATTATTTACCTAGGTAGTGTAACATCTTAGATAAACTCCTGAACATGTCATATAGTTTCAAATACTAATCTCATTATCATAGAAATATAAACATATCAATTTCTTCATCAGAAACTATAAAAAAAAATCTAAAATAAAGAGGGGCTATAATTTGTAATAAGTCAGTCAATAATTATGTATTGTTTGTAGTCTAACACTAAATTAAAATATCTCCTGAATACTGTTAAGTTTTAAAGCAATGCCGTTAGTAATAATGGAGTGATACGCATTAATGCTCTTGCATGCCGAAATTTAAACCAAAATGCAATAGCAATGCAAAAACATGGGTGACTGCAATATCTCTCCATATTCATCACATAGTCTAGCTAAAAACTTTTAATGATCATTCTTCTTTTAGAAAATACATACACATGTGAAATTACATATTGGCACATCCACAGTATTCCTGTTCCGTTCAGCTTCAACTTCAATGGAGGTATCCACCACATTCTGAAAAGTTAATTATTGTGTATCAATTAAGAGACACAAAACTCTGTCATTAAAGCAGTAATGGTAACAGTTTAAACAAATTTATGTTCAAACAAATTTTAAGTCAACTTAGCACACTACCAAAATTAAATATGAAATATGTATTTTGTGCTTGCCTTTGTTTTTCTAATGCTACTAAGAGTGGTTATCAATATGGTAACCACACTAAGGCCTTATTCTGAGTCTATACAGAGATGCCATTAAGTTCTCTATTATAAACTATGAAAAGGGATATCACTTAGTTTTAATCAAGACATATTATGCCAATAATATGAAACAATGAAGAAAAAAAATAACATGCACCAACTTCCAAGGTACAAGGTATAAGTTCTAAATAAATGTATAGCAGATAAAATATTTTGCACAAAATACCTCTCTAAAAAGTTAACAAGGGACAAAATTGTCACAAAACCAGGTTTTAAATTTGAAACAAGAGCTGTCACCATAGGATGACTTATGGCACCTATAAACGCTTGGTAGAAGTTATGAGCTTTTTTCGAAACCTAAACGCAGATTTCGAAACCTAAACACGGACCTTAAGTTCAAGGTCAAGGTCACAGGGGTCGAAATTTGTGTGCGTATGGAACGGCCTTGTCCATATACACATGCATACCAAATATGAAGGTTATATCTCAAGGGACATAGAAGTTATGAGCATTTTTTGAAACCTAAACGCAAAGTGTGACGGAAAGACTGGCAGACAGACAGACGGACAGTCCGATCACTATATGCTCTCCTACCGGTGGCATAAAAAAGTCTGATAAAGGGAGACAACTCAAACTGAACCGATTGTTCAAAGTTACCCCCTTGTTTAAAAATAAATATATTTTTAGTCGTGGCAACTTTGACCTTCGAGATATTGACGTAATTCTTGTGTGCGACGCACCGTTCAATGATGGTGAACACATGTGCTAAATGATTTTAAAATCTCACAATGAATGACATAGTTATGGCCCGGACAAGCTCATTTATGGCCATTTTTTACCTTTGAACTTAAAAGCGTGACCTTGACCTTGGAGATATCGACAAAATTCTTTCGCGCACACACCGTCTAATGATAGTGAACAAATGTGCCAAATGATTTTAAAATCTCATAGTGAACGACAAAGTTATGGCCCGGACAAGCTTGTTCCGCCCGCCAGACCGCCGACATTCGCCAATCTAATCACCATTTTTTTTCTTCGGAAAACCTGGTTAAAAACTGCTTATCAACTTTCATGAGCAATTTCAAGATAGATCCTTGTACAAAGCTTTCTCGAGTATTGATTGTTGTACCCATTTACAGACATACCTCTTCTTCACCTGACAGATTTGGGCATGCTCTCTCAGAAGTCTCAGAGGAATCATTGTACAGCATCTTGAAATCTCATCTTGAATACCTGTGTCATGCTATAAAGATATTTATTTTAAAGTACATTCTTACAACAACATAATCAAGAAATATAACAGATAACTGAGGGTCCTTTATGGAAAGAAATGCAAAGTTTGTTGGGTCTCCTGATTTGCAAAAATTCCTTTGGAATAAATGTGCATCAATTGTTTACTATATTGCCTCACAATCAGTCAAAAATCAATAAATTATAAATCCAATTTTCTTCGACTGCGTTAATTAATATCAGCGCCCTCTCACTACTTTGGGGGAAGGGGTCCGCAGCCCTTAGGAGGGGGATTTTTTTGTAAATGGGCGAATTTTTATAACAAAACACAACAACTGTGTTGAAATGTTATAAACATATATTTCCATATATGTGACTGTCTAAAGGACAGAAAGGTGGACTTTTACTCAATCTATATAACAGTAATCATTTTTATAAGTCCAAATATATTGCGGTTGAAGGGGTCCAAAGATCGCGACCTTGATATATCCGGCGCGCAATATAAATTGTCAGGTTATTATTGCATGTTTAAGTATGCATTAGCATAATTTGGCAATCTCAAAACAAGCTATTTTCTTACCCTATTGAAGTATGTGTTATATCCATATGTTATTTATTGGTATAAAACAAAACATTGTTTCATGTAAGTATTTTCAAATGTGTATAATTAAATTTGTAATTCGAAAACAATTGCCAAGTTATTGTTCAAGAAAGCATGCACAAATTAGACCCCATGTACAAAATCATCAATAATGACGTCATCTTATCCTCATGGAAAGCATGGTGCATTTTGACAAACGAAATTCGGCGGCAGATTTGATAGATTGAGGGCCCTGAATATCAACAAAGCTAACATACTTGTGAGAAGTATGAGTTAGATCTTAACATAGCTACAAAATACTATAGAAAATTTGCTTAATAGAAAAACTGGTACGAAATTATTGAGTACGAATCAATTCGAGAAATCAACGAACGTGATTGTACTAAAAGTAGCTTATTCAACATTTAAGATAATGAAACCTAACAAATAACAAAGCAAGAAAATACATCAAACTTACACCGTGGGGGCTATAAAGACTGAAAATCTGGTATTTTGATTGATTTGCGCGGACCGCGCCTTTTTACGGTGGAACAACCGATGAAGCACAATTGCTAAGGCTACACACCACTAATTTGGTTATAACTAACACATAAGAGAGTCAGGTGGCTCTGGACAACACAATGTCAACAAATTATGACTTACTCAGTGTGGCTGTCTTCCCTTTTTTCGGCGCTGAAATCAGGACAGGTGTATTCCCCGGACCCTACGTGTTTGGATTTTGCTCTCGATGAGAATAAAAACAGCGACCACTGTCGTGATAATACAAGCTGTAAAAATTGGTTCCCCGCTTCATATTTTGATAACGACAACATTGTAATGAAGACGATTAGTTTATTTTGAGAAAGCTTAGTAGAATTTCATTTTTCAAACTACGTATTAGTAATTTCCATTTGGTTGCTGTTCATTATTACTGATGAATTCAAAATATCTAATTATGAACATTTATGATTACATGTTCATTTACATTTATAAAATGTAATAAGCTAATATCAATATATATTGTAAATATGTTTTTATATTTAAATAAGCAGTGCATATATACAAAGGAAATAAACAAACGTGCACAAAGTCACGAATACAGCAATGATGTAAACATAAATTCAAGAATTCAATTATAAATAGCAACATGGAAAATGAATTGCATGAAATACAATGCCATAAAGCATAATGCGAGAACTGGCGGATATCCCCTTCCATAGGAAACATGCCCGCGTCTTTGTAAAACTGTTTTACTGCGTGTTCAGCGTGAAACAATTTTATCTCTAATGAAAAGGCTTAATAGATGAAACAGTTTTACACTCAATCTCGACATCAATACAGTTTGTGCGTGCACCTTTTATTTTCAGAGGATTGCTAGCAAAAAAGTGTTTGTACTTAAAGTTCTCATATTTATTACTGACTTCCATATTCCTGTCAACATGTTAACATGTAAAAGTATAAAGAGCAGTGGAAGCGTGGCCTCACTTAAATGCATTGCATTTCAACCCGCGAGGAATCGGGGTCAGTGTGCGACCAGTGTGTGTGAATGTCAGAGTTTATTTATTGGTCATCGCTGCGTCTTCACGACTACTTTATGTGTTGACCTGAGTTCGCGGCCAGTAAAATAATCGTTATATAATCTATACGCTATCGAGTGAACTAGGTGAACTGGATTTTTTTTTACACCAGAAAGATGTTAAATGAAGATATTCAGCGATATAATTATGGTATGTTAATAATAGATTCTTAATGTGTTTTCAACAATACCATGATAAATATTATTTTTAATTAATTTAAGAAGAATTATATCACAATATTGACTAATGTATTAAGCATGAGCGCGATGATTCTCGATACTGTTAATAATGGAATCAAATAGCAATGCCCGACAAACCACTTAAAAAATTGTTCGAAGAACGCGCGTATTAATATTAAACATACTATGTACGGATACTTCGCGTGTGGCCGGTTTACTCATATGGTTTTATTTCACGTTCATTCTTCTTTTGGTTTTCTGTTTTGTATCTCTAGGGTTATAACCAGCAATATGTCATTATGTAAAATAAGCCGCGAAATCTCCGCGTAACATACCTTCCTGCGTGTGATACAGCTAAGAACTGCACAGAAAAAGACGTTCGCTATCCTTGATCTCATTCATTAAACTCTTTACCTTCACAAATTTTAACCACAATCAACGCCGTATATCTTTTTTAAAGATATTTCTTTTTATTTCTAATTTTCATCTGACACTATATCAGAGTAAAGCCAAGCTTTTGTTTAAATTCTGAATGCAACGAGAAGAGATTGCAGAACAAAATTGCAAGAACCAGAATTTCGCACACTTATATGCGTAAAAACCTTAGAAATAATATATTTCTGAGTTTATTTGAAATGTAATGAAATCAATCTGCTCATGAGTCTGCATTATATGAGAACCCCGACAAGCCTAATAATCCTACTAGATGCATGGCAGTTTGGGCCATTTGTTATATTTATATCTGTAATTTCGAGATATTCAGTTTTAACGGTCAGATACGAAAATATGCCATGACTTTGTACAGTGGTAAGAGAGTGAACTACCTGAAACCCTTTCTATTGTGCCTAATGTAGTTATGAGTAAGGAAAATTAGTTAGTTTAGGGACCATCTCCGTTTTTAATCAAAGAACACACAAGGCTTTCAGCAATTATTCAAAAGTTATTTTTATAATGGTTAGGTCGATATTTCTCTTTTTTTCTGAGCGGAGGTACCGTAATAAGTCTAAGTTTTTGGACACTTAAAAATAATATTTTATGTATGTGTCCGAAAGTTCAGATACGAACATAATTTTTTTCGGTGTCCGAAAATATGGGACACAAATTAAGTCCGAAAAAAATAATTATATTGAATTAAAAGCAATACATCGATGTAATATAATTTTCTTGCGATTTGCTTTTTTTCTGAACAAATAAATACAACTTCGCTAACTTTTGCGTTAAATGATAAAGAACATAAAAGTAAAGACAAAAAACATTCAGCGTACTTAAAAGAATGATTTTTGTTCAAATGCTGTTGGTTTAATCCATTATTTTCTACCGGTATACATGGATATTTACCCAATTACGCTGACGTAATTGTCCATTTGCCATGGCATGCATCTGCCAGGTTTTATGACCTTAATCCGGTTGTAATAATCCATAAGGGAAGTGACAAGAGAAAAGCGAAAACAGGTACAAATTTACTGTCCGAATATTAAGAGAATTAATTATGGAAAAAAACGCATGTCCGAAAATCATGTGTCACAAAAATTAATTATTTGTGCTCAAAAAGGGTGTAGGAAAACTTAATGTCCAAATATTTAGATTTATTAAGGTATATTAAATAATTAAACACAAATGAAATCATTTTTTATCACACCAATCGAAAACAAGGTAATCATTTAAATTTAAGAAAATATATATACTTATAAAAAACAAGGACAAAATGAATACACAAAGTAAGCTTTTTTAAGTCAATTTGACTAGCATAAAATCGCAATTATTTGCACAACTATAATTACTAATGCAGTATGGTATTATTTACTCTTTACTGTATGCATGTGCTTTGAAGAATGTAACTGTTTTTATTTTCGGAAAAAAGTTTAATATTCATAAACTAAAAAAACGATACTAATTAAAATAAATATCATTAAGTTGTTACTATTCCTAACAGTAATACATGTGCTTTAAACAATGTTATTGTTTTTTACACTGAACAGGGCCGGCTTAAGCTGTTTAAGGCCCAAGGCTGCACATGTTACGTGGCCCCCTTCCTTTTTGTCCCATTCGGTATAATGAAAATGATACTGTATACTACAACTACAAAGATCAGAAAACCTGCATTTGTACACAGTTGACAGTTACATTGAATATATAGCAAAATAAGTTAAACAATGTATAACTATTTTATTTACTGAACTTTACATACATGTTACATGAAACAGATCTCAGCCTATTAGTCTCTTTTACGACACTACAGCTGGCCAAAGCCATCGATCAGCAGTGTGACGTTTAGTTCTCGGAGGACTTGATATTCAATAAACAGTAGCCCATTTTGTTAACTTTCCTGACTGGTGGTGTTCCATAAATAGTTTTTCACCTGTGATAATGTTGAAAATGATATTCAACTTTAACAATTATTTATTTGAATTGTTAAGTATATTCGTTCAGCGATGGCATCGTTTGAAAAAGGTGTCTGTAGTTTACCTCCATCTTACTTCAGCAGCACTCATGCGGTTGATGGTTTTATCTTGGTCCGCTTCTAAGATGGCTTTGAACTGAACGAACTCGTCATCTAAAGCCGCCTCAAGTTCAAAAGTGAGACAATTAACTATGCTGTAGAATGGGTGAATTCGAAAATTGTTGAACATTGAATTCGACTTATGGTTCTGAATGGATATACACATGTAAATCACAGAGTGAAAACTGATAGCATAGTAAATCTAAGCGAACTAAACGGTTACAATTCGATATACCGGTACATTGGGACACTGGTAAAATCACACAGACACATTTCTACTGCAATCCCGATAGACTCGTTAAATGGCGTAATAATGAAAGACCATACATTGGGATATTGGTCTGCCGTTGGGGCCCTTTGAAAGTCGGGGTCCCAAGGCTGCAGCCTTATTAGCCTAGTGCTTTATCCGGCCCTGACTGCCGTGAATATAATAATTTGCATATAAAGAGAATAATCGGGAAATGAAATACAAGTCCCATGGTATAATTGTCAAATCAGAATGCATCGTTTTTGCGAACATGAAAAACGTAGATATTATAGATGTATAAGACTTTTAGCGTATATTACCATATCGTTCTAGAAATAAGTGTGTCCATTTTTAGTGATTAAATCATCCGACTTATACGTGAACATGTGATACAGATAAAATAACCGATAAAGTTACCTTGAAAAACACAAACGCTTGTATGTATTGCTTTTGTTTTCTTTCATTAATATTTTGTATTAATTTGGACATTTGTATGAGTAATACAGCTTAGACTTAACGGAGAACATTTTATTTTAAAACAAAATAGCTATTGCTAAACACATATTCAGTGTTGAGACGAGCATTTTCAGTGACATTATATATCGGTGTCACATTATGGAGGTTCGTATTTTATATAGATAATCTTAACCGACTTCTCAAATCGTTTTCCTCGAAAACAGCAGGTTCCCTTTCATAACCGTTTCGATATGTTAAATGTTGTGTGATAATGCTGTGCTTAACAATATTGAAACTAAAGCTCGTACTATTTAACTTGACGAAGCCTTACCTAATGATCTCTGCATTCCAACATCAAACATGTACTTCTAGTACATACTGACCAGTCATTTTTTTAAAACACTGTTATCTAGTGCCCCCGTTAGTTTGCTCAATATAATTATTTCAAAATCAATAGTTTCACTTATGCGATTTTTGATATTAAAGGGGCCTTTTCACAGATTTTTGCATATTTTGAAGTTAATCATTAAATGCTTTATTTTGATAAACGTAAACTTTTGATCTTAAAAGCTTCAGTGAAAAATCAAGAATAAAATTTAAAAAAGGAAAAATAATGTAGCTCGCACCGGGGCTCGAACCAGTGACCCCCGGAGTCCTGGAGTAAAAACGCATTAGCTCTCTCGGCTATTCTGTCGAGTATATGACGTATTTTATACCTTATATAAGCAATCTACGTAGTTTCGTAAATGTAAACGACAACAACAGAACTCTCCAAATTATTTAATCGTTTCACGTTGCAACGCTTTATAATTATTAGGTTTCTAAATCGTCAAAAGATGCATATAATGGCTATATTAGACTATGGTAAATGTTCAATAACACTATTTCCTCACAAATATCATAAATAAAACGAAAATTTGCGAATCTGAAACAACTTTTTTCAATTTTGTCAATGTACCAAACCGTGAAAAGATCCCTTTAATTTCATCATGTAAAGCTATCAGTATTATGTACGAAGGACCCATAGGCGTCTGCACGAATGATCCTAGGGGGGGGGGGGGTCAATGGTAAATGGGGGTTTCCTCCCCTTTGCCGCCGGAGCCGTAGACAATTTTAAGAATAAGGCCAGGTAATTGTGCATCATGAAGTATATCTGGAAGGTTACAAGTTCGGATTTGACATTGATAAATTCATTGATTTGGAGTGGCTTACACATATTTTCTCTCTCCTTTGATCATATTTACTTTTCTCGTATAAAAGGCTCATTTCGCACATGATATTTAGCAATTGATTGTGTCGCGAAAAATGTATTTGTAATACATTTTTTTCCAATTTTAATATTTTTTTAATATAAAATCATTAATCTGGCTTATGATAAAATATAACAAAGTATTTTATCAACGATTTTCAATGAAGACTACTTATAATGACATAAATTTTGTATTACAAGGGACATAATTACAAGCAAAGAAGTTAACACAAAACGTCAAGCAAAATAACTTGATTAAATATATTTTATAAATAGACGTTAAATAAATTTAATATACAAAACTGTAGTATTATAAAAGTTCTCGGCATTACTGTGACTAATTTGAGTTTGCGTAATGGTTCTGGGCCCGGTTGCTCAAAGCATCGTTAAGTCTTAATGGACCGTTAAATGATAACGGGCCTGTTAAAATCAGCGTTAGCGTTAACATTGGGTTGCTCAAAATAACGCTGGCTTTTAACGGCCAGTTTAACGTCAGTTTCTTCCGTTAACTTTAATTGAGGTTTAAAGCACAATTAAACAGTTAACGCTAGGTTTCAAATGGCTGCTATAGCTGTTCTGCCATTTAGGAAAGCAAAGGAATTTCGATTGTCACATCATCTTGATGAATTAACTAGTGAAGAGTTTATTGCACGTTATCGTTTTTCAAAGAATGGAGTCTATTTCTTGGAAAATCTTCGTAAGGACGATTTGCAACGGCAAACAAACAGAAACCATGCGCTGACATTAATCCAACAAATCCTCATAACATTGATATTTTTTGGTACTGGAGCATTTTATTCAGTAATTGGAGACACTCTAGGATTCCACAAATGTACGATATCTAGAGTTGTTGAAAATGTAACGGATGTCATCATCAAACACTTGCACGAGTTCGTTGTGTGGCCATCAAAAGCGGAGAAGGAAAGAGTTAAACAAGGCTTTTATGCAGTTGCTAGATTCCCGAATGTAATTAGCTGCATAGATGATACACATATCCGCATTCAGGCACCTCATGATGATGAAGCTTCATATGTCAATCGGAAAGGCTTTCACAGCATAAATGTCCAAGCTGTCTGTGATCATCAAGGTAAACTAAATACTGTTTAATGTGTTTTCATCGTATTGAACTATAGTGGTATCATCTGAAAATTAAAAAGAAAATAATTAAGATCCAAATGGTTATTTTTTCAAGTGTAATTTCCATATCAACATGGAGGAGGGAAGAAGGGGAGGTGATTGATAGTGGACGTGTTTACATCGGCTCTGTTAAAAATTAAAAATTATAACATCTTCAAACTTTATTTAAACTCAAGAGGTACACAGAAACCATGTCAAGCCAGTACAGAGGTAAATATGCCCCAATAAGTGACGAAAACAATTGGCAAACAAGAGAAACTAAACGAAGACGCCGGGCAACTAGCAGTTCGTCCACGAAGGACTCACCCCACCCACTCCAAGGTGACTTTAGCGTACACGAAACTGTAAAAACAAGACGCAAACAGTTTTCTGAAATGAACATTGAGCACAAACTGACATGTCTGTTTGATATGATCTCTTCAAATAATTCATTAAATCATAAATTTGAGTGCTTGAGTCAAAACTTCATCCGCTCACAAGCAATTCACGACATTAAGGAGGCCCGTCTGAAGCTTCTAGAGTATACAAGCATTGACATGGAAGCCCGTTCTCTTCGAACTAACTTGATATTTAGCGGCCGTCACGAGTCTGAAAGCGGTGGCAACGAAGACCCTCTCCGCATAATCCGCGAGTTCATCAACAACAATCTAAATATGGACTCGGCAAGAGTTGGAATTGTCGAGGCTCGTCGGATAGGCCGGCGCATTGTAGCCCGGTCCCAAGGACCACCACGTTGTAGGGCCATCCTTGTTACCTTCACAGACCTGCGTGACGTGAACGCCATAATGGACAACGCAAAGCTGATATGTGGCACATCTTTTGGTATCTCTCGTGACTATCCCCGCGAAATAAGCGACGCCCGTAAGCAACTGTGGCCAGAGTTCAAGGCGGCGCGAGATAAATACGGTGCTCAGAACGTCAAACTGGTTTTCCCTGATGATCCGCGGAGAAACAGTAAATAACTTTTTCCCAGATTGGCATAGCACGCTCCGTGGTTCCAGAAACGTCGATGTGACGGCACATGTGGAACAGCGGTTCCAGCAACTAACGACGTGCCTGCCCCCACAAGCGGCAAAAGCATGCGTTGACGCGCACCAGGTCACACAGGAATCAGGGGTAAAGGCGCGCTCAGAGCAGCGCCACAACCAATTTCCATCCGGAATTTCCCACGAATTGAGAGTCATGCGTTGAGCCGGGCAAGCACACACAGGAACCAGAGCACATCAACAGCGCATCGGACGGATCAGACCAGAAAACCACACCGGAGGCCCATCGATCCGCAACCACTAACTCGGGCGACGCGTCACATGCCAGCAAGGGGAAGAGGCCCGCGCGCGTCACAAATTCAGAACCGGGTTACTTGATGTAGGTTCACCCAGCCATGTCCAGCATGTCTTCAAAGTCTCCAACCAACCGCACCGAAGACAAAGCGCCATCTGACAGCAACATCAACCTGATCCAATCGTCTAGGGACACACGGGAAATGTGGCATTCTTTGATCGATTTCTCAAGATACCGTGCGCCTTCTCTAAAACGCACTGTGAACATGTTCAAGTCCCGTATTTCTCCGAAACTAGGAACGCTAATGAAATCGCTCCTGAAAAAAGGAAACCATGTGACAAAATATGTAATAGTGATGATTCATCGCCAAATATACTGAAAATTGGCTCCCTAAATGTATGTGGCCTAAAAACTAGATCCAAATGTCCCGACTTTGTAGAAGCTGTGAAAATGTTTGATATACTATGTGTCCAGGAAACCAAACTTGACCAGAACGATCTTGTTTCTGTACCCGATTATTCTTTTTTGTCAAAACCGAGACAAGAAAAATACAAACGAAAGTCAGGCGGTCTGGGATTTTTTGTTTACAACAATTTGAAAAAAATGTTTAATTTGACTACTTTAGAATCTAATTGTGAATACGTATACTGGTTAAATGTATGTGACGGAATTGACAGTTATGTTAATGGTAACATTTATATTCCACCCGAAAAATCGCGTTTCTATAACGATGACGAATTATTCTCGCTTGAAACAGAAATAACCTCAAAATGTCTTCAATATGATAAACTCATTCTAACTGATGATACAAATTGCTATACATCAAACTTGCCGGATTACACAATTGTAGACAACTTTCAATGTGACCATTTCCATCTTGAAGAAAATACATTCTCCCCCTGTAACAATGTAGACTTACTGGAACAATTGCATATACCCATTACACGCAAATCCAAGTGCACTAAAGTTAATAAAACCGGAACCAAGTTACTGGAAATATGTAAACTGAATAATTTACTTATCTTAAATGGGCGGTTAGGCAAAGACTCTACTATCGGGAAATTCACATTCCGTAATACATCGGTTATAGATTATACAATTTCATCACCCCAAATTTTACACCAGTTTAAAGAATTTGAAATTATTGAAGTCGACGGGCTATACTCTGATGGCCACTGCTTGCAATCTATGTCTTTACAAATATCACATACATCAAAACAAACAGCCAAAATTGATCAAGAAGGCAAACATAACTGCCGGTTACCCAAGTGGAAATCGATAAAAGAGCAGGAATTCGTCAATAATCTAAATGACACAAAATTAGCCGAAATAACAAATATGTTAAACAATTGTCCAAATGATAAAATCAACCCTATTTAAACGACGTAAGTGATAAAATATCAAAACTATTCATTGAATCCGCTAAAACTACATTCGACCACAATATTAATAATAATAATAATAATAATAATAACCATACAAGAATGACATGCCCTAAAAATAATATATTGCACAAACCATGGTTCGGGCCTCAATGCCGGTCTGCTCGCAATAAATATAATATTGCTCGTAAGGCGTATCATATAAACAACTCCAATCAAAACAAACACATGTTAAACACCGCAAGTCGCCACTACAAGCACGTGCTTAATACCTTTATCCGCAAACACAAATATAGTGCGGAAAAAAAATTACGCACCCTAAGCTCAAAACAGCCTAGTGATTACTGGAAGTATCTCAATAGCCTAAAAACAAAAACAAGTGACAAAAGCCCAACCATTGAACAATTTTACGATTTTTTTTTAAAACACAAACTCTACCACTTATACTAACGAAACACTCCCAGCAATGGACGACACATACACGCCTGTCATACACACAGTTGAAACCCTAAATAGACCGATTACAGCGCACGAAATCCAAAAAATGATTGTTAAACTTAAAAATAGTAAAGCGTCTTCAGAAAACGACAATATATTAAATGAATTTATAAAGAGCACATCGCATATCATGCTTCCAGTGTATTGTAACCTCTTCAACATAATTCTAAAAACCGGTGAATTACCAGACACATGGCTGATTGGCACCATAAAACCGATTTACAAAAACAAAGGATCAAATACTGAACCTTGTAATTACCGCCCCATAACAATTCTAAGCTGCCTAGGAAAATTATTCACCTCTGTTATTAACCAACGTATTAATTCATTCTTGATTGAAAATAAATTACTCAACGAAAACCAGGCAGGATTTCGTGCGGGATATTCAACAAATGATCACATACTTGCATTAAACATATAAATTAAAAAATTAAGATCCGAAAAGCGGAAACTATTTTGTTCATTTGTTGATTACTCTGCTGCATTCGACTCAATTTGGAGAGCAGGCTTGTGGTTTAAAATTTTCAAACAAGGAATAAGAGGAAAAGTATTTGAAGTTATAAGAAATATGTATGCAAATATTAAATCATGCGTCTCATCAAATGGCAATACATCCCCTATGTTCTACAGCTCGTGTGGTGTTCGCCAAGGTGAAAATTTATCCCCCATATTGTTCTCAATGTACCTAAACGATCTGGAAGACTATCTTAAACTACACAGTTCAGGAATTGACATGGAAGTTCTTTCTAGAGATACCTCATACTTTTTGCAGTTGCTCGTCCTGCTATATGCAGATGACACAATAATATCTGGCCAGACCGAATCGGATTTTAATAATAGCCTTAGACTTTTTTATGACTATTGCCAAGAATGGAAATTGAATATAAACTACTCTAAAACTAAAGTAATAGTCTTTGGAACAAATAAACCAAACAAATACAGGTTCTTTATTAACAACCAAATCATTGAAACTGTAAAAGAATATAAATATTTAGGAGTCGTTTTTACTTCCTCTGGAAGTTTCCTGAATTGTAAAAGACATTTAAAAGCCCAAGCCAATAAAGCGATGTTTAGTTTATTGTCACGAATCAACAATTTAGACCTTCCTATTGATTTACAAATTAAATTATTTGATCATACAATCCTGCCAATCTTAACATACGAATATAAAATTTGGGGGTACGAAAACCTACATATTATTGAAAAATTTCACTGAAATGATCTTCGAAGGATAACCAAAACAAAAGTGTCTACCCCAAAATACTGTCTTTATGCTGAATTGGGTCGATATCCGCTAGATATCGTAATAAAAACGAGAATTATAAAAATATTGGAATAAAATTGTCTTGGAAAAAAGTGATAAACTATCCCATCTTATATACAAATATACACTTAACTCTCAATTAAATTTTAAATGGACAGAAAGTATTAAGAATATTTTGAATTCCACTGGTCTCTAGCATGTTTGGTTGCAGCAAGAAAATATTATTTCTAAAACCATCCATAATAATGTTAGGAAAGTCTTAATTGATCAATTCATTCAAAACTGGTGGTCACAACTAGAAGTATCCTCCAAAGGTCAAATGTATGCGCTTTTTAAAGAAAACACACAGATAGAAAAATATATGTTAATTTTACCTGAGTCCTTAAGACTAAGCATGCTGCACTTCAAAACGGGGAATCGTTTCGCTAAATCGTTTATTCCTCACGAAAACCGTAAATGTACTCTCTGCAACAAAAATGATATCGGTGACGAGATGCATTACCTTCTAATATGCCCGTTCTTTAACGCGAAAAGAGCTAAATACATCCCCCGTAAATATCGGGTACATCCGAATGTTATCAAATTCAAAAATCTTATGTGTGTAACCAGTCCTTGTATATTACGAAATTCGGCACAATTTATGAAATCCATAATACAATTTTTCAAGCGCTAATAATAAAATACTGCTTAATGTTATTTAACAACAACGTATTACTCTTTACGACTATAAATAGTTTTTTGGTTAAAATTTTCTGATTCTAAGAATTAAATATTTTGTCTCTGTACTAAACCTAATATATGCATGAACAAAGCCATAAAAGTCATATCCATACATCAAATGTTAACTCTGTCAATTAATGAGCAAATTATAAAAATGTACTTACTTTTGCACGGCGCATTATGGTTAAACACGTTGCCGGTTTTTAATCCTTCACTAAATAGCAAACACAGTGCTGGTATCAAAATGCTGTACACGATACGCATAGCCGAACACTAAAAATACTCCTGTCACCTTAATATCAATGAAATTCCTCGCTTACTATCGACCAATTAAAAGTTAACATCCCTCACTGCATGTGGGCCCACTGAAGGATATACACTTTTTAAAACACGATCCTTGTATAGCGCAATACTTAACCATGATGTACATCAGTGTTTTAAATACATTATAGTATACTATATTACTTCCCGCATTAAATGAAACAAAAATCTACATAATGTAACCCCTTGGCTACCCTCCTATAACTTTCTTTCGATGGGAGAGTGCCAGAATGGGGTGAGCTATATTTAAAATTACTCCCACGCAGTATAGTGCACAAAATAGTAAAGGACCCGCGTTTCCCTGATCGTAAAATGATATATATCTAGTGGTCATCGTTGGTCTCTTACCGATCGTGCGCGCTTGGTTTAAATGAATATATTACTCTACAATAAAAAAAAATGTTATACCATATGATTCGTGTAATAACCTGAAATTAAACTTTTGCTTATAATACATTTCTGTGTAGGCAATAAATAATGTGTTATCATGATGGCTGTATGTTTTACTCTATGTCTTACTGCCGAATCAATGTAAGCTGTATTTATTTCCTTGCAAATAATGTTGCTTTTTGTTGTCAAAAGTTATGTCTGTAGGCAACAACTAAATATAATCGATATGTAAGTGACTTCTTATACATAGTGCTTGAATGGCTCACCTACGGATCTTCTTTTTTTGTAGTTCCTTTACATAAGTTCTTTATTTATGGATGTTGCATATCTAAATGATTACTTTGTTGTTGTTGTTGTTGTTCTGTCTTTATTTGTGATGCTATTTACCATTTTCTTTTTTCTCTTACCATTACGAAATATTGCTGATTAATAACTGACGTTAATGCAATTTTATTAACCTTTATGCACAATGTCGTCGTTGTCTTTGATTCTTAACTTTGTCCCCTTTTTGTGACCACAAAGTCTTGTAGTATTTTCACCAGACTATTGCTTATTTGTCTAGTCTTGTCCATTTTTTTTTATTTGTTTTTTTTATACTACCTTCACATTCGTTAACTGTAAAATGATATCCTTCTATAAGCGCTTTTAACAGCTGAGTAGCTGATTAAACACCAAAGATCATCTTCTCAACAATACCATTTCTTATAGTTTTTCTCTGACGGATTTCCCAATGTTCCATGAAACTGTAATGACACAATATATGTATATACTCACCTGTTGTCACGATACATGTATGTTCATTGTATTATGTGACCTGTGAAACATAATACAGATTTGTTCTGTTCTGTTCTGTTCAGCATCATAATTTGTATAAGCATTGTTATCATTGACATTTCTTCTTTAATCAAGTCAAATACTCAGTATATTATACATATATCTAGTTATTTAATACATAGACAAAGTTTCACATGTTCAACTAACCTGTAATCATTTTTCTTCATCAAATGCATGTTTATTTTGTTTGATAAAAAAGTAATGGGAATATTACAAACATGGGAGATAATTAAATGAAGCCATTGAAGATTCAAAACGGTCGTTACTTAAAACGGTTATGTAAATGGGTAAATTATGCTACACGTAAAATTACATTGATTTGTCATTTTAATTTTCAAATACGATGTCCATGTGTTCACGTATATTTTATTTTGTGTTTTTTGTGTCAATGCCAGTTGGTCAGGATCATGCCATGATACCCACATATTCAGGACATCGGGTCTCTGTGCTAAACTGGAGAGGGAAAATCAGAACTTTGCTGATGGTGTGCTCTTAAGAGATAGTGGGTATGTTAAAATTGTTTAGCTAAATACAACGTGTTCTATATTAATGTAAATGGAAGAGAGGCTTGAATATTATGAAGTAATCGCTGAAATAACATTGCATCTCGTGCGGTGTTCGACTACGGGACATTTACTGTATCAACTGAGGTATTTTTCGCACAATTTCTCCTCCTGTCTTAAAACTTAAGACGCAGACGTCCAGTTTTTTCTTACATATGACTTCATTATAGTCAACATGTAGATCTCGAAACCTTGATACTACGGCGCTATATATACTGAGCTAACCGGATGGCTGCCTCTGACCCACGACTTGTACCAATATAAAAAAAGCGTCTCTCATAGTTGCCAATTTTATTTATAAACAGCAGATCATTAAATATGTTAATACAATTTACAATTTTAAATGAATTTCATATTCCCCAGTTACCAATGCAAAGTGTACATGATGACTCCTTTCCTGACGACGCATTCCGTGGCCAAGGAAAGATACCAGCAAGCCCACGCCCGGACACGAACCATCATTGAAAGAAGCTTTAGGAGATTTAAGCGTAGATTTGCTGTATTCCACTCTGAGGTATTTTTTAATGAAGCCAAGTGGGTTTAACATTCACTGTTCAACAAAATTATCATACAGTGAATACCGGTATGTACATTTGCCATCTAACAATAACACTATGCATTTGTATATTTCCTTTTTATTGCATTTAAACAACTTTGATTTCTAATTATTTTTAAACACTTGCATTTTTAAAATAATACACAAAATTATAATAATAATAATACATACATACGTGAACACTAACGTACACACGCACTCATACACACGCATACACAGCACGCACTCTCGCACGCACACACACTAATAATCCAATACTAATATTTGGAATAATTACAAATGTCATTACTATATTTGAACAAGCAAATTGGTTGAATTCATATCCCCCACTTATTTCAAAATTGTAACAGACGTGACTGACAAACAACGCCAATTCTATATCCCTCCACCTTAAGCGGAGGGGGAGTATGGTATAATCCTTACCAAATAAGACATATTTATTTTATCAAAATGTATGATTCTGACCATTATGTATTACTTTGACCATGACCCTATCAACATGGATCTTATATTTGACACTCAGCTAGATAATTGAAAACAATTATGGACAGTTATTACAGAATCACTTGATGCATAGTAAAGGAATGACTAAATAATGAATAATTCATCACATTTGTGACCTTTGACCTCAATGTGTGACCTTGACCTTAATCTTAAGGATTATGGATGTTGAAGGTGAAACCCCCAGATGATTGAGAACAACTATGTCAAGTTTCATGGCTTATGTCTTAATGGAGACTAGAGCTTTGTCACAGACGTGACGTATACCCCCACGTGCCGCATTGACACAGACTATTTTGCATGCTGTCTTCACAAAACAAAAGAATGTAACTTATGGCAATTATTAAGAATTATTATGCATTTATCATTTATAGCCATTTTGACCTTTGAACTCTTGAATTCTTTCACATGACACGCTGTCCAATGATTGTGAACAAAATTAGCGTACAGAGTCATTTTAAAATCTCACAATGAATGACATAGTTATGGTCCAGACAAGATCATTTATTGCCATTTTTGACCTTTGAACTAAAAGTGTGACATTGAGCTTGGAGATATCGACCTTATTCTTTCGCTCGACACACCGTCCAAGGATGGTAAACAAAAAATCATTTTTTCAAGATACCAAGGGCCATAACTCCGTTATTATTAGATGGTGTACAATGCCATTTGGCGTGCATCATCCTCTTATTCATATATTTATATACTCATACAAAGTTTTAATGAAATCAGCCCAATCACTTCCAAGATATGGCTCCGGACACAAAAGTGCTGGATGGACGGACAGGAAGACGGACGGATGGACAACGACAAAACAATATCCCTCCGCCTATGGCGGGGGATAAAAACAATATCATACATATGCAATGTTCAAGTAAGTCAGTAACTTTCATACTGAAGAAATTAGTGAATGTTCGTTACATAATTTAAGCTAGAACTCATTTAAGGTTTTTATATTTAATATGCCTATAACAGATATATTTTTCAATATTTACAGGTAAGATTGTCGCCGGCAAAGGTATGCAAGATAACAACAGCATGCGTGATACTATACAATATTTGCATCGCTCTAAACAAACCTGACATTGATTCTGATGAAAATCAAGACAATACAGATGCAGTCTTCAATCATGCTGTGATCGGAAACGGAAGCGGGACTCACATACGCGATTACATTGTCAACAGATATTTCGCGTAATTAAGAAAAATTGTTTCTCGAATTTATGTAAGGACATTAAATATAAAGTGCATAATCTAACACAATTATTGATGAACAAAATTTAAAAATAATCAATGTTAATAATTTTGTATTCAATAAAGCAAAATAGCAAATTTAAAACTATTATTTTCAGTCAAAGAGTTGTTACATGTGCTAATTTAGATGTAATAAAACTGGTTTTCAATTAGTCCTCGAAATATGTGCAATTGATGAAATCATCCACAACTTTCTGTTCCCGTCTCTTTTCCTCTGGAAGCATCATGCGAATTTTTATATCAAGTAGTTGTTTCTGAAACATATATTGCACACTTAAAGACTGATTCTTAACAAGTATTTAAAACTGAAACGTAATAGATCTTTTTAATTTTGTATGTATTTTCATTACAGTAAAATTTGTTAGTTGTTGATAAGTACAAAACAAACAAAAGTCAGTGTTTGTGATTTTCAAAAGAGATATATAGAAACATTGTATTCTGAATATAATCATATTTAAAAAAAATACAATATTCATAATTTTCGATAACAGGTTTCCAGAACTGTTATTTGCGCATAATACTTTAAATGTTACTTAATCATATGGAAGCAATTGTTTTTTCATGTTATTTTTTATTACGATTGAAATAATGTTTAAAATAAAAAAATGCTATTACATGTTTGTACTTAATATTATTTATGTTTGTTTTTTAAATTTCCGTTTAAAGGGGCCTTTTCACAGATTTTGGCATTTTTTAACTTATTCATTAAATGCTTTATATTGATAAATGTAAACATTGGATCGTAAAAGCTCCAGTAAAAAATCAAGAATAAAATTAAAAAAAGGAAAAGAACATTGCCCGGAGCAGGTTTCGAACCAGTGACCCCTGGAGTCCTGCCAGAGTCCTGAAGTAAAAACGCTTTAGCCTACTGAGCTATTCCGCCGAGTACACAATATTTGACGTATTTTATACCTTATATAAGCAATCTGCGTAGTTTCACAAAATTTAACGACAAAAACAGAACTCTCCAAATTATTCAATCGTTTCGCGTTGCAACGCTTTATAATTTTTAGGTTTTAAAATCGTCAAAAGATGCATATAATGGCTATATTAGACCATGGTAAATGTTCAGTATTACTGTTTCCTCACAAATATCATAACTAAAACGAAAATGTGCGAATCTGAAACAACTTTTTTCAATTTTGTCAATTTACCAAAGCGTGAAAAGATCCCTTTAATTCAAGTGTTACATTAATTACCTGAATACATATCATTTTTAATATGTTGTATTTTGCTTATTGTGTCATTTGATATCTGAATCAATAAATTGTCATAAATAAATACCTTTGTTTATACAAATAATTAGTGTTGATATATTAATTTTATTTATGTAAGAATGATATGTGAATAATAATATAGAATACATAATGTCACATTGTTATCATATTCTTACCTCCCGTTCCTGTTTTTCCACCTCCCCCTTGAAATATTGTATTTGCCAATAATGAAGCACATCTGACTTGGTTGCGAACTTCTTTGTTTCTTAACAGGCTCTTAACATGTATTGCAACACTTACTGAAGTAAATACAATTATATATGCAATAAACACTAGCAACTTGTAGGATGAAGTATATGTAGTTACATATATTTTAAATACAGTTTTCTTAACAGCATTTGATCATTAAATAGTACATAATATAATTATCACAAATAAGAATAGTATTATTGATAGTAGTATTGGTGTGGTTGGTGTTGCAGCGACGATGACTACTTCAGTAACTAGCCATTATAATAGTAAATTTTTTTAGTAGCATTTACTATAAGAGTTAAGTCAAAACTACTAGTAGTAGTCAATTATATTAGTATAGTAAATGCTAGAATTAACAGTAACAAATAATAGTAATTTTATTGGTACAAATTACAATTAATAGTTGAAGAACTATGTATTGATTTATTGTAGTAGAGGTTTTGGAGGTAGTAGCTATATATATAAATATATAAATTTAATATATATACTTTGCTCCATTGATAGTTGTACTTGTGTTTCTATTATTTTATCTTAGAAACATAATTTCATATACCTTAAATGCTCCGTTGATTTTTGTTGATTTGGGGATCCCTCAGCCGACACAACTGGCATGTTGGAGAGAAAGTGAAGACCATCTGTAAACAAACAACATCAGTATTGTGTGAAACCTCTATAGCCCACAACAGAAGAGACTAAGAAAAAACCATGTGTTTTAACAGGGTTAATGTGATAAATTGGATACTTATGGACATGATTCCATATGAATTGGTGAGTGTTATTGTTTGATTATGATTCCTTAATTGTCTTATGCATTTTGAGATGTCACGTGGATAAAAATAGAATGATTATTGGATAAAATAATGTATGACAATTGGAAAAATCCCTGTTACTATAAATAGCTGTTTATCAAAGCAGACGGCTGTTGACAATTCATGGTTTACAGAAATATTACTTGCTATTATTTGTTGCTTTTAATGAAAAACAAATTATTTTAAAAACAAACCAGCTTCATCGCTGTCCATTCCTCCAGGAATCCCATTAAAAGATGCCGAATCTTTATACAGTTCGGCAATGCGAACTTTCTGGTCATCGACCACAGCTGTCAGGGTCCCTCCGCCAGTTTAACGCCTTTCTAATTTTTCACTCGTGACTGCAGCCTTACTTTCTCGCTTCAAGTTTTGCCACTTATTGCTGCATTCTTCTGCAGATCTTAATGCTACTCCTTGAGCAGAGATCTCTTCTGCTTATTTTTGCCCACATATCTTTTTTCATTTTATTGTTCAAAGTGTTGGAAAATTTATTTGTTAGTATTAAAAAAGTTTTCTCATCCTTTACAAGCTCTTCTAGTTTTAAGATTTCTTAACTACTAAAGTTAACATTTCTTTTCTTTCTTTTCAATTCAGGTGAAGATGTGTCTGCTGTTGATGCCATTTTGGAATTGGATAACAGGAACAGGAAGTGGAAATTTGGAATGGATTGTGGGATTTAACATGGAAATTAAAGTCTTAACGCTGCGTTAACTAACGCTAGCGTTAAAACTTGTTGAGCAACATGAAGTTAACGGCTGTTTAAATACCGCTGCGTAAGGGTACTTAACAGAGGTAAAGCTTAACGGTAATGTTATCTTAACGATGCTTTGAGCAACCGGGCCCAAATGTTAAAACGAAAGTATTAAAGGTACACTTTAAGATAAAAAAATAAAATAATCAGGAAAAGTATTTTTAGTAGTTAAGGTAATTCTTCTTTGTAAAACAAAATTGTAATATGTTAATAGGTACTACCTAATTTACGGACAATAGTTAATTTGATAACCATGTAAAGTAATAAAAAATTGAGCATACTAGTAATTGTGTTCAAAACATTATAATGTTTTTAAAACAAAAATAATGCATCCGTGCAATTAAATCTTATTGTTTGCTGGATGGAGCGTTTTACATCTGCCATGCTTTCAGATCTAATATTTTATAATTGTGTGCTTATTTAGCCTCTAAAATTAAAAGATAGTTCGGTGGCTGCGGCGTAGTGGATATGGTGTCCGCTTACCGACTTGGAGGTCTCTGTATCGATCCTTAAAGTGGAAGCTTTCTTTAGATCACCCTTTAGAAAGAAAATACTGGTCCTACCCAGGAAACAGATTGTTTTATACAGGGAGCATTCCGGATACGACCGCGGTATCGAAAGCGCCCTATTGAGAAAATACTGCGCACTTGAAAGTGCCCTTTTGACAAAATAGCCCCCTCTGTCTTTTTCAAATCCTAGATGGAGCAATGTTAGGAATCTCACAGGGTCTTGTTTCGCAAATTTTTGTTGCCTACTTTGAATTTTGTCTTCACACAAAACAACTTGACACTTCTAATGCTATTCAGTGTTGAGACGATCATTTTCAGTGACATTATATATCGGTGTCTCATTATCGAGGTTTGTATTTTATAGAGATAATCTTCACCGACTTCTTAAATCGTTTTACTCGAAAACAGCAGGTTCCCTATGACACACTTACATGGAATGTAGAGATCATCTGGTAAGGCTTCGTCAATAAAAAATAGCACGAGCTTTAGATTCAATGTTGTTAAGCACAGCATTATCATCACACAACATTTAACACATCGAAACATCAAACATGTATTTCTAGTACATCCTGACCAGTCATAAAAAACTGTTATCAATTGCACCCGTTAGATTGCTTAATATGACATTATTACAAAATCAATAGTTTCACTAGGGGGGGGGGTCAAGTGGTATTCCTCCCCCTTTGCCTCCGGAGCCGTAGACAATTTTAAGAATAAGGCCAAAAAAGTGTGCATCATGAAGTATATCTGGAAGGTTACAGGTTAGGATTTGAAATTGATAAATTTACTGTATTGAAGTGGCTTATACATATTTTCTCTCTCCCTTGATCATATTGACTTTTCTCGTATAAAATTCTCATCAGTCGTCACTCATCATCTGAAGACATTCATAATGTTAAACCCACAATAACTATTATTGCATAAACTCTATCTATAATGCCCTCTGGCGGGTGCAGAAACTTGGCAAATGCAGGGCTTGAACGGGAGAAATCGTGTATTAACAAAGCGATTCACGCGCCGTTCAAGCCTTGTTATGTGTTTTTCATAACCATAATCTGGTCCACGCGCAGTTACTTCCCTTCTCCAGCCTTCGACGACTTTCCAAGCATAAATGGGGAACTGAATAAGCACCAGTTTCCTCATGCATGCAGGGATAATTGCAATGACTATTTCAATCCACTTTTCAAGTTATACCATCTGCACTCTCGTGACAACAGCTTTATTTTCTTGGCAACGTCAATGAAGTTAAGGTTATTTACTCAACACTTTCAAAGACCATGCTGTAAATGTAACTGTTTATGTACCTTCAACGTTCCTGTTTTAAATTCCAAAATAATTCCTCATTTCTTACTTTGCGCGGCTGCATTTCAAAATTTGCATTAATCCACTGTTTAAACACATTTTAAATCAAAAACTGCCTATCCGAAGGTAAAGCCTCGTCATTTCGGATGATGTCCGAGTAAGGCATATGTAAAACACAACCTTGAACTGTATTGAAATAATCGAATTATTTTGTCGATTTCGAATGAACAAGAGATATTGTTTTCAATGTTATTTTAATTTATTTTGGTATGTGTGATTTGTTTATGCAATAATAGCGAAAATAAACATTTTCTCGGAAATAATCATCTGCGGGCGCTCTCAAAATCCGTTCCTGCCCTCGTGCTGCGCACTCGGGCAGGAACGGATTTTTCGAGCGCCCACAGATGATCATGCCCTCGAAAACGTGTATTATCCCTATAAGTGATAGTTAAGTTTTGTTTTGAATCGGTGGGCCCCGATTCAGGACGGGACCTTTGTAGTTGTCAATGTGTAGTAGTGTAATTGCTTTTTACTGTGTTTCAATTACATTTAGTTGCGAATGCATTGTTGCTCTCTGCGAAGAGAGATTCAGAAATTATATCAAGCATGCGAAATTAGCAGGCTTGTTTCGCACATGATATTTAGCAATTGGTTGTGTCGTAAAAAATATATTTATAATACATTTTTTTCCAATTTTACTAAAAAAATTATATATAAAATCATTAATCTGGCTTAAAATAAAATACAACAAAGTATTTTATCAACGATTTTCAATGCTTACTACCTACAATAACATAAACTTGGTATTTCAAGGGACATAATTACAAGCACAAAGAAGTTAACACAAAACGTCAAGCAAAATAAATTGATTAAATGTAATTTATAAATACACGTTTTAAAGCAAAAAGAAGTTAACACAAAACGTCAAGCAAAATAAATTGATTAAATATAATTAATAAATAGACGTTTTAAATAAATTTAATATAGTATTATAAAAGGGCTCGGCATTACTGTGACACATTTGAGTTTGCGTAATGGTTCTGATGATAAAACGAAAGTATTAAAGGTACACTTAAAGATAAAAAATAAAATAATCAGCAAAAGTATTTTTAGTAGTTTAAGGTAATTCTTCTTTGTAAAACAAAATAATAATATGTTAATAGGTGCTTCCTAATTTACGGACAACAGTTAATTTGATAACCATGTAAAGTAATAAAATATTGCATAATTGTGTTTAAAACATTATATAGTTTTTAAAACATAAATAATGCATCCGTTCAATTAAATCTTATTGTTTGCTGGATGGAGCGTTTTTAAACTGCCAAGCTTTCAGAACATATATTTTATAATTGTGTGCTTATTTAGCCTCTAGAATTCAAAGATTGTTCGGTGGCTGCGGCGTAGTGGATATGATGTCCGCTTACCGACTTGAAGGTCTCGGTATCGATCATTTAATTTGAAGCGTTCTTTAGATCACCCTCAAGAAAGCATATCCCAGCTAGGACACATATATCGGGCCGCAGTCGGTCCGATCTCGTTCTTATATAAAGTTATATCGGCCCGATATCGGCAACGACAGCGGGCCGTTATCGTTTTGCCCATCGGCATTGGCTCGGCCCGATATCGGCAAGATTATATATCGGTTCGCCGTCGGCCCGTTATAGGTTAAATGTGATGCTAGCATCGCCTGAATAAATAAATTTAAATAAAACACAATTATATTTCCTAATACTTTTAATAATCATAAACACATTTTTATAATTCCAACAGTTTTATTTTAGAAACATGCATTTATAAGGACAATGAATAGTTATTGACTTACATGATTAATTGTATTACAATGAAGTTTTTTCTTTACCATATAAGGTTTATGGTTTATTACAAATTCTTTGCAGAAGGCCAATAACCCAAGTGGACAAAGTTTTACATCAGTGTTTACAAATATAAAACATATGAACACACATGACAGTTTAGGATATAAATTGTATTTTATATTTTATATACATTTCAATGCAATCACAGATTGATAGTTTTCTTAAATTATCTGTTATTTCAAATAGTCTTAATAGAAATACCTAGATGAAGAAATGTTACTTATTCTGTACCATAATACTGAAGAGGTAAAACAATTTACAGAACATGTATCATATTATACTTTATAGCAATCCAATGAATAAAATAATTGCAACCATTTAAATGTAGTCTATTAACGCCACGTTTAGACTGTCTATCCTTAACGAAACAATCAACAGTCTTGAGGATTCCATAGAGCATGATACCCTTAAAGTTGGAGACTTTCAGATTCACTCAGTTGTAAGAGTTGTCACTTTAGAGTGCAACAAAAACCAACAAGAGTCAGTTCCTCACATTCTTGCATTTGGATGTGGTACACAGGCCCTCATTACCATGAAAGGAAGAAGTTGTGCCTTTACTGTCAGGAGGTGGGACATGTCAGAAACACATGTCCACATAATATAAATGCCATTTTCAAAGACAAACACACAGACAATTCTAAGACAAGTGTTTCAGGAACAACAAACACCATAGAAAAAGAGACAGATGTAGGAAAGGTCACAGCCTCTGCCCAAGCCTTTACCCCTGCTCAGAAGCAAGCGGAAGTGGAGGCCGCAGAGATGACAGAGGAAGAGCCACCGTCACAAGAAGACAGGGCAGGGTTCAAAACAGTAAAGAGTAGAAAGAAGAATCAAGGAAAAGAAGGAAAGACCAAGAATAGCAAGAGTACAGAGGAGATGGACACACAGAATACAGAGGTAAGGGGGTCAAAACGAAGTCTTAGCATGAAAATGTCACAAGACTTCACCCCTATGCCTAGAAATAAATTTGCAGCACTTGACCCAGATACAAATGATGATTCGTCAGATGATGATAGATTGATGATTGATTTGAGCCCGATAGATAGTATCTAATTAAATGACCCCCACTTGAAACTATTATGGACTATGAAATTGCTCAATACCTTACACATTTATGGACATTTTCAATATATTTTATTCAAACATTATTGTTTTTACAAAGTATATTTGTGCATAAATTTATCATTATATCTTCATTATTTAAATATAATGTCTGCATATATACTGATCACATACATATTTTATGTGAAAGGTATATTAGCATGTTTGCAAATTCTTTATTTCATATATATAACACACTATATAGGTTATCATTTCCTCAGGTTTTGTATTTGAGTAAACATAAAAGTAACACAACTATATTAGTGTGTGTAAACGCAGTTTATATCTCTCATAAAACTGATGGTGTTAAAACATCACTCATAAGTTTATGCATTATTTATAAATTATATAGTATACTTTTTGTTATAAAATAAAACATATGTATATATAAAATATGTGTAAATAGCAGTATGTATATAGGTACATTTAAAAACCATGATTTACAAATCTTATTCAACAAAAATGCATTTCTTATTTTAAGTAAACGTATAAATTACGTTCATATGTCACTATGTGTATACACTTTTTACTGTTATATATGCTCAATATCTATCTATTTTATAACACCCTTTATAAACGCTTTATTCTTCAATAGAACACCTTTAATCTTTTTCCGATATTCTCGCTGTAAATGTCACCACTTATATCTATATCCAATAACATTGCGGTACGTAGTTTATTCTTTACAGCGTGTTTATAAACCCGATAGCTAAGTCTCCTCTTTACCTGGTTTATATCAATTTATAAATATTATCGGTTTTTGTAGTCTAACACTATAACATGGACGCCGCCATCTTTTCTTTAACCTCACAATATGAGTTATAAACAAGAAAATGGATTAAACATAGAAACAATAAATATTAACGGATTTCGATTCAAACAGAAACAAACGTTCATTAAAGATTATATATCAATTAATAACATTAAAATATTATGTATACAAGAAACTCATATTGATAATTATAAAATGTCTAAACAAATAGAACATTTAATATCAAATGAATACTTTTATGTTTGGAATTTTTCCAATAATCTCTCTTGCGGATGTTGTATAATCGTTACTGATACGAATATTAAATGTTCAAAATTTCAACTTGATTTTGATGGTCGATTTATTTCTTAAGATGTACAATACTTAAATTATTCTTTGAAAATATGTAATATTTATGCACCGAATAAGCCTGGTGACAGAAATGAATTTTTCGATTCAATAAAACATTATTTAGTATCTTCAAACAAATTAATTATTTTAGGAGATTTTAACTTTATTTTAAACACAAAATAAGATAAAATAGGGGGTCAAATAATAAAATAAAAGGTTGTAAAGTTTTCAAACAAATAGTTGAAACATTTAAAATAACAGATATTTGTAGACATCTTAATCCAGATAAAGTAATAACAACTTGGAGTAGGAAATGTTTAACAGAATCAATTGCATGTCGTTTAGACAGAATATTTATCGAAAAGTCACTTATTGAAAACTGTAAAAACATAGATATTATTCCGTGTCCATACTCAGATCACGACTTTGTTAGCCTTACTATAAATTTAGATAATAATAATACAACTAATAGTATAAATATTGGTAATTCATACTGGAAATTAAATAATTTAATTTTTGAAGATGAAGATTTTGTCACAGCATTCGAATTTTACTTATAAATAATCAGTAGAACAGACAATATAACTTTAGAATGGTGGGACAATTTAAAAAAACAAATTAAAGAGTTTTGTATTGATTATAGCAAGTCTAAAAATAAAATATCTTTTGATGAAATCAAACAATTAGTCAAGCAGTATAAACATTGTATTGATATTTCGGAAAAAATATATATCAAAGATAAATTAAATAAACTTCAAGATAATTTATATAAAGGTGCATTTATAAGAAGCATAATACATATTTTTAATAATAATGAAAATTCAAGTACAATTTATCATAACAAGGAATTTATGGTAATAACAAAATTATAAACCATATTATTGATGGTGGCGTAGATAAAAAATCTACTTATGAAATTTTAAATTCGTTTAAAACTTTTTATAAAGAACTATATACAGAAGAACAAGTTGATACATCCTTAAATGATAAATTTTTTAATAATCTACCTCAAGTATCAAATGATGATAATAATATGTTAAAAAACCCTTTATCGTTGGAAGAAATTGAAATAGCTCTAAAAAATATGGATCATACTAAAAGTCCAGGAAGTGATGGGTTTACTTCTCTTATTTACTTGAAATTTTTTCATTTATTTGGGAATTTCTTATTACAATTATACAATATATGCATTGATTTAGGTTACATGTCAGATTCACAAAAACTTTCATACATAACATTATTATGTAAAGACCCAAATAATAAAACATCAGTTAAAAATTATAGATCTATTTCTCTTTTAAATATTGAAAGAAAAATTTTATCAAAAATATTAGCAAATAGATTAGGTAAGGTTTTAGACTCGATCATTGGTATTTCTCAAACATGTTCTGTTCCAGGTCGTACTATTTTTGACAATGTACATTTAATTAGAAACATTATTGATTATGTTGAGCAAAAGAATATAAATGCTTGCTTTATTTGTCTAGACCAGGAGAAGGCGTTCGACAGAGTTTCATGGTCCTATCTATATAATACACTTGTTTCATTTGGTTTTTCAGATACATTCATAACTTGGATTAAAATTTTATATAAGGATATTAAATCGTCTGTAATTGTTAATGGTCATATATCTGATCCATTCTCATTATTCCGTTCTGTTCGTCAATGTTGTTTATTATCACCTCTTTTAAATGTACTTTGTCTTGAACCATTTTCTAAAGTAATTCAAGATGATAACAATATAAATGGTATACAGACACCAGGAAATAAATTTCATGTTAATATGTCTTTATATGCCGATGATAATACATCGGTATTAACAGATGACAAATCTATGTTTCTTTTCTTTCGTCATGTTTCTGATTTTTAAAAAGTTTCAGGTTCTAAAATAAATTATAATAAAAGTTGTGGATTGTTTTTAGGTAAGTGGAAAAGCAGGTCTGACCATCCATTTGGCATATCATGGGTGAAAAATGTTAATTACTTGGATATAAATTTGGCTATGATTTAACTGATGATGATATGTTCAATGAATCGTATATTAATTTCTCAAATTCATTAAATTTGTGGTCTAATAAATGTAAATCTTTTAAAGGTAAAAGTTCTGTTTTAAATACATATGTGCTATCAAAAATTCTTTATTTTGTTCATTGTCAAACAATTCCGAGTCACTATATTAATATGATACAAAAAAGTTGTTTTAAGTTTATATGGGGCAGTGTTTACGAACCAATAGCTCGAAAAACATTATTTTTAGACTTCACTTTAGGTGGCCTTCGGGAACCTAATGTTCAACAAAGAATCATGCATTTTATTTATCACACTTATTTAAACTGTTAAATGATAATAAATCTCCTTGGGTATATTTTACAAGGTATTGGATAGGTATGCAACTTAGAAAATTTAATCCTTTATTACATAGTAACAGTGAACCCCACAGTGAATTTATTCCTTCTTTTTATGTTGAATGTTTAAGGGTATTTCGTAAATTTATAAAGGATGTTCAAACTGAAAATTTTAAACAGTGGTCTGTAAAAGAAATATATGCATTTTTAATAAATCCAAATAATGAATATATTCCAAAATGTAATAAAGAATTTCCATTAATTAATTTTTAAAAAATACATTTAGAAATATATTTTCCATGGCAGTTGATCCTGCGTGTAAGAATACTTGTTTTAGGTTAGCGCATTCTGTTGTGTATGTAAATAAATATTTATATGATAAAAAGTTAAACCAAGCAAAAAAGAAATGTACTTTTTGTAATTGTGACAGTTTAACCAAGCAAAAAAGAAATGTACTTTTTGTAATTGTGACGAAACTTTCCAACATTTATTTATATATTGTTTGTTTACCTCCCCTTTAAACAAAACTGTTTTATATTTAATTGATATACTTACGATTGAAAACATTAATATTAATCCTAAATGGTTCCAGTTTTTTGATGTTAAAAATGTTGGAAGTACTGAATTAAAATATGTATATTTTTGTCAGAATCAAGACATATTATTTGGACATGTAGGAATTCCGTCAAACATGAAAAAGCATTATTATCTCCCTTAGACTTAATTATTAAATTTATAAATAGAATAAAATTTACATTAGATTTTAATCGCTTAACACATGATTTCTTTTATTTATATTGGGGTTGATTATGTCACACAACCAATGAAAATATTGATTTTCATAGAGAACTTGATTACCAAAATTACTTAACATTTTTATAAAATTTTACTTGTTTTCTGCTGTTGTGTTTTCTCTCTGATTTCAGGATGACAGCAGCGAGGATGTGGGGAGCCGGTGCTCGGGTTGTCATCCTGGGTCAGAGAGAGAGAACAACAAACTGATACAGTGTTTTGTGTTCTGTGTCATTTGTGTGATGATTTTTTGTATTGCTGTATTTATATATGTATCATCACTGTTATCATCAATGTTCCTATGAATCACTTCATTCATATTTTCATATACTGTGTAACCCGGTCTTGGGCTCATCTCATTTCATTCATTGAATTTCATTATCGCTCATGTTTCATCACTATGTATATACGCCATACCATTGCCTCATTTTCACTCATGTAGGTCATAGGAACACTGTACTAACCTTTTTTGCGTATTGAATTTCATTTCAAAAAATATATTTCATATTATACATGCTTTTTCACACTTGTTCAGGCTTAACTAGATGGTGGGGTTGAGGCGGGTGAGTAGTTGTACCGAAGGCTGTCACGTGCCTCAACTCCATCATCCAGGGCAGCTGTAGACTAAATATCATGATCCTGGCGGACCATGGCGGGAAGAGCCCGTGCATGACCTGAGGTGGTTCGCTGGGAATCATATTTTATTTCATTATAGTTTTTTCATTTAAATATACAACCTTATATGTTTCTGTTCGTTATTCTTTACAATTATTAAGGAAGTGTGGATACATTACTCTTTTTATAATCAAGGATATAAAAACTCAATACATAATACTAATTAAGACCCGCTTTAATTTAAGATGGTGACTTTTATTTGTTAAAAGCTATCATTGTGTTCTGTTTTACAATAACATCATATAAATTTTACAATAACATCATATAAACGTGCAGACGTGAACAAAGACTGGAATATTAATTAAACGTGCAGACGTGCAAAAGACTGTTTGTAAATTGCGAAAAATATAATTTTGTTTCTTATAACTTTGTTAATCTTGTTAAATATTATAATAAGTCACCATACATTTGTTATTTCACATTTAGTTCTTTTAGCGGGTACCTGGGGCAATCTACACCCCAGGGTACGTCATTAATAAAGTTTTATGAAAAAGAAAAAATCCGCACTTCGTTGCATTAAGCATAGTTTTGGCAACTCTTACAAGAGTTACAGATCATGGCATAAATAGAGGACACTAACGGTATAAATAGTACTTAGGTGCACTCGGCATTTTTTTCTAATTTTATGTTCTCACAAGTATTTCGGTGTATGTTTTGGCAATTCTTACAAGATTTTCCGTTCATGCTAAAAAAACTATCGGGGAAGTAAAGTTAAAAACATTGACCATCTAACAACATTTGTTTGGTAAAATGGCTGTAAAATGTGCCTGATGGGTGGTGGGGTTTAATATTGAACTTTTAGTTTACACAATGTATAGGGGTCTCAAAAATCTATCCAGGAACTACTTATCCCGCTGCTGTTGCCGCTGCTACTTATGCTACTGCTGCTGCAACTTCTGCTTATACTACAACTTATATTTCTAATACTGCTACCCCTGTTACTGCTACATAATACGCTAATAACTATCGAGTTGCATATTTAAATTCCGAAACAGCCGATTTATGCATAACTTCCCCTGAATTAAACTTTAAATAACTATCATTTTTGTATCATATATCAATGAACAGTTGTTTCGGATTTATCATAGATTTTATATAACATATATGGCAATGTATCAACAACTGTCCCTATAGGACGTTTAATAAAGATGATATAAAGACGGACAAGTTATAGCATTCGATATACTATTTTATTAATCCCATGTGACTGATGTATCCTTACTTCAGATCGGACTACACAAATCTCGTGAAGAGACCAGTAGGATAGCTACGATCAACAGTTATTTATTGTCGATCGAATAAAGTATTTGAAAATGATGACAGTAATGCATTTGCCGGCTTTGACCGGAAGTGCTTTAGTAGACAGTGCTAGGGAACGAACAGTTAAAGTTAAAGGAAAAAGAGGATGCAGTATGATGGGCGTAGTAAATATTCTGACGAAAACTTGAGTGGAAGATACTGACGTGGAGTGGTTAGCCTCTGGACATCCGGGATTGGCAGAGTATGACGTCACCTCCGCAAACTCAGATTAGTGCCGCTCTTTTTTATCTAGAGTATCAATGCAATCATCTGTTACTCATAGCGGGGTTCAGTACCGTTTTTTCAAATATGGAAAACAGCTGGTCACGTGCAGAGTGCACTGGCTACCAGCATTTATTAGCGAGTTGGCAATTGCAATATGTTTAAAGGGTTTGGACAAGTGGTTTCTGTAGAACATGACACTTTGAAGGTTGGCGACTTTGTCCCAAGATCTGGAGTGAGGATTGTCACACTTGAGTGTGATTCAAATATGACAGAGGCTATACCACACATACTAGCATTCGAATGTGGCTCAAGAGCCCTTATTACCATGCAGGGAAGGCAACCTTTGTGTCTCTATTGTAAAGAGGTGGGACATGTACGCAATACATGCCCACAAAATATTAATGCAATATTTAAGCACAACCAGGAAAGTGTTTCAGGGACAAAAGTTGTAAAGGATGTGGCACAAAAGGCACCAGATGTGGCACAAAAGGCACCATCATCAAATGTCAAGGAGACAGTTGCAGAAAGGCCGGAAGTGACGGTTGAACAATCATCAACACAGAAGGACGATTTCCAGGTCGTTGTTAGCAAGAAAAAGAAATCAAGAGGTCAAAAGAAACAGATATCAGCAGAAGAGGTGACACAAACAGAGAAAGAGGAGGAACAAATGGACGCACAAGATTTAGAGGTGAGGGGAGAAAAGAGAGGTCGAAAGGGTTTGATCACAGGCTCAAAAAGAGTATGTGATAAAGAAAATACTAACAGTAGTGAAGAATTGTCTCCCTTACCCCAAAACAGATATACTGTGTTAGAAGTTGATGATCTTGAAGAACATCCATTAGTAATTGATTTAGATTCGCAAGATCTGAACATGACCCCTGTTGATTAAATGTGTAAGAACAAACATAAACACAATTCCATTTCAATTAATAGATTACCTTTATCAAAAATCAACTAACATCTTTATAAATCCTTTTTTTAAATTACCCTTTACTGTTAAAAATCAATGTATATCAATACTTTGTGTAAATAGTTCACTTGTATATATATTTTTCATTATATTTTATGTATTACAATATAATGTTGGCATATATACCGATCACATAGAAAATCTGTGTGACCGATATATTGGCATATTTAAAATGTCATGTTTTCACATTATTTATTTAGTATATAGCCTATGTATAAATAAAATCTATGTAAATAATAGTATGTATATATGTACAATAACAAAAACTATAACTTTAAAATCTCATATAACAAATACATTTCTTATTATGTGTGAGCGTATAAATTACGTTCATATGCCAGTGTGTGTAAACGTTTGTCATTGTTACATATACTCAATTTATATTTATTACAAAACACCTTTCTCAAACATTCTATTCATCAACATTACGCCTTTAATCCTTTTCCAATATCCTCGTGGTAAATGTGAGCGCATTTATTTATTTCCAACATTACTTCGGTACGTAGTACGCTCATTACAAAAGCGAGTTTACAAAATCTCTAGCATAGTCTCTTTTCTACCTGGTTTAAATCTTTTCAACAATATTATCCGTGTTTCTATTCTAACACTAAATCATGGACGCCGCCATCTTTTCTTTTTCCTGTCAACCTGAGTTATAAACTAGAACATGGATTTAAAAATAGAAACTATAAATATTAACGGATTTAGATCCAAACAAAAACAAACTTTTATTAAAGATTATATTTCAACTAACAAAATAAACATATTATGCATACAAGAAACACATGTAGATAATTACAAAATGTCGAAACAAATAGAGAATCTAATATCAAAAGAATACTTTTATGTATGGAATTTTTCTAATAACTTTTCTTGCGGATGTTGTATAATCGTAAATGATACGAATATTAAATGTTCTAAATTTCAAATTGATTTTGTTGGTCGTTTTATTTCCTTAGATATACAATACTTAAATGAATATTGAAAATTTGTAATATTTATGCACCGAATAAACCAGGTGACAGAAATAATTTTTTTGAATCCATAAAACATTATTTAGTGTCATCAAACAAATTAATTATTTTATGAGACTTTAACTTCATTTTAAACCCACTATTAGATAAAATAGGAGGTACGTTTATTGATTCAATAAAAGGTTGTAAAGTTTTCAAACAAATAGTTGAAACATTTAAAATAACAGATATTTATAGACATCTTAATCCAGATAAAGTAATTACAACTTGGAGTAGAAAATGTTTAACAGAATCTATTGCATGTCGTTTAGACAGAATTGATATTGAAAAGTCACTTATTGAACAATGTAAAAACGTAGATATTATTCCATGTCCATTTTCAGATCATGATTTTGTTAGTTTTACTATAAATTTGGAAAATAATAATACAACTAATAG
The DNA here is from genome assembly GCF_020536995.1 of Dreissena polymorpha. NCBI lineage: Eukaryota > Metazoa > Mollusca > Bivalvia > Myida > Dreissenidae > Dreissena > Dreissena polymorpha. Next base: position 23,419,638 of record NC_068362.1, on the reverse strand, counting down.
CGTAAACATTGGTAAATCATACTGGAAATTAAACAATTCAATTTTTGAAGATGAAGATTTTGTCTCTGCTTTTGAATATTATTTTAAAATTATCAGTAGAACTGAAAATATTACTTAAGAGTGGTGGGACATTTTAAAAACACAAATTAAAGACTTCTGTATTGATTATAGCAAGTCAAAAAATAAAAAATCTTTTGATTAAATAAAAAAACTAGTTAAACAATATAATATAAAGAAGTGAAACTAAATATTGTATTGATATTTCGGAAAAATTCGATATTAAAGATAAATTAAATAAACTTCAAGATAATGTATATAAAGGGGTATATATAAGAAGAAAAGTACATATTTTAAATAATAATGAAAACTCTAGTACATTTTATCATAACAAGGAATTTAAAAATGGTAATAACAAAATTATACACCATATTATTGATGGTGGAGTTGATAAAAAATCAACTGAAGATATTTTAAATTCTTTTAAAACTTTTTATAAAGAACTATATACAGAAGAGAAAGTAGATACATCCTTAAATGATAAATTTTTAAATAATTTACCTCAAGTGTCAAATGATGAAAATAATATGTTAAGCAGCCCTATATCATTAGAAGAAATTGAACTAGCCTTAAAAAAACATGGACCATACTAAAAGTCCAGGTAGTGACGGTTTAACTTCCTTTATTTACGTGAAATTTTTCCATTTATTTGGGAATATTTTATTACAGTTATACAATACATGCTTTGATTGCGGTTACATGTCAGATTCGCAAAAATTATCATACATTACATTATTATGTAAAGATACGAATAATAAAACATCTTTAAAAAATTATAGACCGATATCTCTTTTAAACATTGATAGAAAAATTTTATCAAAAATATTATCAAATAGATTAGGTAAAGTGTTAGACTCCATAATTGGCATTTCACAAACCTGTTCAATTCCAGGTCGTTCTATATTTTATAATGTTCATTTAATTAGAAATATAAAAGATTAGTGCTTGTTTTATTTGTCTAGACCAGGAGAAGGCATTCGATAGGGTCTCATGGTCTTACTTATATACTACACTTACTGCATTTGGGTTTTCTGATACTTTTATTAAATGGATTCAAGTTCTATATACAGATATCAAGTCGTCCGTCATTGTTAATGGTCATATTTCTGACCCCTTTTCCTTATTTAGATCTGTTCGTCAAGGCTGTTCTTTATCGCCTCTTCTATATGTTATATGTTTAGAACCATTTGCTAAAATAATTCAAGATGATAACAATATAAATGGTATACAGACACCAGGAAATAAATTCATGTTAAAATGTCTTAATATGCCGATGATAATACATCGGTATTAACAGATGACAAATCGATGTTTCATTTCTTTCGTCATGTTTCTGATTTTCAAAAAGTTTCAGGTTCTAAAATAAATTATAATCAAAGTTGTGGATTGTTTTTAGGTAAGTGGTAAAGCAGGTCTGACCATCCATTTGGCATATCATGGGTGAAAAATGTTAAATTACTTGGATATAAATTTGGCTATGATTTAACTGATGATGATATTTTCAATGAATCGTATATTAATTTCTCAAATACATTAAATTTGTGGTCTAATAAATGTAAATCTTTTAAGGTAAAAGTTCTGTTTTAAATACATATGTGCTATCAAAATTTTTTTTATTTTGTTCAATGTCAAACATTTCCGAGTCACTATATTAATATGATACAAAAAAGTTGTTTTAAGTTTATATGGGGCAGTGTTTACGAACCAATAGCTCGAAAAACATTATTTTTAGACTTCACTTTAGGTGGCCTTCGGGTACCTAATGTTCAACAAAGAATTAATGCATTTTATTTATCACACTTATTTAAACTGTTAAATGATTATAATTCTCCTTGGGTATATTTTATAAGGTATTGGATAGGAATGCAACTTAGAAAATTGAATCCTTCATTACATAGTAACAGTGAACCCCACAGTGAATATATTCCTTCTTTTTATGTTGAATGTTTAAGGGTATTTCGTAAATTTATAAAGGATGTTCAAACTGAAAATTTTAAACAGTGGTCTGTAAAAGAAATATATGCATTTTTAATAAATCCAAATAATGAATATATTCCAAAATGTAATAAAGAATTTCCATTAATTAATTTTTAAAAAATACATTTAGAAATATATTTTCCATGGCAGTTGATCCTGCGTGTAAGAATACTTGTTTTAGGTTAGCGCATTCTGTTGTGTATGTAAATAAATATTTATATGATAAAAAGTTTAACCAAGCAAAAAAGAAATGTACTTTTTGTAATTGTGACAGTTTAACCAAGCAAAAAAGAAATGTACTTTTTGTAATTGTGACGAAACTTTCCAACATTTATTTATATATTGTTTGTTTACCTCCCCTTTAAACAAAACTGTTTTATATTTAATTGATATACTTACGATTGAAAACATTAATATTAATCCTAAATGGTTCCAGTTTTTTGATGTTAAAAATGTTGGAAGTACTGAATTAAAATATGTATATTTTTGTCAGAATCAAGACATATTATTTGGACATGTAGGAATTCCGTCAAACATGAAAAAATATTATTATCTCCCTAAGACTTAATTATTAAATTTATAAATATAATAAAATTAAGAATTACATTAGATTTTCATCGCTTAACACATGTTTTATTTATATTGGGGTGGATTATGTCACACAACCAATGAAAATATTGTTTTTCATAGAGAACTTAATTACCAAAATTACTTAACATTTTTATAACATTTTACTTTTTTTCTGCTGTTGTGTTTTCTCTCTGATTTCAGGATGACAGCAGCGAGGATGTGGAGAGCCGGTGCTCGGGTTGTCATCCTGGGTCAGAGAGAGAGAGAGAGAACAACAAAGTGATAAAGTGTTTGTGTTTTGTGTCATTTTTGTGATGAGTTTTTGTATTGATGTATTTATATATGCATCATCAATGTTCCTATGAATCATTTCGATCATAATTTTATATACTGTGTAACCCGGTCTTGGGCTTATCTCATTTCATTCATTGAATTTCATTATCACCCATGTTTCATCACTATGTAGATACGCTATACCATTGCCTCATTTCCACTCATGTAGGCCATAGGAACATTGTACTAACCTTTCTTGCGTATTGAGTTTCATTTAAAAAATTAGATATCATATTATACATGCTTTTGCACACTTGTTCAGGCTTAACTGGATGGTGGGGTTGAGACGGGTGAGTAGTTGTACCGAAGGCTGTCACGTGCCTCAACTCTATCATCCAGGGCAGCTGTAGACTATCATGATCCTGGCGGACCATCGCGGGAAGTGCCCGTGCATGACCTGAGGTGGTTCGCTGGGAACCACATTTAATTTCATTATAGTTTTTTCATTTAAGTATACAACCTTATATGTTTCTTTTCGTAATTCTTTACAATTATTAAGGAAGTGTGGATACATTACTCGTTTTATAATCAAGGATATAAACTCAATACATAATACTAATTAAGACCCGCTTAAATTTAAGATGGTGACTTTAATTTGTTAAAAGCTATCATTGTGTTCTGTTTTACAATAACATCATATAAATTTTTACAATAACATCATATAAACGTGCAGACGTGAACAAAGTCTGGAATATTAATTAAACGTGCAGACGTGCAAAAGACTGTTTGTAAATTGTGAAAAATATAATTTTGTTTCTTATAACTTTGTTAATCTTGTTAAATATTATAATAAGTCACCATACATTTGTTATTTCACATTAAGTTCTTTTAGCGGGTACCTGGGGCAATCTACACCCCAGGGTACGTCATGAATAAAGTTTTATGAAAAAGAAAAAAGTCTACGAATTTCGTGTTCTTGTACAAATTTGTATGAACTCTGATAAAGAGTTAGGAACTATGTCAATGTACACTTTGATTTAAACTATGCTTGCTTTGGCAGTGTTTGTTCAATGTATGAGTTTGTTTTCATTTTAATGCATGTCAGGAAAACCTTAGCTTCTCATTAAAGTCTTTGAGCGCATCACATAATTATTGATATGCCTTAGTTAAAGTGATATTTATGGCATTTTTCACTGTTAAATTGAGCTGAAAATAATTAACATGTCAAAAGGGTAAGTTAAAATGTGGTTACTGACTAATTATCTAAAAATCATCTTGCTACCAGTTATTTATAAAAAAGTTTATATTATATTCAATATTTTACATGACTCACCCAGTCCTCTAAGCCGAAATGATCCGTAAAACAAAATATTGTCTTTGTGTCGTTTGAACGAATCTGCACTAAAACGGGATTTAGATTCACATCGTTAATCGAGTCATTTCTGTCGTCAGTTGTCAAAACGAATAAACGGTTGATATTCAAATGCATTATTTTTCTCTTTCCGGGATATTGCTTAAGTATGTTGATTCTGCATTAAGAAACATAAGTGTATATGAAGTGAAAACACTACAAATAAACAACGGTTGCGATGGACACTAATAAACTGTAAGATGTCCATAATATAACTTTAAAAAATAAATGTATTATTTGTATACCTTAAAGAAATACTTAATGCAGCCCATACACAATATATTGGCAATTACATTTAGTGAACATAGTATTCGACATTTTGGAAGGTGTATGCGTACGTTAAATATTCATTTTAATAATTCTGACATCTTTCGGACACACCGAGGTGACAGAGGAAAGCTTAAAGCCTAGCGAGAAAATGTAATATTAAACAAAATTTACAATTTTCAAAAACCTGTTACCTGTTACTCCGCAATGTGCCAATTGCATTTCAGTTAAATAATCCTTTCTTAACTAATGAAATTAAAACATGAGTCAACCGGCAACACGCGAAGTATCCGTACATATTTTAAATATTTATATGAGCGTTCTTCGAACAAACTTGTTTTAGTGGTTTGTCGGGCATTGCTATTTGATTCAATTATTAACAGTATCAAGAATCATCGCGCTCATGCTTAATACATTAGTCAATATAGTGGAATAATTCTTGTTAAATTAATCAAAAATAATATTTATCATGGTATTGTTGAAAACACATTAAGAATCTATTATTGACATACCATAATTATATCGCTGAATATCTTCATTTAACATATTTCTAATCTAAAGAAAATTCCAGTTCACCTAGTTCGCGGATAGCGTCTATATTATATAATGATTATTTTAATGGCCGCGAACTCAGGTCAGCACATAAGGTAGTCGTGAAGACGCAGCGATGACATGTAAATAAACTCTGACATTCACACACACTGGCCGCGAACTGACCCTGATACCTCGCTGGTTGAAATGCAATGCATTAAAGTGAGGCCACGCTTCCAATGCTCTATATACTTTTATATTTTAACACGTTGATAGGAATATGGAAGTCAGTACTAAATATGAGAACATAGCCTTTAAGTACAAACGCTCTTGCGCTGGCAATCCCTCCGAAAGTAAAAGGTGCACGCACAAACTTTATTGATGTCGAGAGTCAGAGCTACAGATAAGCTGCGTATTTGCGTAAATACGCAATCAAAAATAGGTGGATACGCAATTTTTTTTTCAAAATCTGTGCGTACCGGAATGCAAAACAAATCGCCGATACCCAATTCGAGCCGCCTTCTCTGCGTAATGAAAAATCCCGTTTTTTTTATCCATTTTGACTCGAGTCTTAATCGACAAGCGCTTGTTTTATCTGGTAAAGTATTTACCAATCGTTTAGATGATAACACATGCGAGTCAAACAAAATGGCGCCTCGAGGCAGACGAAAAGTTCCGCAAATAATCCAAAAAACGTATAGATTCCGTTGTCGTGGTAAATAAATCTTAATCTAAAAAAATTGCAAAGGACATAGTTAATGACATTATTAACTCCATGTTTTGTTCCGTGGACATCTGCGGAAGTATTTTAGATGAACTTGTTGATGGGGTGAACAGGGGGCTGGAACGGTGTTGGGATAGTATAATAACGTGTGTTAAGATCGAGAATGCCAAAAATAATGTTTAATATAATAATAGTAACCCTAACCCTAACCCTAGTTCTCCAAAATAAGATTTTCAGTGCCTTGCGCTATAAGTTGTTATTGTTTATTGATAGAGCTATGTCTTAGCTACGTCTAAATGCCAAAGTGGTTTATTTGTATTATTTTTTGGCAATGCAACCGGACTCTGATTGATGGCTGTCAGAAAATAAAACAAATGAGTTGAAACCCGTGTTACTATTATTATATTTAATTTTGGTTTTGGGCATTTTCGGTCAAAATACACTATATTATACTATCCAAACACCATTCCAGCCCCCTATGATGGGGTGTGTTATGTTTCCAAAACGAAAGTACTGGCCCAGATTGGAACAAAAACAATTAGAAACACATTCGATGAGTGGGTTGAGAAATTCCATTGGTTTCAAATTGTTGAATCTGGTAGCAGAAAGATGGAACAACCTATACTGCAATTGAATACATAACAGTGACTTTATGTAGGTAAGGTTTTGAGAAGCTTAATTCATGTTTTAATGCAATTACCCAATTCACTTGTTTGTTTTGTTACAAATACCCAATTATTTTGTTATATGAGCGGGTATCATACTTTTGGATACCCAATCACATTTTCTATTACCTAATTCATTCTTATTTTGAAGGGTATTACCCAATTACCCTAAAAAGCTTATCTGTAGCTCTGTCGAGAGTTGAGTGTAAAACTGTTCTATCTATTAAGCCTTTTCATTAGAGATACAAGTGTTTCATGCAGTTAAACAGTGTTACATGGACGCGGACATGTTTCCAATGTTCTGGTGGTATACTCAAATCAGGCAACGGAATAAATGAAGTGATTTCATTCGTGTTTAACCGCGAGAAATCGTATTTGGATTTTATTGGACACTGACACAGGTCAGGTAAGGTCAAAAGTGACGTTAAACAGCTACGAAGAAAAAATCATTTAATGCGTCTTAAATCAGTGCCAAAATTTCACCTTGTGCGCAGCATAACCGTGTACATAAATACGAAACACGTCACAATGTTTGCCAAGACCACAGGCTTAATAAATAAAGTAAGTCTTATGTACATTACATTGTCATTGGGAGAATAAAAAAAACTGAATTAAACGCACTATTTTAAATTCTTCGCAAAAATTGTTTTACAAAGTTTTTAAAAAAAAAAAAAGCTGCACCTACCGGTGTGTTAACATCTATTAACTTGTAATTGTATTCCCAGCAAAGTCACGTGGTCTTGGATACGTGGACACTTTAATGTGAAATAATCTATTTGCGCGTTATGTTTTGTAAGTCATGTTTTCATTATTTGCAGCATAGGGACACGTTATTCACGTTGTGATTAATTCTTATGTATATGTGAAATTCGGCTTGCTTTTAAACCGGTTTAAACCCTTAGTGCTCTGCATTGACTGTTCAAATCCGATTATACGATTTTTTTTTTATTTATTTATGCCCCCCGTCGAAGAAGAGGGGGTATATTGTTTTGCACATCGGTCCGTCCACCAGATGGTTTCCGGATGATAACTCAAGAAGGTATTGATCATGACTGGCAGATGACCGCTATTGATTTTCTGGTCACTAGGTCAAAGGTCAAGGTTACAGTGACTCGAAACAGTAAAATGGTTTCCGAATGATAACTCAAGAACGCTTAAAGGGATCTTTTCACGCTTTGGTAAATTGACAAAATTGAAAAAAGTTGTTTCAGATTCGCAAATTTTCGTTTTAGTAATGATATTTGTGAGGAAACAGTAATACTGAACATTTACCATGGTCTAATATAGCCATTATATGCATCTTTTGACGATTTTAAAACCTAAAAATTATAAAGCGTTGCAACGCGAAACGATTGAATAATTTGGAGAGTTCTGTTTTTGTCGTTAAATTTTGTGAAACTACGAAGATTGCTTATATAAGGTATAAAATACGTTCAATATGTGTACTCGGCGAAATAGCTCAGTGGGCTTAAGCGTTTTTACTTCAGGACTCTGGCAGGACTCCAGGGGTCACTGGTTCGAAACCTGGTCCGGGCTATGTTCTTTTCCTTTTTTTAATTTTATTCTTGATTTTTTACTGGCGCTTTTACGATCCAATGTTTACATTTATCGATATAAAGCATTTAATGAATAAGTTAAAAAATGCCAAAATCTGTGAAAAGGCCCCTTTAAGCCTAGGATTATGAAACATCATAGGTACATTGATCATGACTGGCAGATGACCCCTATTGATTTTAAGGTCACTAGGTCAAAGGTCAAGGTCAAAGTGACTCGAAACAGTAAAATAGTTTCCTGATGATAACTCAAGAATAATTAGGCATAGGATCATGTAACTTCATAGGTAAATTGATCATGACTGGCAGATGACCCCTATTACTTTTCAGGTCACTAGGTCAAAGGTAAAGGTCACAGTGACAAAAAACGTATTCACACAATGGCTGCCACTACAACTGACAGCCCATATTTCATTCATTGTATGTGTGTGTCCAAAAACTTCAACCTTGGTTAAAGTTTGATAACTTTTGCAATATTGAAGATAGCAACTTCATATTTGGCATGAATGTGTATCTCACTGAGCTGCACATTTTGAGTTGTGAAAAGTCAAGGTCAATGTCATCCTTCAAGATCAAAGGTCAAATATCATTGTTTTTTTCTTTCCTAAAACTTTAACCCATTTATGCCTAGTGGACTCTCCCATCCAGCTAAATTGGATCAATTTATCATGACTGGCAGATGACCCCTATTGATTTTCAGATCACTAGGTCAAAGATCAAGGTCACAGTAACAAAAAACGTATTCACACAATGGTTTCCACTACAACTGACAGCCCATATGGGGGACATCATGTTCTACAAACAGCCCTTGTTTATGTTAATAGTGGATGTCATGGTAATTGAGAATTGGAATGAAAACAAGATATTTGCTCCACGTACAGTTTCTGGAGGTTTATTGTTAGATATACAATATATAGTTTAAAGATTTCCAAAATCTTTGCCTATAGATAAATATATTATAATCAAGAAAAAGTTAAAATAAATAGATGTCTAAGGAGAGTAAGGGTCTCATGTAGTAATCGCATATGGAGGCATTAAACCTGTTTTTATGTAATACATCTGCGGTAGGGGGAGGGGTATAAGGAACTACAACTTTACACAAAACATCAGGGAAGAATAATATATGTTCTTAGTACTCTAATTAATATTCATTGTATCAACTTATTGCAGAAAATAAGTTGACAGACAGGAAGTCAGAACTGTTCTATAATTTGATTAAGATATACATTTTGTTAAACTTTTGTTTCTATCTGTTATTTAATAATGAATCTCCATTTTTATGTTCAATTGAGTGGAATAGTTATTTTGAATGATTGTCGTCAGGAGTGATATTTCGATGAGTATAAATGGGCGGCAACAGGGGATACGTTAAACCACACGTGGCCATTTGTGTGTTTGGCGCATATTGAGCAGGACGATCATCGATTGTTTATCTATCTTTGAGTTTTGTTTACACTGTTTCATTTAAATGCCTCCAGTACTGCGGGTTTCATACGCCGCATAGAAATAAAGAAACTATTTCAATCCTGAAGAAAGACTTACAGTATATATTTTTTTACTTTGTATTATTCGTTAACGCCCTTTTGTATTATGTCGACTTACCTCAAATCTTATGGTAAAGTTGAAATGCCCTATAAACTCACTTTCTTTGCTATGTTATTTAGAGAAGATTGGGCTTCGTAGTTGGCATCTCTGTTTATGCTAATGGCAACATGTCTGTTTATAGTGTCAATGTGGCTAGTGTCTCCATTAAAATATAAGATTGGGAATACCTTGACAGGATAATATGAAGTGCAGCTGTATGCATGGGTAGCCTTTGGAGATCTTAATATTGTATTATTTATGTTTTATAATATCAATATTGAGCCGTCTTTTTATCATATATCAACGTGTATAACCGTCGCTTTTAATAGGAAATGTAAACAAATCAAAATAGATGTGATATGCACATTTATACTGAAATCCATTGCGTGATAATGAATGGGCGTAATTTCTTAAAAAAGAAATGGTTAAACTTCCAGAAATTCATTTATTAAGTTTTAAATATATGTTGTAAAATATATATTTACAATATATGCATTTCATCTCACTACAAGTAACACACATGTAATTAAAGTTTCCTGACACTGAACGATTTATCGTCGATTTTGCCATTATATCCATATTAGAACAAATAATATTGGTGATCAAAGACACAATTCGCTTTCAATGACACTTGTTTATGCTGTGTCTACTAGCACAATCCACTTGAGTATGTTAATAAGTCTTATCGTCAAAACATATGTATATCCCATGTACACAAACTTAACATTTCGATATAGGGTCATATTACAAAAGAACGACAAACCAAGTCAAGGGGTAAGTGTAAAGGTTAAAAATGTTGCAATAAGTTGTGGTATACAATTTACAATGTGGAAAAAATGACAACTGTTATTTCTGGAATAAAAACAGACACAGTCTGACAGTAACCTTTTAAAAGACTCGCTTTGTTTACTAATGCTTTTGTATTGGTTTCTTTTATTACGTAATGTCTTTAGTTATGTCCTTAAAATGTTACGATACCTAAATTTTCAAAAGTCTTACTTACTCGTTGTATGTAGTATTAAATCGTTTGGTATTTTTCTTTTATTTTGATATTAACTGTTGGGTTATGATAAAGCTTTCTAGCCAGTCCATCGTCTAGAAAAAATCGTCCGGAAATAACGTCTGTCAACGTGAAAAACCTGTTTTAAGGATCACTTTTATTACCTTTCTTGTTGCGCAAGCGCAGATGCGACATTCACGTTGCCTTCATGCGCAAACTGGCAAAGAATTCAGAAGGCCGTTTACAGAGTTTCGCTGTTGATTTTGCATATTTACGAAATCCGTCGGAAAATTTAGGGATATTTCTGATGAAGAATACTCGCCAACCAGTATGCTGATAGAGTCTGCATTCTAGGCCAGCATCAATACGTCCTAGGCTCTCTTCCTAGCTGTGATGCTTAAACTTAAAGAGTCAGCTGTGTTTTCAGTATGGATTCTTTCCTACAAAAATGAATTATTTATTTTTCAAACCGTAAATAGTATGAGCATTTGTATTCATTTCTTTTGTATTACCTTCATCTATATATTGTTCATAAAAAAGCGTGTTTCACAATGAATGCGTTTTTGTGGAACTTTCTTAAATATGAATTATTGATCCTAACACCATATTTGATGTTTTTGTCATGAATGTAAATTTGATCGATATATTCTCTGCAACCAAGATGTGTTTGTGAAACACTATGTCCCCCCATATATTTGACCTTTGACTTTGAAGGATGATCTTGACCTTTCACAATTCAAATTTTGCAATATGTATCCATGAGATACACATGCAAGCCAAATATCAAGTTGCTATCTTTACGATTGCAAAAGTTATGGTCAATGTTAAAGTTTGAGGCAAACAAACCAACAAACAAACCAACAAACAGACAGGGCAAAAACAATATGTCCCCCAGTATAGACTGGGAGACATAAAAACAATCTGCTAACCTTTACAAGACCAGAGTTTAGACTTTACATTGAAATCATTCAAATGTTGAAACTCTCAAAATGCATAAAAAGCGTTTTATTATATGTATCCTTGTATGGAAACATCTACAACTTACTTATCATTAGAAACATTATGCAATATAAACTGCTTTTGACAATAACAATGAGTAGTTTACCTACCACGAAGAACTTTACAGTGGGCAACGTCGATATACAATAACAACTCAACAAAAGCCCTTCACGCATATCGCTACTGGCTGCTATAAAGTATCACAATAAATGTATACGCAAGTCTCTGGTAAGTTGCCTAAAATCCTCAGTGCATATGACACAGTACAAATTGAGGCCATATCGCAGCCAGTATTATAAAAGATGATAGTTATAGATTGGAATGCGTACGATAACAACGTTTGCAAGCATTTGCTCGTTTAACTCTCATCCAACTGGTTTTAATTTTTAAGAAAATAAAGCAAACTTGTATAGTACCAACACATTAACTGCGAGCTGTCTTTCTTAAAAACTGTTGTTTTTTCTTATGTACAGACTGTTTTCAAAACCTCTTTGGCTGCCTTTAAATCCATTAGTGGATAAATGTAACACCCCAAGTTTCGTTTGTACCGTACTACCAACAGCCTTTGTCATGTTTCTAACAGCGTTCGTAGCTGTAATGGCCCTTTTCCATTACGAAAAAAGCCCAAGATACGCTACGATTTATCACATTTATTGAATCGGGAAGACTCATGACAGTCTACGATTCAGTTACGACACTGGTGAAATTGAGTTACGACGAACCGTGGTATTCGGTTGAAGCCTTGCGAATAGAGTCGCTACTTCAACACGATGTGTAAGAATCTACTGCGACTGTACTACGAACGATGCAGATCAGTCACGACTAAGCTAGGACCTCACCGAACATTGGCGCCTTATTCATGGGTGCCATGAATAAGGCGCCAATATCTATTGATATTGATCATTTTTTAAAATGTGACCTATATTCTAATGTACATGTGTAAAAACGCATCCGTTCTTTTTGGCGCCAAATAAAAAATGGAAGTTCGACGAAGAGGAGCTGAAGTATTTGCCTGTGTTGCCATTTTTGATTATAAACAAATTACCTGTTATTCATACTAAGCCCCAACAACTTAATGATTGAAAAAAAAACTAGACGCTCTGTTTATATACCACACCCATTCTCCGAACATCGTAACTGTTTCGTAACTTAATAGCGAGAATATTAGCGGGCTCGCAACTCACTCGGAGTGAACTCGTGAGAGTCTTGACAAACGTCGTAGCTGATACGTAGACAGATCACGTGATCACCGATTTCCCGATTGAGTCACGAATCATTTACGATTCCATTATCCAAGAACGCACTACGGCGCTGTCAACTGCGATTAAAATCAGTCTTGGAGGTCCTGGCCAAATTTTAAACACGTTTGAAATCTGGCCACGATTTTTCGGGAGCTAATGCCTCGGTCACACTGTCACGAATCAGAGCTACGAACGAGCAACGAATACTTTTCGGCACAGTTCGTAGCTATTCTTAATGGACTGTGGCTCTCCGTACTTGATCCGTGATCAGTCGTAGTAGTTTTTGGATGTCCATAGCATCTCTTGACAAATTTTGAACATGTTCAAAAAATTGCTACGAATTTATCGACCGTAGCGTATCCGTAGCAGTCCGTACTAAACCATACTGATCCGTACTAGTTCGTAACGACACCGTAGTCGTCCGTACCTTTTCGTAGACCCAAAGATTTTCAAGGACTTCTACGGATTAATACGAAGAACTACGGAGCGGTAGGGTTAAGCTACCTTTTAGCTACGATTATTCCACGGATATACTACCGAAAGCCACGGTTTTAGTATGTTGTACTACGGATAGGCAGGAATTTGCACGATCTTGTACGATATACTACATTTCAGCACGAAACAGTACGGACATATACGGTCCACTACAATAAATTGCTACTGAAAAACATCATTGAAATTAAAGCAACCGTACTTGCATTTGTTAAGTTCACAATCATGAACCGCAAGCAAATTGCTTTTGCGATAAATTTGTTACATTTGGATATTGATATGGAAAAATGCAGAGGCCGTAGTATAGCTGCTTGAAGATATGCACAGAGGTAATAATGATTCAATATCGTATAACTAGTATAGCTTTGTGCTAAAAATTGCATCTTTTGAAAATACTAGAATTTGAACTTACTAGTAATACATTTTATTTTATTTGCCGGTAATTGTCTGTCCCATTTGCCTTCTGAATCTTTCTCTTACTTTTACGCGATTCAATAATTGTTAAATTAATAGCCGACATAATAAAATACAAAATTAATCATACTTTCCTAAGCATGATCTATATTTGAACATCAATAATTACATACTTTATCAGGTCAGAGAAGAAAAAGGAGGTGGTGGATAAGAGACTGGCTTTTAAGACGACTCGCTCTCGGCCAATACGAGACTTTGATGGCCGAACTGATGGCTGAAGATCCGGCGGCTTTTAGAAACTTCACCAGAATCGGGCCTGATATGTTCCATGAGCTATTACAGGTAGTTGGTCCCAGGATCACGGAGAACCACACCTGGTTCAAACAGTCCATCAATCCAGATTTGAAGTTGGCAATTACCTCAAGGTTCTTGACCACGGGGGATAGTTACCGTACATTGATGTATGGGTTTCGTGATGCACACAATACAATGTGTAGAATTGTACGGGACATTTGTGATGCCATAGTTTCAGCATATGCTGGTGATGTTATCCAGACTCCTGCTGAGTCTGAGGAGTGGAAGGCCATAGCCGATCAGTTCGCGGCTAAATGGCAATCCCACACGCCATTGGAGCTCTAGATGGAAAGCATGTAGCCATACAATGTCCCAAGAACGGTGGCTCATTATACTATAACTATAAAGGTTACCATTCTGTTGTGCTGATGGCCCTAGTTGACGCCGTTGCCAATTCATATGGATAAATATTGGATCGCAAGGAGGATGTTCCGACGAACATATCTGGAATCAAAGCGACCTCATTTTGGCAATCGAAAGTGGGTTGATTGGCATGCCGGAAGCAACAACTCTTCCAGGTGACGACAGTCCAATAGATACTATATCATCGCAGATGATGCATTTGCCATGAGGACATGGCTCATGAAGCCATTCTTACGACGAGGCCTTGAGAAGGACGGGCGATTTTTGCACTATCCCCTGTCTGCCGCTTGCATGTTCTCTTTTTTGAGGCATTTTGTGTATGACAATACAAGAGGCTGTGGGCACAATGTTCAATCGTAGTTCGTTTCTACCTGACCGTACCAGTCCGTCGCAATTCCCACTGCTTCGTAGAGGACTGTTCTAGTTCGTACTTACCCGTACTAGACCGTAGCGGATCCGTAGTTAGATCGTACTGATTCGCGTAGCATCGTACTTAGTCGTACCAGACCGGAACGGATTCGTAGTTTAATCGTTTTGATTCGTGACGCTCCGTACTAAATCGCGTCGATCAGTAGCACTCCGTACCTTTCCTTGTTCGTTTTCCAATATTTTGATGGTAGATTCGTCGAAATCCGTACTCACATCGTTGTTCTCCGTACTGAAATCGTAGCAGCCTACGAATTTGGACAATTTCGTAGTCATTCGTAGCCGATTGAATCGTAGCTCATTCGTAGCTCTGATTCGTGACAGTTTGACCGAGGCATAACGAGTTGCAGGAATCACTGACGACCGGCCCACGACTAGCTACGAATGAGTTAGGACCTTCGTCGATTGAGCTACGAATGTCCCCGACTTTAAAATATTGGAAATCGGGACAACTCGTTGGGAATCGAGTCGTAGTGGAAAACACCTATATGATATGTTGTTATAACGCTTTAATTTCATTAAACTCTCCTAGGAGAGTTTTTCAAAATGTTTCGTTCACGCTCAAGTTTTTTTTCTTTTTCATACAATTTATTCAAACGTATCTTGGGGTGTAGAGTGCTCCAAATCCGCTTAAGATAATTAAATAGACAATAACAAAATAAAGGTGACTTAGTATGCTAGGTAATATTAACACAGTTATAAGAAACAAAATAATATTTTTCATTTGATATCGGTCTTTTTACGTCTGCACGCTTAATTTATATCACAGTCTTTGTTCACGTCTGCACGTATAAATATGTATATGATGTTATTGAAAACAGAGAGAATTGTAAGTTTAAAGTTGTTAACAGATAAAAGTCACCTTCCTAAATTAAAGCGGGTCTATATGAGTATTTTGTATTGAGTTTGTTTGTTTCCATTTATAAAAAGAGTATTGTAACCTCACTTCCTTAATAATGATAAAAAATAACAAAAGAAACATATAACAGGGGTGGAAACTAACGTTTTACAATTGGTTGCACACACGGGCAACCATCTTTAGTATTTTGGTTGCCCAGGTAAAGACTAACGAGCCCAGTACGATGTACATGTAGGGTTGTGTGTATATAAGATTTTTTTAAATAAAATAAAAGATAAGTAAACAACATCATTGCTTTATTAACAAACTGTATGTGTATTATGTCCTAATATAAGTCTGAGTTAAATAATTTTATTGGCTTTGATAAATGAATTTTATTAAACTTATTATTAACTCACAGTCGCCAATTTCATTAAATGTTTAAATGCACTTAATCAAAATAATTAGACGAAATCTGTCGATGTAAATCGACCTCATATGTATAGGAGTCAAATGCACTGAATTTTTTTATGCTTAAAAAGCAAGTTGCCCATCCGGACTACTAACTTTTGATTTTGAGTTGCCCAGGCCAAAATGTACTGGCCCCGGGCTCGAGGGCAACCACTAATTTCCATCCCTATATAAGGTTGTATTTTTAAATGAAAAAACTTTAATAAAATAAAATGAGGTTCCCGGAGAACCACCTCAGGTCATTCACGGGCACTTCCCGCGATGGTCCGCCAGGAACATGAAAATTATAAGTCTACAGCTGCCCTGGATGATGGAGTGAAGGCACGTGACAGCCTTCGGTATCACTACTCACCCGCCTCAACCCCATCATCCAGTTAAGTCTGAACAAGTCTAAAAAAGCATGTATGATATTAAATATGTTTTTTGAAATGAAACTCAATACGCAAGAAAGGTTAGTACAATTCTCTATGACCTACATGAGTGAAAATGAGGCAATGGTATGGCGTATATACATAGTGATGAAACATGAGTGATAATGACATTCAATGAATGAAATGAGATGAGCCCAAGACCGGGTTACACAGTATATGAAATTATGATTGAAATGATTCATAGGATCATTGATGATTACAGTTATGAAACATATATAAATGCATCAATACAAAAACACATCACACAAATGACACAAAACACTAAACACTCTGTTGCTCTCTCTCTCTGACCCAGGATGACAACCCGAGCACCGGCTTTCCAAATCCTCTCTGCTGTCATCCTGAAATCGGAGAGAAAAAGCAAACAGCAGAAAACAAGTACATTTTTATAAAAAAAATTAAGTTATGTTTGTATTTTAGTTTTTTATGATGACATATTTTTTCAATGGTTGTTTGGCATAACCCTCCCCAATATAAATAAAAGAAATCATTTGGTAAACGGTGAAAATCTAATGACATTCTGATCTTAATTCTATTGATAAATTTAACAATTAAGTCTAAGGGAGACAACAATATTTTTTCATGTTTTACTAAATTCCTACATTTCCAAATAATATACCGTGACTCCGACAAAAATACTAAATACACATATTTTAATTCAGCATCTGAATTATATACATCAAAGAATTGAAAGCATTTAGATGAAATAGAAATGTGTTCAATGGTCAGAATGTCCATTAAAAATAGAACAGTTTTATTCAAAGGGCTGGTCATTATACAGTCTAAAAATAAATGTTGCAATGTTTCATCACTTATACAAAAAGTACATTTTTTACTGGCTTTATTGAATTTTTGTCATATAAATATTTGTTAACATACAAGACTGAATGTACTAATTTAAAACACGTATTTCTACAGTCAGGTTCAACTTCTGTAGAAAAAATATTTTTAAATGCATTTTTGAAATTAATTAAAGGGAATTCCTTTTGACATTTAGGATTATATTCATTATAAGGATTAATTAAAGAAGCATATATTTGTTTGACATTCCAATGCATAAAATTATCAGTCTTCACCTCTTTTACAAACTTTGTAAATATTTTAAAACATTCCAAATAAAATGATGGTACAAATTCACTATGAGGTTCATTATTACTAAACAAAGATGGATTAAATTTTTTAAGTTGCATACCAATCCAATATCTTGCAAAATATGTCCATGGAGCTTTATAATCATTTAACAATTTAAATAAATGTGGTAGATAAAAAGCGTTATTTTTTTGCTGTATGTTAGGTACACGAAGGCCACCTTCATCTAAATCTAAATATAATGTTTTCGAGCAATTGGCTCATAAACACTACCCCATACATATTTAAAACAACTCTTTTGTATCATATTAATATAATGACTGGGGATTGTTTGACATTGGAAAAAATATAAGACTTTTGAGATTACATATGTATTTAAAACTGCACTTTTACCATTATAAGATCTACATTTATTTGACCACAAATTTAATGTATTCGAAAAATTAATATAATGATTGTTGAAAATATCGTCATCTGTTAAATTGTAAATTGTCCAAATTTATAGCCTAATAATTTAGAATTTTTCACCCAAGAAATGCCAAAGGGGTGGTCTAATCTAGATTTCCATTTTCCTAAAAATATGCCACAACTTTTATTGTAATTAATTTTTGAACCAGATACTTTTTGAAAATCAGTAACATGATTGAAGAAATAATACATAGATTTGTCATCAGTTAAAACAGAAGTATTATCGTCTGCATAAAAGGACATTTTAATATAAAATTTATTTCCTTGTGTTTGTATACCATTTATATTTTTATCATCTTGGATGACATTGGCAAAGGGTTCAAGACAGAGTACATATAGAAGAGGTGATAATGAGCAGCCCTGACGAACTGAACGAAATAATGAGAAAGGATCAGATATATGATCATTTACAATTACAGACGATTTAATATCTTGAAATAAATTTTTTATCCATGTTTTGAATGTATCAGAAAAGCCAAATGAAACAAGTGTATTATATAAGTAGGACCAGGAAACCCTGTCAAACGCCTTCTCCTGATCTAGATAAAAATAAAACAAGCATTATTATTCTTTTGTTCAACATAATCAATAATATTTCTAAATAAATGTACATTATTAAAAATAGTGCGACCTGGGATGGAACATGTTTGGGAAATGCCAATGATTGAGTCTAAAACCTTACCTAATCTATTTTCGAAAAAAAAAATCTATGAATATTTAAAAAAGAAATAGGTCTTTAATTTTTAACTGATGTTTTATTATTTGGATCTTTGCATAATAATGTTATATAAGATAATTTTTGTGATTCAAACATATGGCCTAAATCAAAACATGTATTGTATAATTGAAATAAAATATAGCCAAATAAATGGAAGAATTTAATGTAAATAAAGGAAGTTGAACCATCACTACCTGGACTTTTAGTGTGATCCATATCTTTTAAAGCTAATTTAATTTTATTTAATGATAAGGGGTTATTTGACATATTATTATCATCATTTGATACTTGAGGTTAATTATAAAAAAAAATGTATCATTTAAGGTTACATCTACTTGCTCTTCTGTATACAGTTCTTTATTAAATGTATTTAAAGAATTTAAAATGTCATCAGCTGATTTTTTTATCAACTCCACCATCAATAATATGGTGTATAATTTTGTTATTACCATTTTTAAATTCCTTGTTATGATAAAATGCACTAGAGTTTTCATTGTTATTTGAAATATGTACTTGTCTTCTTATATATGCCCCTTTATATAAATTGTCTTGAAGTTTATTTAATTTATCTTTAATATCTACTTTTTCAGAAATATCAATACAATGCTTATATTGTTTAACTAGCATTTTGATTTCATCAAAAGATTGTTTATTTTTTGACTTACTATAATCAATACAGAAATCTTTAATAAGTGTTTTCAAATTATCCCACCACTCTAACGTTATAGATTCAGTTCTACTGACAAATTAAAAATAAAATTCAAAAGAAGAAACAAAATCATTGTCTTCAAAAATGGAATTATTTAATTTCCAATATGAATTTCCTATGTTAATATTATTTTTGTAATTGATATTATCAACATTTAAAATTAAACTAACAAAATCATGGTCTGAATATGGACATGGAATAATATCTACACTTTTACAATTTTCAATGAGTGCGTTTTGAATATAAATTCTGTCCAAACGACATGATATTATTTCATTTGAGCATTTTCTACTCCAAGTAGTACTTATTCTTTCAGGATTCATGTATCTGTAAATATCTGGTATTTTAAATGTATTAATAATTTGTTAAAAAACTTTACAACCTTTAATTGCATCAATTAATGTTCCTCCTATTTTATCTAAATTTGGATTTAAAATGAAGTTAATATATATTCTCTTAAGATAATTACTTTTTTTGATGATACTAAATATTGTTTTATTGATTCGAAAAAATCATTTCTGTCACCAGGTTTATTTGGTGCATAAATATTACAAATTTTAAAATAATCATTCAAGTATTCTATATCTAAGGAAATAAAACGGCCATCAAAATCAATTTGAAATTTAGGACATTTAACATTCGTATCAGTAACGATTATGCAAAATCCGCATGAGCGGTTATTAGAAAAATTCTAAACATAAAAGTATTCTGTTGATATTAAATTTTATATTTGTTTCAACATTTTGTAATTATCTACATGTGTTTCTTGTATGCATAATATGTTTATTTTGTTAGTTGAAATATAATCTTTAATAAAAGTTTGTTTTTGTTTGGATCGAAATCCGTTAATATTTATAGTTTCTATTTTTAACTCTATGTTCTAGTTTATAACTCCGGTTGTCAGGAAAAAGAAAAGATGGCGGCGTCCATGATTTAAGAAATAATTCGTGTACGTTATAGTTTGTTGTCGAATAACCCACGGCCGGAAGTTTAGATGCGTAGGGATTAAATCACGAGTGCGAAGCACGAGTGATTTGAAACCACGCATCTAAACTTCCGGCCGTGGGTTATTCGACAACAAACTATAACGTACACGAATTATTTCGATTCTAACACGATTTTTACTGAAGATTTATAGAATGTATCTTATTTTTCTTGCATACTATTTTATGTGAAGCTCCGCCCATAAAAATAGCTTTCGGCTGTTCTGTCGATCAGATCTCCGCCGTCAATAACAGCCAAACTGGATGGAAAAAAACCATTTCATTTCTGCTGGTGGAAAATGTATCGGCATGTTTTGTTTAGCTACAGCGCGTGCTTTCAGTGTATAAGCTCCGCCCATAATTTGTTGCAGAATAACCCATGGACGATTTTCTTCTTTGTTAATATGAAATTTGGCACGTGCCGTGTTAGAATTAGTGTTAGAATAGAAAAACCGATAATATTGTTGAAAAGATTTAAACCAGGTAGAAAAGAGACTATGCTAGCGATTTTGTAAACTCGCTGTTGTAATGAGCGTACTACGCTCAATTTTTCTTTTTCATAAAAAATCATTAAATCGTACCCTGGGGTGTAGAGCGCCCTAGGTGACTATTTAATTAAAGAGAAACTTGTTTAACATGTATTAAATACACCAAACAATAATTTATTATAAACAGTCTTTCCCATAGCGTCTGCACGCTTAAAATGAAGTTATATTTTTAAAAACTGTCTTTCACTGCGTCTGCGCGCATATTTGCTATTAACATTTAAGTACCATTTAGAAGATTATCGAAGCAATTAAATAATACAAATAATAAGTCACCTCCTTAAAATGAGCGGGTATTAAAAAAAGAGATTTTTCAAGTCTATTTTTAATTAAGAAATATAAAAATATGTCACACACCTAAGTGAGAATGCACATAAGGAAAAATAGTAATACTGTTATTACTAAGAAATTATACAAACAAAAATCGCTTCCTGTGTGCTCCCTCAGTTCAGGCACGGGCACTTACCGCGAGAGCCCACAACAAACTTCAAAAAATAAATACAAGTCTACAGCTGCACCGGGAGATAGAGCTGAGGCGCGTCTATAGCCTTCGGCACCACCACCAACCCGCCTCAGCCCCACCTCACAGATTAGCCTGAAGAAAGTGCGACAATAAATATAAAGTATTTTTTTAAAGAAAACAGACAATCTCTTTACTTGAGGAAATATTAGTCAAGTATCCTATGACCTACATGATTGAATATGTGTTAATGGTGTGTCGAAATACATAGTGATGAAAAATGAGTGACAATGAAATTCAATGAGTGAAATGAAATGAGCGTAACACTGGGTTACACAATGTTTGAAACAATGATTGAAATGATTCATAAAAATACTGATGATAAAAGCGATGATGTAAAGATTTATATTTTACACGTTACAATTCACAAATGCAATGAACACAAAAACACTGCACTATAAACACTATCACGTTCTCTCTCCGATCCAGGACGACAACTCGAGTAACAACAACCAACGGTCCCGCAGTCGTCATCCTGAAATCAGAGAAAAAAACGCAAACAGCAGAAGAACATTCAGCAAATAATAACATATTAAATATTAGCATAAATTAATGGATTCAGATCCATTCTAAATTCAACAGGTCCATTGTTAACATCACAATAATCTCCCCAAACACGATCAAAGTCTGTTAATAAATTTACAAATAAGATCAGAAGGGGAAAAGAGTTTTTTTTATCAAATTTCACTTGATTTCTGCATTTCCAAATAATATTTCTTGATTCAGATAATAAAAAAAAATTAACATAATTAATACTACGCTCAAGTTTCGAACGGTAACGACTTGCAGCTCATAACATTGCTTTACATCATACGACGCAGCATATTTAGCTAACAACTTAAAATTTCATAATATATTTCCTTTATCAAAGTCACTTTACAACTGTATACTTTGTCTGCATTAGAACATTAAAGATTTATACAGAACCAAAGACTGCGTCCTTATCAATGATTTTTTACATTTAGGGTAAATAATTTCGATAAAAGTGAGGTAAAAAGAATTTTCCGATAAGTATTAGCAACCTGCTGTGGTGTTCCCTATCTTATCAGCTCAATACACAGGCACTTAGCCACTGTTATGGAAAAAGTGGATTTACTGCCAAATTAACTGATTTTATGAATTCCTAATTTGTTATTTATATTTAAAATTCTAACATAGCACGCGACTTGATTTCTATAGAAAAAGAAGGAAATCAAGTGTGGGTTATTTTGCAATAAATTATGGGCGGAGCTTAATGTTTCGAAAATAGTTCCGAATAAATAAAGAAAATATTGCAGTAAAATGCACGTGCTAAAACCCGCTCTAAAAGAAATGTAATAAATATAGCATGTATATAAATGTTAAGAATAAACAAATTGTATATTTGTTGATAAGTGGCATAACCACTCCTACAAAGAATGTTATTTATAAGGAAACGTAATTAAGAAAACAATTAAACAATGTGCCTGTACCACGTGACTTTTTCGGCTATGTGTGTCAACAAACCATCGCTTCAGGTACGTTTTTGATAATTTCTTCATTAATTTAAAACCATTTTCAAAAAAAAGGACGAGAGCCCGGTCATTGTCAAAATACACAACTGTGTTAAGTTTGCGCAAAATTAATTAAGTATTTTTTCCAAAAAGTGCAACCGCGTGTTTGAAAACACACAAAGTGAAATGCTATGTGTTGTATATTTTTTATTCAATCAACAAAAACGTTCATTATAATATTGTTGAAGGTTTAAAAAATAGGGCGGACATTGTAATTCTTCATAGAGAAGCTACATTTATTGTATGTTTGCGCATATACATCTGATTCGGAGTCTGTGTATAAAAATGCAATATTGCTATGTGTGGGACACATTTTTGAAATGCTATGTGTGGTATGCAAGAATTTTCCCGTCAGCTCTGCATTTAATCTGAACACAGTTGTGTAAGAATCTAAAACATATACTTCAGTCTGTACTAAAAATATATCAAATTAACCAAATGTTACATTATGGAATACTGAAGTAATTGTGTAATGTTTAAACAATTTATGTTTAATTGAACATAAATTTTAAATAAAATACACTGCGTAATTGTTATCCAACCAATGGTCTTTTTTAACAAACACGTTATGTTCATCTATAATATTTTCTTTTTTTTTTACTTATTGTCTTTAAATGAATATCATGATTGATATTTCTGCCTGATTATTAAATTCGGTCCTTTTTTATAAATGAATGACAAAGAAAGTAAAAGCACGTGCTTTAAAATGGGTTTTACTTCTGTTGTTTTCCAGACTTGACAAGGATTAGTCGAAGGATTTGTAACGTTTAAAGGCGCGAAGCTGTGTTAGAATTAGAGGAACACCATCAAACCACACGGAAGGTGTTATGCGGCAAGTTAATTATCAAAACCACAGTGACAGAAAAGGACCCAGCTTCATTCTGTGATCTTAACGGAAGCTATTTCAACTAACTATGCAAACATACCATTTAATATGTATTTTGGCATAATCAAAACAAAGTGTGTGTATTGATATTTGTGTATATTTATGTGTTTTGTATCTATGTTATTAATGATATTGATTAGATGAATATAAAATCTGAATATATATGTTTATAAAACAATTGTTTCATAACAAATAACAATATAAATCCAATGATGATTGTTTGTGGTCTATTAAGTTCATTTAGTTTCCAATATCATCTCCATATGAATATCTTAAGTATATCAAAATAAACACTTCATTCATAAAAACATTGCTTTATAACCATCATGCACATGTTACAATAGAAATTAAAGCACCAAGTACATAAAGAAGTACATCAGTATTCGCAAAGTAACAAAACTTGCTATACAAACATATGAATGATCTAATTAACACGTAACAAATGATCATCGCAAAAAAGTCTTGGCTTTGGGGGTTTATTATACCAACAAACACATTTATTGTATTAAAACTTCATGAACTCAATTTCAAATTAAATCTGAATAACGGAAAATAGTGTAAGATGATTGATGAAAATACTCATTCGACCCGGTCATGAAAGGGGCTGCAAGATCTTGTTACCACCGCACCAAGTAATAAACAATACATGCTGTTCAATTTGTTGAATTGTCAAATTTATATTTAATGTGTACTTTGATTGTTTTCTTTCACTGCAATACTTGGTGACAAAACAAAAAGTCTTTTAAACTTTTAAACATTAACTATATATGACAACTTTTCATTGATCAAGATATCAGTACGTCTCTTGAAGGTGCTTCCAAATACTTTTATCTCCCTGAAAAGAACAAAATACACATGAAATAAACTGTAAAACTTAAAAAAAAAAATTGTCATGCGTGATATATAAGATAGCTCAATAGGATTTAGATACAAATACATGATTTAACAGAAAAGTAAGTTATTGATCCGTTTGTCTATTTGTTTAAATTATGTTGTATTATCTCTTTATGCTTATTTAATAACTCTCGTTACGGTCTAATATGTTGACACATTCCTGATAAAAAGCACACAACCATAAGTTCAATAACACTTTTTGTAATTTGTTACAATTATATTCACATGACACCTTGCACAAACAATCCTTACGATTTTGTGTATTAAACAAGTGCCTTACTTGGAAGTAACAATTCACTGAAAATTTAACATTTTGTAACAATCAATTTTATAGAAACTCACAATAAAAGGTTTGCCGCAACAGAAATATTTTCCTTCCCGTGCGTGGGTGTCTTTGTGTTTGGAGATTCCCGACTGTGTTTTGACCTATCTACCACACTTTTCCCAAACAAATGTCATTTTACAAGTAAAAAATATGAATATAAATTATCGACAATCATGATAATTTTGAGTAATATGAACGTCGTGATTATCATATTTTAAGCACGCAAAACAGTACCAACAATGTTTTATTGACCAACTTTTGTTATTTAGACAGACTTAAAATATTATTGATGTTTATGTCAATCGTTCGATTCTCTAGTTTAGTTTGTATACCACACATAGCATTTCAAAAACGTGCCCTACACATAGCATTATTGCATTTTTAAACACACACTCCGAATCAGAAGTATTTGTGCAAACATACAATGTATGTAGCTTCTCTATGAAGAATTACAATGTCCGCCCTATTTTTTTTAAACCTTTGACAATATTATAATGAACGTTTTTGTTGATTGAATAAAATATATACCACACATATCATTTCAATTCGTGTCTTTTCAAACGCGCGGTTGCACTTTTTGGAAAAAATACTAAACTAATTTTGCGCAAACTTAACACAGTTGTGTATTTTGACAATGACCGGGCTCTCGACTTTATTTTTTGAAAATGGTTTTGAATTAATGAAGAAATTATCAAAAACGTTACCTGAAGCGATGGTTTGTTGACATCCGATTGTCCCACACATAGCCGAAAAAGTCACGTGCTACAGGCACCTTGCTAAAGCATGTCAGCTTTTCATAAGCATCAATAAACGTGACGTCATTTAGCTTCAACGATTGTTGTTCTCAATGAAACTGACGTCATTTGAAAAATATTTATGAATAAAAACGACGTCATATGTTTGAACAATTCAATGACGTCACTAAATAGTGAGCTTTGTACTAAGTAGAGCGGAGTATTGAATAATATAGTTCACGTCCAAAAGCTTGAACCAAATAAATCAGAATCGTGTTAGAATCGAAATAATATTTTTCTATGATGGTTTGTTGTCGAATAACCCACAGTAAGGAGCATGGATGCGTGTTATCAAATAGCTCGTGCCTCGCACTTGTGATTTAAATCCTACGCATCTATACTCCTTACTGTGGGTTATTTGACATTAAACCATAATAGAAAAATATTATTTCTAAATTTAAATACGTGTCACAAAATAATGATGGTTTAAGTTTGCTTTAATTTAGCAAACGCACTGAAAACAAACTACCTACACAAATATGCAGTGTGAATATGCGCGTACATGTACTGGATATCAAAATAAGAATATATGCCGAACATACTTGTACATAAGTTATTTCTTTCTACATTTATCGTCGTTTCATTGAAAAAATATTGTCTAATAAAAATATATATTATGACTAAATTTAGTATTAATATGATTTAATAACAACTATTTTTTTCTTATCTACAGACTGTTTTCAAAACCTTTTTGACTGTCTTTCTTTCCATCAGTGGATAAATATACCACTCCAAGTTTCGATTATACCGTACGACCGACAGCCTCTGTCGTGTCTCAAACAGCGTTCGTAGATGTAAGGAATGTTAGTAGAATGCTTTCATTTCATCAAACTCTTATAGAAAGAGATTTTCAAAATCTGGCGTAAACGCTCGAGTTTCGAATGTTTACCGCTTTCAAACCATAACTTTGCCTTTCATCATACGACGCAGCTAATTATACTTACAGCTTATATTACATAATATATTTCTTTTATCAGCGTTACATCACAACTGTATACTTAATCTGAAATTGGAACATTATAGAACTATACAGAAACAAAGACTGATTTCGTATTAATAATTGTTCACATTAAGGGTAAATAATTTCAATATAAGGGAGGTAAAAAGTGTTTTCCGAAAAGTAATATTTTATTCGTTAAACGCTTAAATCCATAATTGAAGAATAAAGTTGTTTTTAATTAAGCACCGGAACTCAAATGGTTTAAACGTTTTTAACGCTTTTGAAATTATTTTCGCTTTACAACAAAAAATGTTATCAGTTATATAAACGAGTAGTGCCCAGTGTGCGGTAAAAATGCCAGAGGTAAAAAATGAAAAGGTAAAATTGCCATGAGTAAAGTGGTAAAAATGCGATAGGTAAAAATGTCATAGGTAAAAATGCCCGGAGTAAAGTGGTACAAATGCCATGTGTTAAAATTTCATAGGTAAAAATGCCAGATGTTATATAGCAAAATAGAGTTTTGAGAAATATTTTTAAGGATATTGAGTATTGGAGGAATAACATTCTATGCTTATGTTACTGATAACATTTTTTACTAATTGAACATGATATATTTATTCTTAATTTAGACTGTAATTGTGTTGTTTGATAATTTCTTCATTATATGTATTTAGCAATAATCAATAGGATTATTCATATTGGATATATTGGATACATATATATCTGAGACGTAAGAGTCAATAACATTGACGTATTTGCTTACACCTCAGTCTCTTGATAAATTGAATTTCGTTGCAGCTAGTAGTATTGATTGACAAGAAACTCAAGAACACACAAGAAACATTTGAATCTTTTATTTCGGATCTCTAGACTTACCGAGAGCCCGCGCTTTCGGTGATATCAAAAGCGACATGTATAGTTGCGGTACCTATACAATATTATCAGCAATAGCTATATAACTATCTATTTAAATGCGGCAGGATATTGAACTTTATTGAAATGCAATCTAGATTTACAAATCTTATTCCATCGTGTCAATATATTCAGTGTTTCATGAAATTGTGTATAAAACAAAACGATTGAAACTATGACATGAAACCTTTACACGTAAATAGCACTGCCATATTACAATGGAAGTCCTCATCACCAAGCCATGTTACGCGTTTTTTTTTATGTCTGTTCGTTTTGAAAGTCGTGTAGTACCTATGTACATCTTTTTCGGATGAAATACAGTCCTTTTTTTGACACAGCTGTTTAACCCAGCTTTTATCCTTAAATAACCTTTAACATAACTCCATCATACTCGAATGAATACACGTCGTTTTTCCACAACACACGTTTTCCAATGTTCGCAAAATAATCTAAACTGTAAGTTCAATGTAATGGCCTTTTGGCTGCATGCCAATAATAACTTGTGTGACCGAACCGTGTATTAATATAGATTGGAACACCAAATGCTGACGTGTCGATTTCTGACGGGATCTTGTGCACAACTACATGCCCAAATGTAGCGAAGTAACATGATATGCGAAAGGCAAATACGGAAGGTAGTCCGCTATTATTATGAAATCATACAACATTCAATCTGCAGGTTGCATACCGCATACATGTTAAATTAACGTGATAAGCAATGATTAATTGATTTGGTGTGTTATTCTGGTCGGTTTTGACGTTATTTATAATTACCATCTGTGTTGGTCTGGTCTCTTTGTATGTAAGATATTGCTTATAGTAGGAATTTAAGCCAATTGAATTGTTGTTGTTTACAATTTTCTAATGCGTATAATATTTTGTATACTAATATTTAATATAATATTTAACTCGGCACGTCACATACCTCACCCTCAATAATGAGATTTTTTTTTATATATGATGATATTAAAAATCTTTTAAGTTTTAAAGAACAATTTATAATTCATGGCCTAAAATATCATAAAATAATTCTAACCCCAGTACATGAAAATGTACAAATATAGGAAAAAAATGCATAACATGTTACATAAATATTCAAAGACAACAGCTGAAATAAACAAGTGTAGTTAATGTTAATCAATTTAAATGGAGTGTAACATCATCACAGGTCAAATTGCGTTGATCGTTTGGCTGGCTGGACGTCGGGGACGGGAGTTGGAGATGGAACATCAAAATGTTTCTTGCGGCGAATACGCTGTTGCTTTAAAGTCGGTTCTACCGTAAAGAAGATCGGCACGTCCCCAAGCTGAATATGTGAATGGCACGTAGAAAATACGCTGTTGCTTTCAAGTCGGGTGTATCGCTGCCGTGAAGAAGATAAGCCCGTCATGTTTACCCGGTCGGGTTCTCTGGTCTGTGTTTCGAGGTTAACATCCAGGCTGGTTATTGTTGTACCTGTTGTTTTTGTCGTTGAATATAAGTGGACACAATGGACGAGGAAGGACCGAGCCTATGCACCGGGATCTTCTTAACTGTAGTTATTACATAATAAATACATTTACTGTACTGAAGCGTTAATAATAAATAGTAAACGGAGGAGCTCTCATTTGTCTCAACATTCTATTTTCCATCCTGTTAATTTTGCATAATAAGTGTATGTAATGAATATACCGCAGTTGTTGGTTGTCTTAAGGAGGTGTGAACTCCAGAAAGAAGATCCTGAGACTGAATTCTGAGTCCGTATGTATAGATTCCAAATCAGTTACCACGTGACAAAATGAACCAATGAAATCCTCGGCTATTAACAACAAAGTGTGCTCAGGTCCATTCCTTAATTAATATAACAATCTAAACTCAATACATCATATACAGCTCTTTGGTCAAATGAACAGTTTTAACGAAAAGCAGAATTTACAAATAATCAGCTGAACATAGATACGTGAAACAAACAATCGCCGAACTTAACAAATGGTAAGGCGTATGAATAGGTGAGACAGTAGAAACTCCGCCCCATGAGAAATAACATCTGTTCATATAAATATTAACATTTATATAATGCAACAAATGACTAGGCTGTATCTCGGCGAAACATCCAAATACTCTCAAAGGATAACTGTTAAATTATAAAAACAATAATGTTAATACTGATCAGACGCCGAGACCTAGCTTACAGACGCAAAATAGTTCGCGCCTGAACTTTACATGGCGGTCACTTTCAAAGACGCTGACTAACAATATCTTTTACTGATTAAAAAGTAAACATTTAAAGTTATGGATCATAAAGGGGATGAATATAATTACATTCACAAAATTAACTTCTGCAACTTTTTAAAGTTTAAGTGTGCAGTATAACCTACGCGACATGAAATTGACAATCAAACGAACGCGGAATTTAGTGTTTGACAAAAGACAATGACAGACTAACAAATAGCAATATTTGCTAAATAAAGGATAAACGATGGTGGTTTCTGGTGGATTCAGCTGGCTTCCTCCGTAGGCTATCCAGGTATTTTATGTCGATGTGTTATGAATGTTTATAATGTTTACATTTACATTTTCACAATGTCACCTGTTTCCGGGAGTGATACAAATCTCAAGTAAGGAAACTTTCCTTACACTCTCCCCTTCTTGCCGAAAAAATCTCCTGAATTTTTTTCTTAAAGATTATTATGCCTTAAGATATACACTTGTAGATTAACACTGTAACACTTGCTTAGGAATTATTATGTCCTAAGATATACACTTGTAGATTAACACTGTAGCACTTGCTTAGGAAATATTATGTCCTAAGATATACACTTTGAGATTAACACTGTAACACCTGCTTAGGGATTATTATGCCCTAAGTTTCTTTATGCAATTAAATAAGTACTGAATAAAAGTTAATTGCATTAAATGTTAGTTAATTGCATTAAATGTTAGTTAATTACAATTTATTTTCATTTCTTCTTGAGACTGCTTGATGTACTTCCTGAACGTGACTCCGAAGAATGGAGGCGAAGTGGGATGCCTTCTAGCGAAGAGATGAAAGTTTTGTATGGTCCCTCAACTTGTGACATGCTCAGGGAAGAAGCTGCTTGCAGACTGGCGACTATGTTACTGTCACAAGGTCCATTAGGTGATTTTCCAACAGCGATCTTTCTGAGGGCCATGTAATTAAAATGGCGCATCTGTGCTTCATGGGAGTTTATAGAGGGGTTTCGGGACCCGGGCAGCGCCAGACACTGGAACGCATCCAAGAGGTAATTCCTTGAAATAGGAAAGCTGAAAGAAACGCCCAACGTATAGGCTGTAGCCTCCCACGCCATCAGTTTATCTTCTGGGGACATCTGTTGCCAGTCGGCTTGGGGCCATGTACTCAAAGGGACAGTGACAGGCATTGCTACGGGCGTAGCCAGCGTCCAGTCACGTCTGCCTGGTGGAAAAAGAGGCATCCCACCAGAGCAAAGTAGGGCCATTGCACTGTCCTTTATTGCAGAGTTTACATCTGAAGATACCCGAGACGATACTGAGCCAGGACTTGGAGGAATCAGTAGTTGTCTTGGCGCCACTGGCGAGGAATTGGACCAGACCTGCAACACGGGAGTATTCTGTGCAGGACTGACTGGTGTTCGGGACGTCGGGAGGGGCTGTGTGGATGGTGGTGCCTGAAGTTGACGGGGAAGAGACTTCGGGAGGGGCTGTGTTGATGGTGGTGCCTGAAGTTGACGGGGAAGAGACTTCGGGAGGGGCTGTGTGGATGGTGGTGCCTAAAGTTGACGGGAAAGAGACTTCGGGAGGGGCTGTGTGGATGGTGGTACCTGAAGTGGTCGGGGTAGAAAAATTTTCGTTGATTTTGAGCGTTATAGAGACTCTAATTTTGGATTTGTTGAAAATCATGTTTTGTACCTCTAAGTATGAAATGAGTTAATATTATTTTCTTTCTTCAATAAAGATCAGATTAATAGTATTTTTAATATAAGAATATTGTTGATAGCAGATATATATGCAATTTACAATTTACTGGTTCCATAGCAACTGTTAACTTAATTATTATTTTTTATTAATTTTATCAATCTTTGAATAAAATAGAATCGCTTAGTAAATAAGTGTTTGGCAATATAGATGCTCAACAAAAATTGTATCATGAGCAGTTGTTTGTTTAAGTTTCAAGTCCGTTGCTATACAATATGTTTTATTTCTGAATGCACACCTATTTTCTTACAATGTGCATACATTTAGTTTACAACAAACAAGTTTGTGATGTTAAATAGCTATCCAGAAAATATTTTGTTGATTTTGTTGGTATTTTGTGTCTTACATTCTTTAAAATGACAAGACATTTTTTGTTTCCATGGCAACTATAAGCGTTTAATGCTTTATAATAACACAATTAATTCTGTAAGTCATAGTACATAAGACATAATACTGGTGGAGTTACAACGTCATTTCGTTGTAGTTCGTTCAAAATCGCGCAAATCAGTGTTTCTGACATGCAATAAAAAAAATGACATAACTTCGTCAATTTTAGGTATTCGATGCTCAAAGTTCCAATTTTGATTTTTCAGATGTAGCACTTTCATAATATATGCTTAACTGAAAAAGTCATTTTTTGACAAGATGGGTCAAAATCTCGTTCCCAGCCACATGTATAATATTGACTTGTAAGTCTTGTATCTATGTTCGGTAAATGAAATGATAACAGTTTTAGTCTACTATCATGATTAGCCTGATCAATCGCATTTAAAACTTTAAATAAAGACGACAGCGATATAAGTAACCCTGTCATTATAAATATTTGCTGACGTCATATGTTTAGAAAATCGCAATTTTTAAGGATTCGTTTGTTTGACTAACATTTCATTGATCAAATAATTCAAGCGAGTGCTGGAAAATCTTACTTGTATTACTTTATTTGAACTTGTCGATGGTTTAATATATATTGATTTTTGATATATGCAATGATTTCTAGCAAACAGCAAATTTATGCACGCTTACTATTGTCACGTAAACAACACCTTGTTGTCACTAAAATTCATCGTTGGAAATTGGGTTAGTAAGGACGTAAGTGTATTAGAATGGTATTTTGAAATATGATTATTTGTTTTTACCTTGCCTTGTACTAATACAAGAAATGGAAAGCATTTATTCGATTTAAAAGGTATATTTTAAGAAATATAACAGCTCTTAACTAACTTAGTAATGACTGGTCTACAGTACATGTTCAAGATATAATTTCAATGTTGTCTGTGGGACAATATGGGGAACTTGCAGAAGATATCACAATTACTAAATTTCTGCGGTAGAGGGTGAATACGATTGTATCTATTTATTTTATACCTGTTTAATGCTTTTAACAAAATACAGGTTGCATCAATCGTTGAAATAAATCCCGTAGTATGCTACTCGTTGTTTCCGATTCCGTATTACCATACTAGCCGGACTACTTTCTTCGACCCATTTAATGTCGTCACATTACGCTCACCGAAAAAAGGATATCCATTTTTTATATTACGAAATATATTGCGTAGTACATCTTGTGGCGTCATTTCTGTGACGAAACACACTAGTTTAATTTAAACTCTCTGGAATTTAAGGACATGTCGGACGTGGTGTTTTTTTACAGTAAACTTTTTGTTAAAAACGGTGTTTCAGATTGGCTACAATTTCCTCAGGACAGGTGTCCTAAATGTTATATTTTTTCCGGACATTTGTCCTAAATCATGAAAAAACTTTTAGAAAGTTTTGTTATCGTGCAGTCAAAACTAAATCCAATACCATTTTACTACAAATAAAACTTAACTATAGACTTGGGAGTGTTCAATTATTCATGGTCAAAACAATTTCCTAAGCACAGCTCTTTTCCATGCCTCTAAGGTCCTTCAAAAGGGGTCCTTTGGGCTTGCCATTAAAACTTATCCATGTCCTGAGTGTTTAGCATGTTTATCAAGGCTTTAGAGTTTGATTTTGTAACCGAAAATTCCCATTCATAGCCTGTTCACTGTACATGTAATGCCAAAACTTACCAATTTAAGAGGTTAAGAAATTAATCAATATGAAACTTAATTATCAAGTGCCACAATGTAAAGTTAGTTGCAATAATCCAAGTCCCAGCTATTGACATTCCGGATGAGCTGTACGTGTGTACGCATTAAAGTTCATAGCATTCGATGACAACTAAATGTAAAGAGAGAACCTCAATGATACAATTAATAGTGAGGTCTCTCTCCTGATGTGTCAGATTTTTCTATTCAAAACTCTAACAGAAATTAACTCATACTTATACGTAGATACATATAAGCCTATTGTTTGCATTGTTGGATGGATGCATACATGTTCCAACTCTATCCATTACCCATAATCCAGTCGCGTTTACATTAAACGTCGAACATTAAAATTCGGAAGATTTTTCAAATAAGTAATTGTATTACGCCCATTTGCGAATTGAACAAAACGTTTACAGTTTTCTGAAATCAATTAATTGATAATTTGTTAAAACGCTTTACGCGTCGAATAAATGTTACGAATGCATTGCACAATTTCCACGAGGATGACACCCGGTTGCCATCATCAGTTTTCTAAGTAACTAGCCACGATTTCATCATGGAGGTGTACAACGTAGCGTCAGATTAGAATGGTAGGTTTTACAAAGCCAACAAACTGCCACAAAACCAAACACTTATGTCACTTACGACACGCGTCGTCTGCATAATTGTAATGCATGTATTGACTGCCTACGAGTGTTTTCGCTCACTCAAAGCGTGCGCTCTCATTGGTCAATATCGATTTTCCAACACAACGACGCTCCGCTTTAAGGCGGGCTTACTTTTGGGTAAATAGATACATGTTATTGACAGAC
The DNA here is from genome assembly GCF_020536995.1 of Dreissena polymorpha. Taxonomy (NCBI): domain Eukaryota; kingdom Metazoa; phylum Mollusca; class Bivalvia; order Myida; family Dreissenidae; genus Dreissena; species Dreissena polymorpha. Next base: position 23,384,844 of record NC_068362.1, on the reverse strand, counting down.
GATCGTAAATCGGCTCTTTAAATTTTCGGCGAAGTCAATATCGTTTTGAACTTTTAAAATATTAATGCATATAATTAAAAGTCGCACCCACGAATGCGTAAAAAAGTTGAAAAGCAATACTAGGTTTGATATCAAGGTTTTTTTAAATTAATCATTAAAACATTTAGGGCTTTAAGTCCTTTCCCAGAAAGAGATTCAGCGTTTAGTAAAACGAACCCGTGTAATTAAAAACTGTTCCTAAGTAATTGAAGTCGTCAACTATATCTAACTTTTCACATTTAAATGACCATTTTTCATTGTTAAAAGTCGGTCCTCTTTTTCTAAATACTATTACCTTAGTTTTGCTAATATTAACTTCTAGACCCCAAAGATCGCAATATTCACTAAGGTTGGTAATACTTTGTTGGAGGTCAGTTACAGACTTGCCGAATTTTACCATATCATTAGCAAAAAGCATAAGTATAAATATCAAGTCATCATATGAAAGTCCAGAATTGTTACGATATATCGTCCAAAAGACTTTACTTATTCCTACAGAAATGTACCGGTCACATTGTCTGACGAACGGTTTATTTGGCGGCCCGATCGTCGCACCGAATTAAATTTCTTCGGTCATTTGAAAATGTTATCGGCCGAAAGCCGACCCTATCTGAAACACTGTAAAACATCTAACGAATGCAAAACGTATTTTGGAGTGTGTGCTTATCATGCATACATGTAAATTTCGATAGGAATAAAATAAAATAGTGTGGTTTAAACTAAGTTTTGATAAAGACACGGAATAATAGAAATGGAATTGCATATCGTTTTAACGTTTTTGTCATTAACATTGGATTCAAGTTGTCAACTAAATTGTTATAAACATTGGATTAACGATGTCATTCAGGTAAGCGTGTGGGTGTCGGAAACCTGTTTTTTACCGGTTCAAGTGTTTACACTTTTAGTTACATTAACTGTATTCATACGCGTCTTTAATAAACTATGACGTACCGTTTTAGTCATTGTTTTGTCAGTTTTGTTAAAGCAAAAAAATACAATTGTTAACTCTTTTCGTTAGTTGTTGTATATAATAAACGGAATATTACGCTAGTGAATTGTTCCAAGTGTTTGTTTCAGTCTCGGCTTGTGCTATTTCGCATCACACTCGAGGCTCCGCCTCTCGTGTGATACGTTATCACACAAAAATTGACTATCGTAATATTCCGTTTTTGTCACCCAATGCATATTCTACAGTAGATATGTAGTAACGTAAAATTCAGAATCTGGCAGTAACCTCTATATGAATGCCAAATGATTATTTGTATGTCAAATTAAATTAGCCGTGTATATAAATCGCTGTACATTATTAATTTATTATGTCACCTGAAACATAATTAATGTTTGTCACATATTTTCGTAAACATAGCCTATGCGAACTAAGCATTATAATTTGGGACTCATATCTTAAAGTGATATTTTGTTGTTTTTTCACCGTTGAATTGAGCTGAAAAGAATTAACAGGTCAAAAGAGTTAACATGTGGTAACAGACCAAGTATCTGCAACTCATCTTGATATTTTTCATGACTCTCCCATTCCTCTTAGCCCAAACTATCCGTAAAACAATATAGTATCTTTGTGTCGTATGAACGAATCTGCACTAAAACTAAATTTAGATTCACACCGTACATCGAATCATTTTTGTCGTCAGTTGTCAACACGAAAGTACGGTTGATATTCAAATGAATTATTTTCCTCTTTCCGGGATTGTTTTAGTATGTTGATGCTGCATTACCGAATATAAGTGTATATGAAGTGAAAACACCAAACATAAACAACGGTTGCGATAGACACCTATAAACTGTGAGATGCCAATAATAGCACCTTAAGTGGAATAGTACACATATCCCCACCTTAATTACTACAATTATGCCCCTTGAACAATAAAATAATCGCCTTTAATACCAGAATCACGGAATGCTTTACAAATACATAAACGATGTTTTAAGTTTAGTTGCATGAACTGAATTCAAATATTTAAGAGTGAATATAAGTATTTAAAATATAAAGACATTTTGCTGCGCCATATCATACCTATGTAGATAATTGGTTGCGATGCAAGTGCACGTACTTCGAGCGCTGAGCTTTAAGTTTTGGGACCTCTTTTCGAGGAGATATAGATAGTAGTGTGTAGGTTGTTGATAAAGCTTACGTTTATCAAGCTAGGCTTAGAACCATGGTATATTGAGGCTTACCGAGTTTATACGATCGTTGTTATACTATTCATTTTCATCTGGTAATCGGAGAAAAGGAGCTGATAAGTCACCATATCAAACATGCATTGATGTAATAGTAAGAGCGTGTGGGTTTCTAACATGCATTAATGTAATAGTAAGAGCGTGTGGGTTTCTTACATGCATTGATGTAAAAGTAAGAGCGTGTGGGTTTCTAACATGCATTGATGTAATAGTAAGAGCGTGTGGGTTTCTAACATGCATTGATGTAATAGTAAGAGCGTGTGGGTTTCTAACATGCATTGATGTAATAGTAAGAGCGTGTGGGTTTCTAACATGCATTGATGTAATAGTAATAGCGTGTGGGTTTCTAACATGCATTGATGTAATAGTAAGAGCGTGTGGGTTTCTAACATGCATTGATGTAATAGTAAGAGCGTGTGGGTTTCTAACATGCATTGATGTAATAGTAAGAGCGTGTGGGTTTCTAACATGCATTGATGTAATAGTAAGAGCGTGTGGGTTTCTAACATGCATTGATGTAATAGTAAGAACGTGTGGGTTTCTAACATGCATTGATGTAATAGTAAGAGCATGTGCTACTTATTGGTTTCTCTCAGTTACTAGTGTGTCATGTGCATAGAATAAATACCCTTTTGGAAAGGGTAATGAAACATTTTGTTTGAAATATGTATTATACTACAGTGTAGTTCGTGCAGTGTTGTATTTTAAAACATGTTATATTAATTGTTATGTTAACGCAAATTGAATGTATTGTTGACAATATTTGTCTAAAGCTCGCCTGTTTTTCTATATCTAAGCTTCACCGGATAAACTTTCGCCATCACGGCACCAACCATGTATTTTCTTTTTACGGTACACACAGGTTTAGAAACTCAACCATAAATTTTATAGTGCGTGTTATCATTCTTTAAAAACAATTATGTCCCTTGAATATTTAAAAACATACCCTGACATACCAGAATCAGTCATCGCTTTTATAAAATGAGACGGTTGTTTCAAGTAAAGTTGTATAATAAAAATAAAATAATTGACCGCTTATATAAATCTTCAGGAGAATAAAACAGTTTGAGTACGTTTTATTTAATATCTTGCACTTAATATATATGATGCGACGCACATTATGATAAAAATAAATAAAAATGATGCGACGCACAGTGCTCGAATTTCCAGCGCTGCGCATCATTTATGAAAACTTTTTACGTAGAGTTTATAAGCTTACAATTTAAAGTTTGTATATGGACTTATTTACATTGAGGTCGGAACACGCACTGTGTGGTTTGTAAGGCATTGTTTGTTATTTTCATATTAACTTTGAAACAGTAATGACAAATTCATTTTAAAATATATAATAGATTAAAAAGAATTTTGTGAAATTTTTGCATTTTAGAGCATGTTGCCTCTTTGCAAATGACAACGCATATTTATAATTATGTTTTACAATAATTTTAAAATTTCAATAGAAAATAAAGATTGCAGAAAATTAAGCAATTTAAGGATCTTGTTTTGGGAATTTAAAGGTTATAAAACAGCCCTAAAACTTTGCCAAAATTTGAATGTATGAACTCTGAAAGCAGTCTTTAAAAAAATGAATACAATTAAAGCCCATGTACCGGAGTTATTTTACATCTTATGCAAACGATATGGGAAAATATTATTTTCTATTGACCCTTGATTTCCGTAAATTCGTTACCTTAAAATGTTATGTCAATATTAAATTAATTGAAAATAAATAACAACGATAACATACACTTAAGTTTTAAAATAAATACAACGCGCACTGATTTATTCCAATAAGAACTCCACACAATGTTTTAAAATTTCTTAAATGTCAATATCGTTTACATAAGGTTAAAGGGTCAGTTATTTTGTTTCACTACCCTTGATTCGCGGGTATGGCGGCATACGACAATTCCTTGCAAAGAAGAGCAATACCCCCAATATAATTTATTGTAAACAGTTTGACTTTGTTCCTGGTACGAAATTGAAATTAACGAAAAAGTCAAACACAAAATTAAATATATACACGTGCACAATGTTAATTGCATTTACAATTTCAATACTTTCCTATGCAATGTTTCTCGGTGTATTCTTCAAAGACCCTGCATCGTAATGTATTTTCAGACAATGTGGTATAATTTGGAGACTCGCAGGATAGACACATTATATCTTCCTCAATAGCTTTTTAAGCATTTATCATGGCAATGGGCGAATAAAGCCTATACTTCTAGCGACAATGCTTAAGGATGGCCTTAAAAAGTAAATACAATTCAGCTCAATTTTCAAGCTGAAAGAAACGGACTATAAAACTGTTTTTGCCTTATTATTATTGAATCGTAACAGAATCAAGTATGGACGACCTACTTGAACACAGAACGACAACAAATAGTCATTAAATGAGATTTTACTCAAATATTTTAACATCAATAATCGAAAATAATATTGGTGCAAAGAATATATGGTGTTTAAGGCTAATCGAATTAATAATTTTAACCTGTTATAAAATTCATTTTTTTCAGATTCTTGAGGCGTTACAACTGAGTTAACGTGCATTAATATTGTTCAGAGATCGCAAATGCGTTTAAAGCATCTCGCTACTGGGCACGTTTTAAAAATAAAAGTCGCGAATTTAAGTAGGGTTGACGATAGTTATTATAATCACGGTTACATTTATCAATTATGATTATATATAGCAATTTAAAAATTATACGTTAGCGTATAATCAAATTCATAGTATCGTGCCTTAAACGAAAAACCTTCAAGAAGTGCTGGAAAATTATATTTTTTTTTAGAAGTTGTTATTTATTTGATGGTAATCAATGACTATTACGACGATAATGTTTCTGGTGCCGTTGAATTTAGTTGGAACGTTGACAAGAATATTATCTATTATCTCCCTTTACCACTAATTATGTCCCCTGAAGTATAAAAACGTTCCGTTCAAAAACAAAACCATTCACTACTTTAACAATGGATTAACGATGTTTACAGTTCAATTAAATACTTATTTTCAATATTGTATTTAAAATATAATTATTCTTAATATATACGCATATAGCTACACAACAGTTATGAAGTTTCAAAGAAACGATCGCAAGCGCTCGAATCTCGATTGCTACGCATGAATTTTTAAACTCTTCTAGAAGAGTTAATGACGAGTAGTAGTTATAGAAAACACAGATCACTCCCAACAGGTTAGTGGCTAATTCACTTACAAGAATGTCATATTAATATTAACGCCGATTGACATGGCTTGTTTGCAACATTCTATTATTTTAATGTGAAATACATAATGTCGACAATTATTCAAGTCAAAGATATTTTAATGGGGACGTTGTATGTAACGCAACTGTTCCTTCATCCCATAAAAGTTTAGAGATTTTGAATGTGTCAATATCTAAAGGAGACTTTTCAACAATACACGCATAACGGTCCAAAATAGAGCTCATGCGACAGAATCATGCTTCTTCAAATGCACAAGTAATTGCAAAAACTTATATAGAATACTTATACTCGCTGTTTAATATATCAAAAAGGATAAAAACGTTTACTTAAAAAATGTATATAACCGTATTATTCCACGTGAAAGTTAATCAAATAGGACGCGTCAGGTGGGCCAATTGTTCCAATTTTGAAGAGATATACATATATTAAAGGTTGTGACACTATCATTATATAAGTACTTTTTAAACATGCGCAAAAAGTCCTTATCTAAAGATTTATGTTATTACTTTGATAATAGACAATCGGTGGATTGTTCATTATCATATATGATTTTCTTGGTTTTTATGCTCAACGACAACAACATATACCAGCAATGAACATTCTATATATGGTAAATAATTCAATTTACGACGTACATAATAGTTTAAGGGAGTTCCTTCAAAGGTGTATGGCCCTTATCTTTCTTACCATGTATGGGTCTATATCGGATTGTAGTTTGGGAAATCTTGAACGAATGATAACATGGACGATATCAACACATTGTGTCGTATCGATGCAATGAACGAATATGTTAAAAGTAGGGATATCCCAATAATATACATCTCTGAGGTACATAGTGCTTTTGACTGTACAAAAGGCAATTATTCGAATCGTATGTAAGGTAGTGTACCCGTGAAAAAAATTGTTTCAAACCTAAATTATTATACTACTTTCGTCATCTGCAACGATTCAGGAATTAACAAACAGAACATTGTTAACTTTTAACGATATTTAAAAATGCTTTTACAGTTTAAATAATCCTAATACGGTTTGCAGTTTTGATATTACTTATTTGAATTCTTATTTTACAAAGCTTATCACTTTATTGTGGTAAATTATATGTGCTATATAAAAAATGGAACCTAAAGTTTATTGCCGAATACAATAGAATGTACAATTTGAACGTACATTTCATCGATTGAACAGGAGTGTGAAGAGCAATAGCTAAGTTCATTATTACATAGTGTATATCTTGTCCTACCAAACACATGATCAACTCTTGTTCGAGCCCCATTATAAGCACCGATATTGAAAATAGAATCTGGTGTAAAAAGACTTTACATCATTTTTGATAAAAATGATAAATCATCAGAAATCAAAGCATAATACAACTCAGTATCATTAAAAATGAAAATAATTCATAACATACTGAGAGAAAATATTCTTTAGAAAAACAGAATATTGCTGATGTTTAACTTGCAAATAAATTGAATAAAATTTAGATCTTTTTTTTTGGGGGGGGGGGGAATATGAGCTATCCAAGTAATTATTAAGGAGATATTACCTGGTCAACGTGTTTACTTTTATTAATAAGACACCATTTCTTTTTAGATAGTTAACCGCTGGAGCCATACTTACTATTTTTTATACTGTTTTTTGTTAAGCTATACTTTTAAAAGTGTTAATTGAATAAATGCATTGCAAACACCTCAGGAGCAAGGAAAAATACTCAAAATTTGATTCTGACACTTAAGAAAAATATCACTAGAAAACATAAATCAGTTCTTATTCTTTGACAGTGCATGATAATTATTTACTGCTATTGTTGAATTTGATGATTTGGGTAGTGTTTAAACCTTTGTACAAATACTAATCATACCGCACCATTACTTTAAGGAAATGTAATAAAGGATTTATGTGTCACAAAACATAACTATATGTACCTGTTATTATTTGTCTATGCCTTTTTAAACTGTTTATACAATATATACATACTATTTGTGGATGCACACTGGAAAACTTCTTTTTTCCTTTATATATTTTTTGCATGTGTTTTTCCAATACAAACTTACATGCAGCTTTGTTATTCTTAATGTATTTACATGAGTCAATGATGTAAATATTTCAATTTTAGTTTTTAAATGAACACTATGTGTACATTTAATTTTACTGTAATTATGTAAACTTAAAAGGTATGTTAACACGAAAACGTTTGTCCTTGCTCTGTTATGGTATGTGATGTCTTAAACAATTATAATAGTTTTGTTATTCTAAGTTATTTATAGTAACACAATTTATATTTTCATCCATAAGAATATGCTGCAAACAAGGAACTTAACACGCAGATAATTTTTAAGAATAGAATCACAATTATGTAGCAAAACATGCATTAGCTTCAAATTATGTGTAAACTGTTATCGACTTTCTTTCATCTGTTAGAAACGGTAGAGACCTGTTCCACTTAATCAGCTTAAATATTTGTATTTCAATGGCGTTAAAATTGTATAGATAACTTAAGAAGGGTTGCATATGAATTTTTTTTTTCATATGCTATTGCATTTGTTGCAGTGTTGATACCAAATATTGTTTTGGCAAAATTGGTATGTAAAGTGGATATTCCACCAACCAAAACTACTGTGTATGACAGGAAATCAAGAATTGAAGATGAATCAATAATAACATATGACATGCAAAATGTCATAACTTGTCCTAGTAGTAATGTCTCAAACATGTTTTACAAGAGAAAGCTAAGAGTATACAATTTGACTGGCCATTGTAGTATTGATTGTGTAGGATACAACATTGTATGGAATGAGACTATTGCAGGACGGGGAGCCAATACAATCACTTCTGCGTTGGTGACCATTCTTGAAAATGTTATTGTGAAACATCCTTCAGTGACATCCTTTATATTATGGTCAGACTTGTGTCCCTCAAAACCGTAACGTTTTCTGTCTTATGCCTTAAAGAAATTTCTTGAGCGACGCAAAGCGGTGACAAAAATTTCACAGAAAGTTTGTACACCTGGTCACTCTTCAATGCAAGAGGTTGATAACCTTCACCTTCATCTTGAAAAAGCTTTCAGAACAGCTGAAATGAATAGCCCAGTAAGTGTCATTAGAAAAAAGAGATACATCGTATCAGGTCATTCAAGGACAAACAAACTCGGCCAATTATAGTCCGTTTCCAAAATGAGGACATACTGGCCAATGCATACAAGTTGAGAGGTTCTGAACACGGGACTACCTTAAGGAAATAACCTAAGCGCGTGCTAAGCTTTGGACTCGTTTCAAACAAAAAAGAGCGTACAATCCCAAGGGTGGTGTCCACATTGGTTATCCTGCCAAATTGATAGTTTAAAAAGCTATGGTGCAAGACGAATTCCCAGATTGGAAAATCATCGCAAAATCGCTCCGAACGGAACAACCAAAACATTTGAAACTGGAACTTAACCTCCTGTACATAAACCAACGTTAAACCCAATCTCTACTAGCAATAGGTTGCTAGTCTACCAAGTATTTTGTCATTGAATTTGACGAATCCGACACTGGCGACGATAGCGATTCTACAGACGACACGCAGGCGATTGACCTTTATAGTCAGTATATGCCCCAGATGGAGGCTCATGTGAACCGTAAACATCACAAACCGGATAAGGCCCAGGGCAACAAATGGGACCCATAATACTGTTGTACTCAAAAATCGCTTTCACAATCGGGGGAGTGTTATCAGAACTAACAATGTGCTGAACTCTTTGACGAACTGTGAACCAAAAAGCGGACCAGAAACAAACTTTTACTCGGTAATATTTCTGTACTAAACGTTTGTTGCCTTAAAAGGCGTGCATTATACCCTGAATTTCTCTCATAAGTAAATAGTTATGACATGTGTTTTTTTACAACTGAGACAAAATTTAATGATAATGACATAAATTAAATTGATAACTGCTCTTTTATTAGTAAAACCAGTAAACAAAAATACAAACGAAAATCTGGTGGTATAGCCGCTTTGATAAAAATAGTATTTACAAACACGTTGATGTAATAGACAGACAGTCAGAATTTATGTTTTATGTTTATGTTTTATGGTTGAAAATTAGAAATTATTACACTCTTATTGGTAGCGACATTGTTATGGGTGTTGTTTATATGCCACCATTGCATTCGAGGTTCTATAACGATGAGTACGATTTGTTTTTATACGAAGTAGCTATTTAATGCAGCAGCTTTGAACATGTATACATCTGCGGCGATATGAACGCACAAACAGCAGACTTATCTGACTGCACTAAAAATGAGGATGTTTGACAGTTTTTTTTCAATCTTGATAATGAGACTATTACTTTTTTCGATCATAAGGCTGAACTGGAAAACTGTAAGATACCATTAAGAAGGATTTCTCAAGATAAAAAGAAAAATAATCATGGATATGGCCTCTTAGACTTATGTAAATATATCAACACTAATATAATCAATGGTAGATTATGTAAAGGTAGATTTATTGGCAAAATGACATTTAGAAACATATCCGTAATTGACTATTTAATATCTACAATTAAAGCCTTTTTACTTTTTAAGGAATTCAAAATAATATATTTAGACGGATTAAGTTCAGATGGCCATGCTCTCATTAACTATAAAGTTAAAGTAGAGGCCCGCATTAACAATAACACTTCTAAAACAAAAACTTGCAGACCAAAATGCAAAGAATCCCTTTGTGAAGCATTCATGTCAAAGGTAAATGTAGAGGCTATAAAAAGCATAGTAAGAGAGGTTGAATCTGACCATTTTCCTGCAATCCACAATAATATGAATAGAATAATTCAGGAAAATATTCTTCTTAATAGTGCTAAGGAAAGCTTCAAAGAAGTTCAAATAAGCACAAAACGAAAAGTCAAAAAATAATCTTTGGTGTGGCATACAGTGTGACAATGCTAGGAAAATATATGTTAAAGCAAGAAAAAATATAATAAGCATCCAACAGAATACAATAAAATTAGTGCAAAACTAGCATATAAACAAGAGTTGTCTCCATCGGAAGACATATGCCCCCGAAAAACGCTTTTTCGAAACCTATACGCAGATTTCGAAATCTAAACGCGCACCCTTAGTTCAAGGTCTAAGGGATCAAAATTTGTGTGCGTATTGAAAGACCGTGTCCATATACACATGCATACCAAATATAAAGGTTACATCTGAAGCGTCAAAGAAGTTATGAGCATTTTTCGAAACCTAAACGCAAAAGTGTGAGGGACAGTGCGATCACTATATGCTCTCCTTCAGGGGCATAAAAATATTAATAAATGAACAAAATTAGGGAAAGTGTACTTAGAACCATGCACACAAAACAGCAAAAAGAATACTAGAAGTACTTAAATAAATTTAAATCAAAAAAATAAAAATGCCGATACGCCACCTCTATACTTATTACATAACTATTTGAAAATGCTAGGAACCAGGACAATGATACTGATGTGTCACATTTAATAAATAGAATTGATAAAGAAACTGATAATAATATATTAAATGTACAAATAACAGCTGAAGAAACATGTAAATATATTAATAAAGCACCGGGCTTGGATGGTATTCTAAATGAATACATAAAATACTCAAAAGGAAAGATGGAACCTTTATATGTATCCTTATTTAATGTAAAACTGGAAACAGGTATATTACCAGATGACTGGGGTGATGGGATCATAGTTCCACGGTATGTTCAAAGCGCTGAAGTCACTGCAGTTGTTCGCTCTTTGAATGTATTTAATAGTCCTTACAGTCACCGGACATGAAGTTCGACTTTTGAACACCAATGTAATTTACTTTTAATTGTCTACAGTGGTGAGATTCTGTAAAAGGAGGAAATGCCATTGATAAACAACCTCTCATAATTTTAGGCAGAATTCTCAAAAAATCCACTTATAATTACAAAGAAGTAAACGAAATGCAAGGTATATCTAAGTTGGCGCTAAGGAAAAAGTTGTGAGTCTAACAAAGAATGAACCACACCATAATTCTAATAATAAATGTATTGGTATTAACGAGCGTTGTATTAAATTCTCGATCAAACCAAATTAAAAAATATTATCTATTTTTAGCCTGAAATTAAATCCTTCATTTAATGTGTTTCCATTTCATTTTTATTCATTTTCATGTACTGACATTAACTCCTCTACTCCACCGTCACCAATATTTTATGAAGGAACCATCAACTGTAATTTAAATTCGTAAATTAATGTATTTTTTCTATAGTTTCAATGGATCAATACTTTTTCATCGTGTGCATTTATTCCGATTTATATGCTTCACCCTAAAATACTTAATGTTCTGAATGCCACGTCTATATTGAGTTACAGCACCTGGTCTGTTGCAACATGCACACTTTTCATCAATATAACTTTACAGACGAAAACAACCATTTCGAAATCTTTAAAAAAACACGTTTTAGATGCGTATGAAGGGACTTTAAACAGCCAATATTAACAAATGGCTATACAAAGCGAAATATACATACATGTACTAAAATTAAATTGCTTCCGCGTAGATTCTTTAAAGGTTGTTGTTTTGACAACTTACTCGCCATAATGATTCAATTGCTCACCATTTCCTTTTAACGTTCATTTGTATCTATTGTTTACAATTGAAATGTCTGAGGATGATGTCCGACATTGTCTTAAATGTACTGCATTAATTACCGTTTTATATTACGTAAATGGCAAAACTGTAAATATGTGTTAAACAACCTGCGGTAAACGCTTTCTTTATTGACCGACGTCAATCAAAAATAATAGTCGCCAGGTAACCCCGTCCTCATAAACATTGTCGGAACCGATTGGACGGGGAAAATTACCGTTCGGCGACTAGAAAGTAACCTGCGAATTTCTTTTTTAGAATACATGACTGTAATGTGGCTTGTCAAATTCACCTTGGCTTCTCGGGTATTCGCGAACGAAATAATTTTGATCCAAAAAGACCAGTGCATGGTGGCAAACGGCACCATTATATGAACTGGTAGACAATTTAACGACAAATCATGTCTGGTTGCCATCAAAAGGACATGGTTACTCTGCAAAGGGAGTGCTGAAAACTAAAGAAGATCTTATTCAGGCTCCTCGCTCGCTGCGCTTTGTATGGCCTCTAGACGCCACAAGCTGTCGACCCGAACACGAGAACGGTTTCCGCAGCACATTGAGCGCCGACCTTCAACACTTGCGTTATCTTCATAGGCCATCACCTCGGAATCCCTGTATCTCTGCCAAGCGCGTCCTCTACGCTGCCAGTTCCTCTGTACCCGTCCCTCTTTCGGCGATGTAGTGAAACCGTGTTTTTTCCTACTGACAATTACCATTCCGCTTAGCGATCCTTCTAAATTCTGGGATTCAGCGAAGTCAGCAGGAGAGGACGTCAGGGTCGAGGGATGACGGTACTTGCTTGATTTACAGAGTCGCCCTTCGGAGTCTTCAATAACATCTTCTGCAACCGACTCTCCCCCCGATCGCGACTTGCATTCTCAAGTTGCTGACTGAGCTTTGTTAAACTAATGAACACTATATCATTTATAGAGTTACCTTGATTTATTGTACAATCGCCATTTTCTTTAACATGTTCAACTTTAATCGCGAGTTGACGGATTTAATGTCATTAGCGATTTTGTCGATCGGAAACGCTAAAATATAGTATCTTGACTTTGAAATAGAGTTTGCAAAATACGCGTCAAATATTTAAATTATTGTTATTGATTTTTGTCACTTGTTTGACGCATATTCACCGCTGAAATTTGTGTTATTAATTGCACATGTTTCAAACTACACGTACATGTAGGTAAATAAAAGTAATAATACGGGAGATCACATAATTTGTGTCCTCAATTTGCTTATTATGAATTATTTTTTTCACCATCGAAATATATGGTATTTAAATATTTGATAAGCATACAGTTTTCTTTCGACGTGCAGTTTGTTTCGACACATTGAGCTCGTACTTTTCTAGCCGCGTCATGCCAAATAGGTCTAAGGGCACGTTTGCTAGCAGTTGCGCAAGGTTTCGTGGTCTCATTATGTGCCCTGACCTACTGCGGGATGCGAAGGCTGGACCATAGCTACGCTAGCCGCATATGGCATAAGACCCCTTTTCGCATGACGCAGATCTATAAAAATATCTTTGTTTCATATAAATGAAACATCTTTACACAAAACTTTTCGATAGGAAATTGAAGTCAAACTGTGTTATTTATAACGAACTGACAAATTTTGGTAGCGTTTCAGTCTTTCAAGAACGACTTCCATACAGACTGAAAATTACGGCAAACATTTGTGCTTAGATAATGAAACGATTTCTGTCTATCCTGACACTCTTTTTTTGGTAGTTTGTGCGTCTCATCTTTTAAAACAATACTGTGTTATCAACGTTTATCGATAGTCCGATATCGATTGTGTCTTCCCCTTGACGATTTAGAACCGAGTCTTAATGCAAAGTATTATTTAAACATATATCAAACACACAATAATATCGAAAATGATCAACCCAAGCAGTTTTGTTGTTTTCTGCTGAGTTTTAGCGAAAGTAGATAAATAATTTCCGATTGTCACGAATCCCCCCCCCCCAAATAAACTGCGTTTTACTTATCATTATAAAACAATAATGAAATCGAATTCATATGAATATTAAAATAAAACTTATCTGATAAAGAATCGGTCGATATTAATGAAGGATAGTAACTAATTACCTCATCTGCACACGTGCATGTGTGAATTTCAAATTTTATTTATAAGTCCTGCTGCAGATTCCCAAGCCATAAAAGATTCCGCCCTTCCCCCCCCCCCCCCCTCCCCGCAGTACTTTAAGAAATCAGTCAACAGTCAAGTGCTATCAACGAAGTTACGCAATAAACAAGCGTAATCTTATACTATTGCGTTGTTATCACTTTTCTCACTACACTTGTTTATCTTTTCCCGCAGCTATTAATACACTCTTGTTAAATTTATTTGTTTTATTTTTTTATTTGGTTTTAGCGATTATGAAGCATTCTTTTGTTTGTCTATCGTATCCCTGTAGTTATTTTGAACTCATGTTCAACGTTTTATAAATTGCGAACTGTGAATATAAACACGCGTAACCTTACACTACTGGTTGTTTCCCCTAATCTATTAATAGCCTCTGATTATGAATGACCTGTACTACGTCATTAAGACGCAGCAGATAGTGGACTGTTTTAATCATTCATAAACAATCTCTTCCGCGACACGTATAATACAAACATTGTTTATTGATTCTTTTCTATATATGCTACGAACACAAATATTCCATTTAACACGATATTCACATAATGTTTCCTTTTGTGCATGAATATAGTTGAAGAAATCAAACAACTGTTTCTCGCGCGGATACGGCACGTGTGGCGGGTAGTAGGCTTTCCGTAGATAGCAGCGAACTGACTTGAAATTTTCAGCAACAACAAAAGCTGTTCGCTATCGAGAACAACGAAAAATAAGGGCGATACTGGAGCTCCAGAAAATTACCACCCAATTACTCTTAGAAGTTGTGTAAGTAAACTTCCCACAGCCATTTTCAATGAATTTGGTTAATTTCTTGAAGACAATTAAGTACTCTATGAAAACCAGGCTAGCTTTGGAAAAAAAATAATTCTACAACTGATCACATCTTCACTTATAACTGAATAATATAAATATTAAGGCACTACACAAAGAAAATCTTTGTTTGTTTCATAGACTTTTCAAAAGCTTTTGATTCTTTTTGGCGTGTGTGTTTATGGACGAAAATTATTAATTACAACAAATATGGAAAAAATTTAAAGTTTATAAGGAATATGTACTCTGATATAATATACTGTGTCTCGGTTGGAACTCAAAACTCCCCGTTTTTCCCATGTTACTGCGGCATGCATCAGGGAGAAAATTTATCGTCTGTCCTCTTTTTCCTTTTCCTAAATGATCTTGGGAATTACTTAGAATTTAAAGGTCACCATGGTATAGAAATTACAAACCCAGAAAACGATATGGCTACTTTTCCCAAAATAATTGTACGATTATATTCAGACAATACAGTCTTAATTGCTGAAAGTTCCCAAACACTACAAAACTGTCTGAATGACTTTGCTGAGTACTGTTAAACATGGAAGTTAAATATTAATAAGGATAAAACAAAAGTAGTGATTTTCGGATCAAGGCAAAATAGAAACATTATTATAAAAAAGACAATACGTCTCTAAAACGTGTTAACTCATACATATATCTAGGTGTATTTTTCGCAAAATCTGGTAGCTTCCTAACCCCAAAGAAACATCTCGCGAAACAAGCAAGGAAAGCAATGCACCTACTCTATTCAAGAATTAATAACCTTTATTTACCAATAGATCTTATCTTTTGATAATACTATATGAACGCATTATCTAAACAAAAAAATACACAATGGGTTTCTGAAAAAAATTAATATAAGAAAAAGCTACCCACTATATATGATATACATGTATGCAGAATTAGGAAAAACCCATAGAACTCACTATAAAATGCAAAATGATTGCATACTGGAGAAGATTAATAACTTGGAAACAGGATAAATTAGCATATGTTATATATAAATACATGTTGAACCTACCTCACTACGAATCTTAATGGATAAATTTCGTACAAAAACATATTCACATAAAACTGGCAGAAATGACATCTGGCTAAATCAAGATCAAATCCAAAATAACAAGGGCTGTTTGTAAAACATGCATGCCCCCAATATGGGCTGTCAGTTGTAGTGGCAGCCATTTTGTGAATTCGTTTTTTTCACTGTGACCTTGACCATTGACCTAATGTAAGTTATCGTCCGGAAACCATTGTACTATTTCGAGTAACTGTGACCTTGACCTTTGACCTAGTGACCTGAAAAGCAATAGGGGTCATCTGCCAGTCATGATCAATGTACCAATGAAGTTTCATGATCCTAGGCGCAATTATTCTTGAGTTATCATCCGGAAACCATTTTACTATTTCGAGTCACTGTGACCTTGACCTTTGACCTTGTGACCTAACAAGAGCTGTCAGAGGACAGCGCGAACGACTATTCGAGTGCTTGACAGTATAACGTAAGCCATCATGGGGAAAGTGTTCATATTAAATAATTAATTAGACGATCTTTCAAAAATAAAAAAAATTAAAAAAAATGGGAGGGGATAGGAGGGAGGGTAGGGGGTGAGAGGGGGGTATAATGTGGGGTGTGGTAATTTATTAGATGTTTAAAAAAATGGGGGGGATGGGGGTAGGGGGGAGTAAGAGGGGGGTATAATGTGGGGTGTGGTAATTTATTAGATGTTTAAAAAAATGGGGGGGGGCGGGGGGGGATAAGGGGTGAGAGGGAGGTATAATGTGGGGTGTGGTAATTTATTAGATGTTTAAAAGAAATTACTATTTTTTGGAGAGGGGGTGGGAGGGGGGGTAGGGGGTTGGGGTGAGAGGGGGGGTATAATGTGGGGTGGGATAATTTATAAGATGTTTAAAAAATGGGTTGGTGGGGAGTGTAGGGGGGTAGGGGGAGTGAGTGGGGGTATACTGTGGGGTGTGGTAATTTATAAGATGTTTAAAAAAATTGGGGGGTGGGTGTTGTGGTAGGGGGAGTGAGAGGGGGGTATAATGTGGGGTGTGGTAATTTATAAGATGTTTAAACAAAATTGGGGGGGTGGAAGGGGGGTAGGGGAGGTAGGGTGGAGTAAGAGGGGGGGGTATAATGTGGGGGTGTTTTAATTTATAAGATGTTTAAACAAAATTGGGGGGGGTTGGGGTAGGGGGGTGGGGGTATGAGGGGGTATAATGTGCGGTGTGGTAATTTATAAGATGTTTAAAAAACATGTTTTTTGGAATGGTGGGGGTGGTAGGGGGGGTGGGGTGTGAGAGGAGGGGTATAATGTAGGGTGTGGTAATTTATTAGATGTTAAAAAACTAATTATTTTTTTTTTGGGGGGTGGGGGGTAGGGGGTGAGAAGGGGTATAATGTGGGGTGTGGTAATTTATAAGATTTAAAAAAAATAAAAAAATGGGGGGGTGGGAGGGGGGGGTAGGGGGGTGGGGAGTGAGAGGGGGTATAATGTGGGGTGTGGTAATTTATAAGATGTTTTAAAAAAATGGGGGTTGGGGGTGTAGGGGGGTAGGGGGAGTGAGAGGGGGGTATAATGTGGGGTGTGGTAAATTTATAAAGATGTTCAAAAAAAAATTGGGGGTTAGGGGGCGTGGGGGGTAAGAGGGGGTTATAATGTGGGGTGGGTAGGGTAATTTATAAGTTGTTTTAAAAACTATATTTTTTTTTGGGGGGGGTGGGGGGTAGGGGAGAGTGAGAGGGGGGTCTAATTGTGGTGTGGTGTGGTAATTTTATTAGATGTTTAAAAAAATGAGGGAGGAGGGGTGGTAGGAGGTTAGAGGGGAGTAAGAGGGGTATAATGTGGGGTGTGTGGTAATTTATACGATGTTTTAAAAAAATGGGGGGGTAGGGGGGGTGGGGGTGAGAGGGGGGTTAATGTGGGGTGTGGACTGGTAATTTATTAGATGTTTAACAATTTATTTTTTTGGGGGGTGGTGGGGGTGGTAGGGGGGTGGGGTTGGGGTGGGGGGGGTGTGAGAGGGGGTATAATGTGGGGTGTGGTAATTTTATCAGATGTTTAAAAAAACAATTTTATTTTTTTTTCGGGGGGTGAGGGGGTGGGTAGGGGGGGGGTGAGAGGGGGTATTTATAATGTGGGGGTCGGGTAATTTATTAGATGTTTGAAAAATTGGGGGGTTTAGGGGGGGTAAAAGGGGGGTATAATGTGGGGTGTGGTAATTGATTAGATGTTTAAAAAAAATTAGAGGGAGTTTGGGGGTTGAGAGGGGGGTATAATGTGGGGTGTGGAAATTGATAAGATGTTTAAAGAAGAACAATTTTTTGTTTTTGGGGGTGGGGGGGTAGGTGGGTAGGGGGGAGTGAGAGGGGGTATAATGTTTGGTGTGGTAATTTATGAGATGTTGAGAAAATTGGAGGGTGGGTGGGGGGGGTAGGGGGTGGGGTGAGAGGGGGGTATAATGTGGGGTGTGGTAATTTATAAGCTGATGTTTAAAAAAAAATGGGGGTGAGGTTGGGGGGTGGGGAAGGGATTGTGGTAGGGGCGTGGGGTATTGTTTGGGTGGAATCTATTGTAGTATTCAGGTAAGTGCTGTTTTGTCAAAGTACCACTAAAATGTGATCATAAAAAATAACAAATGATCTCACACTGACATGAACAAATATCCTCTATTTATTAAACATGAAATTTAAACTTATTGCATTTGTTTCCCCTGTATATAAGAAAGATATAATAGTGTATTAACTCCCCTGTCCTGTTTATATTTATATTAATCAACAAAATTACACATTTACACAATATTTAATATACAAAGTATAAAAAAATCTCATATTCTGATTATATTTTGACTGATCCACTTTATTTTACTCAAATGATGATGTTTCATTGGACTGATAATTATAGATTTAGGATTACAGACCAGTTGCTTCAGTTGTATTGTTCAGAGTTCGCCCTGTTGGCCGCGTATGCGTTCTGGAGTTATCATCCAAAAACCATTTTACTATTTCGGGTCACCGTGACCTTGACCTTTGAAATAGTGACCTCAAAATCAATAGGGGTCATCTGCGAGTCATGATCAATGTACCTATGACGTTTCATGATCCTAGGCCAACGCCTTTTTGAGTTATCATCCGGAAACCACCTGGTGGACGGACCGACCGACAGACCGACAGACCGACCGACATGTGCAAAGCAATATACCCCCTCTTCTTCGAAGGGGGGCATACAAATATAAAGTACACTATAGAAGTCATATTACTTGATCAATAACAGCACACCTGGCATACTTCACTTCAAAACTCAACAAAAGGCTTAAATTATTCAATATTTAAGGATAAGATTGAATTTGAGAAATATGTAATCACATTAACTAAATATTAATCATCATTATTTATTAAACTTAGAACTGGTGACCACTTTTTCCCAAATGAGACAGTTAGATGGACCGGTCAAGGCATTAATGAGAGAACATGCCCTCATTGTACATGCAGAGATGTGGCGAATGAATTTCACTACATGCTTATATGTCCCTTTTTTGGTGAACACAGAAAGAAGGTAATAAAAAGATACTACTACTGTAGAACAAATGCGCTAACATTTAAAGCATTTTTGACAACTAGGTCCTTATTAGATTTAAAATATTTATGCACATTTATTCAAGTATTATTTCAAACATTCACCCGCTGGATAGTTTAGCTTGGTGTATATGTTTATCATCTTTATGTTGTTCTACACATCGGTCGGTTATTAAAAAAATAGGTTCTCAGCAACAACACATGCACCTATCAATCCCAATGAGTGGGTTAAATACTTTAAATCTTTGTTATTTAAAGAATCAGAAAACCCATTACTAAATGTTGATGTACATGCAAATGCGTATAATAAAGACCAGGCCGATTATATATTAAATTCGCCTATTACAGACGACGAAATAATAACAAGTATCAGTGAGCTTAAACGTGGAAAATCTCAATGTAAAGACGGGATCGGGGCGGAATTTTACATAAATACTAAACACGTTATAACTCCTATTTTAAATGTACTTTTCAATAAGATTTTATCTTCCGGCAGCTTTCCTGATGCTTGGAGTGAAAGTATTATCGTACCTTTATATAAATCGGGTTCGCAAAGTGATCCCTCAACTTATCGATGTATATCTTTAGTTTACGTTATGTACAAGATATTTGCAGGCATCATTAATGATAGATTAACCAGGTTTGCAAATGAATTAGATTTAATTGATGAGGCGCAAGCTGGGTTTACAGCAGGATATTCGGTTACCGATAATATGTTTATTTTACAAAGCTTGGTGCAAAAATATATTTCTAAGCCTGGGGGTTGATTCTATGTGTTATATGTGGATTTTTTCAAAGGCGTTCGATTGCTTGGTGCATCATAAACTGTTCACATGCTTTATGCGTAAAGGAATCCATGGCAATGTACTTAAAGTATTAACCTCAATGTATTCTAAACTTAAAAGTTATGTACCCACGAGCCCCGGTGCTATTTCGAGCCCATTTACTTGTAATATCGGCACTGGACAGGGCGACTTGTGCTCGCCGATTATTTTTATTTTATATATAAATGATCTGTGTTCATTTATTCGACAAAAGTGCGATGCTGGAATATTTGTAACAAACGATATCCCTGACATATTTTGTATACTTTTTGCTGATGATATTGCAAATTGTGCAGATACTGCTGTAAATCTTCAGTTGCAGATAAATGCTATTGCAGAACTTTGTACCTTAACAAGCATGAATTTAAATCTTAAAAAAACTGAGGTTATGGTATTTAGAAATGGGGGTCCATTACGTCACTATGAAAAATGGTATTTCAATAATTGTCCAATAAATATAACGTCCGTCTATAAATATATGGGCATCCTATATACCCCAAAGTTATGCTGGTCGGCTGCAAAAACTAAATAAGCCGCTCAGGGGCGATAAGCATTATTTGCCATTAAAGAATACCAAATTCCGTTCGGATATTTCTGCTGTACAGAGTTCTTTAAATGATTTGATGCCATGGTAACACCCAAACTCACATTCGGATCAGAAATCTGGGGATTCACATATAGTGATTCAATAGAGCGTGCACAAATTGAAGCTTGCAAGTACTTTTTGAGCGTAAAAACTACGGTCAATAACTGTGTAGCTTTAGTAAAATGTGGTCGTTTACCAATGTACGTCATTTATCACTCAAAATGTATAAAATACTGGTGTAAACTTCTCCAGATGCCTGATAGAAGATATCCAAAAAACTGTTATAAAATGCTAAAGTCATAAGATGATATTGGAAGGCGAAATTGGGCTACGGATGTAAAGGAGCTTCTTTTTAAATATGGGTTCGGCTTTATTTGGCTCTCACAGGATGTTGGTGATATTGATTTATTCATGCTCCGTTTTAAACAACGCCTTACTGATTGTGTAACCCAAACCTGGCACGAAAATATAAATGACGCTTCAAGATGCGATACTTACAGACAATTTAAAAGTTTATTAAACACGGAACGATATTTAGACATAACAATGCCAGTTCATTGCAGACAAGCGTTAGCGAGATTTCTTTGTTCAAGCCATAGGTTTCAAATAGAGTTAGGTAGACAATTAGGAATACCAAGAAATCTAAGAATATGTGCACATTGTCAATTAGAAAATAAATCTGTAAAAACAGAGGATGAATATCATGTATTTTTTTAATGCTCTAAATATGCTGACATTAGGCAAATCTATTTGTATAATTGGTATCATGGCAGGCAAACTGTTTCAAATTTATTTGATCTGTTAAGAAATGAAAATGAGTTTGTTATTAAAAAATAGCCTTTTATGTTTACCATTTAATATCGGGAGTCTCGGACTCGGAGTCTTCATATGGAACGTAATACTTGTAGTGGAAGTATGTTTGTTCGTATTTGGTTTTTTTTGTGTTCTCTCCATTCAATGATATTGTATATATATATATAACTATCTGTATTATCTGTATATATATATATATTGTAAACATGATGTATTATGGGCCGGAGGCCTTTGTTTACAATAAACTTACTTACGTATGTATTTCTACAATCAAATTTAAGGACTAATTCACATTCATAAAAAAATATTACTGTAAACATTAACACGTTGATTAGTTTATTTATGTACATGTTAAACCTTGCACTAGCCAAATTATATGCAATGTACATGTATGAAATTCAAGTTTAAAGTTAACCTTGCTGGAAAACTCATTGATATGTTTCTTATCAATAACACTTGATACTCATTACTTATTACAACACTTTTACTCATCCCCCACTCCCCATCACTCATCCATGACTTTCACCTTTAGACAAATAAGACTTCATGTGCCATGTGTAAACTTACACAAGTGCATGCCCAGTATTGCATGTCATGCAATTTCACTACTGTAGGTCAAATTGACACATTTTAGTACATTACTTCTACAGTTACTTGCTGAAGATATAACAAACAGTTTTACTTACAAATCGCATGGTCACTGACAAAGGTCAAACATGGTCATGTTTATCTGGCCTGACAATGTTGTGAAAAAACATCGGCAAATGTCACGTGAATGTGTCATTTCACATTTGGTAATTAATTCATTTAAATACTCCAATTAATTCCAAGTAGAAACACTTTAAACAGACAATTACAGTCCACACATTTTAAATCTCTACATCACTTTAGTTAATATGCACACTTCAATTTAATCACTCTCTGTGAATATTCTGCAGATAAAGCAGTGAAAACACAAACAAAACGCACATTTCTGACCTCAATCCAGGGTTTGGAGGCAGCCTTCATTTGTTTAGCCCAATTTGTTTATTGGCCCCGGTCAATTTCCTGATTTTAAGGTGTATGGCCTAAATACAATTGTGTCTTGACTCCAGAAGCTGAAATGTAAGTATAAATTGTCAATATTCTAGTAATTAAACTTGTTTTCAGTAATTCGAAAATAGGTGACCTGGCTTTTGGTCAATATTCTGCACATGCTCAGTGAGAAGTTAACTCATGTACTTCCTGCTTGAAGCAACCTGCATTTGACATATTTGAACGGTGGGTTTAAACAAGTTAAATGGTAATGACCCATTTTGTTTGGCTCAGATTGAAAGCATTTGCTGTGAAAGTGCAAAGCATGTTGTTGACTGTGTGCGTATTGTTACCCGGCAAGATAAATGTGATTGCCGGGTTTATCTAAAAATAAAATTTTTGACGGACAAGTTCCGAGACTCCCGAAAAGGTCTCTTTAACCCTAGATATCAATTTGAAGGGCATTTTCTGCATATTGGGGTGCTTCATTTTCACGCTGTTGATTAGCTGCACTGAATATTGTATGAATCTATTTTCAGGTTGTGACTGAAGGCCTTGTTTTGAGGGTGTTTTTGTTTGTCGGCTTGGGGATTTTCAAGAAAACTGAATACTGTCCCCTTTCCACACAGGTCAGCGAAGCGCCCTAGATAAAAATAGATTAACCAATCAAATTCATTGGGTTTTTAATTGAACCAAACGGAAAAAAAAACATCATTATAGTCTGTTTCCGTAATCCAGGTTAATAAACTGTTTATTCAGGCCAAAGGAAATAGTGTTTACTTCTCAGGTGAACGACATCATTCTCCCACTCACTTTAAATGTATGCTCCATATGTTGATTAATCTCCATTTCTCTTTGTCTCTTCTATTTTTCTATATAAAGTTTAACACCATGACACACTTGTTAATAACTTTTTGTAAAAGATGCATTGTCACTGTATACCCATGTGTCATTGTATTTGTGATATGAGCTTTATACAGATATTGTTGTTGTTGTACAAGTTTGTTGATAAACACTCCGGTATATTTTTGTCCACATACGTGCATAAATAAGTGAGAAAATAAAGGTTAAACCTTTAAATGCGTTTTTTTCCAAACAAATAAAATTGGTAGTTAGAGCACTAAAGCAATCAAGCGACGATATATATCCCTTACTCTCTTAATATCGGTCCTCCTCATAGTATCGTGCCTTAAACGAAAACCTGTAAGAAGCGCTGGAAAGTGAATGGTTTTTTCTTCATTTTTTGAAGTTGTAATTTATTTGATGGTTATTATTGACTATTACGACATCGTGTTTCTGGTTGCGCTGTATATACCGCATATTACACACAATGATGTGAGAACGTTGACATGAATATTATCTGTTATCTCCCTTTAGCATCAATAATGTCCCTTGAACTATAAAAACGTTCCTTTCAATAACAAAATCATTCACTGCTTTAACAATAGATTAAACAAAGTTGTCAGTTCAATTAAAAACATATTTTCAGCATTATATTTGAGATATAATTATTCTTTATAAATACGAATATCAAACTTTACATTTATGTTAAAGTTTGATGAATGTGGCTCGCGCTCGAATTTCGAATGTGACGCATGTACTTTTAAAAACTCTTGTAGAAGAGTTACTGAGCGCCCATCTGATAATAATCAGTAAAGTTATATACGATCACTCCCTACAATTTAGTGGAACATTCAGTTATAAGCATGTCAATCAATATTAACACCGATTGACATGGCTTGTTGTCCCCAACCGGTGAAACCGGAAGGGAGTTATGGTTTGCGCTCTTTCTGTCAGTCTGTCCGTCACACTTTTTTGGATCCTGCAATAACTTAAAAGTTCTTCAACTTTTTTCATGTAACTTGAAACATGGAAAGATGGCTGATCCTACGTCAAGAATTCTGCATTAAAAAATATATTGACAATGGTGGAGTTTCACCGGTAGAGGACACTATTGCTTGGCAATCTCTTGTTTTCAACTACTATTATTTGAATTTAAAATATATAACGTTGACAATTATTAAAAACAAAGATATTTTTATGGGGAGTTTATATAACACAACTGTTCCTTCATCCCATAAAAGTTTAGAGCTTTTGAATTTGTTAATATTTAAATGAGACTTTTCAACAATACATGTATTACGCTCGAAAATCGAGCTAATGTGCCGGAATCATGCTTCTTCTAATGCACAAGTAATGGCAAAAACTTATCGAATACTTATACTCGCGGTTTCATATATCAAATAGTATAAATAATGATATTAAAAATGTATACAGCCGTATTATTCAACGTGAAAGTTGATCAAAATAGGACGCGTTTAGAGAGCAATATGTTTCTATTTTGAAGAGATATAAATTTATTAAAAGTTGTTACACTTATCAATATAAAAGTACATATGCGCAAAAAAGTCCTTATCTAAAGATGTATGCTCTAAGTTTGATAATAAACAGTCGGTGGATTATGTATAATCATCATATATCTATGATGTTCTATGTTTTTATGCTCAACGACAACAACATTCCAGCGATGAGCACTCCTAATATGGTAAATAATTTTATTAACGACGTACATAATATATTTTTAGGGTGTTCCTTCGAACGTGTATGGTCCTTATCTTACTACCCCTGTATAGGGCTATATTGGATTGTAGCTGGGGCAATTTTGGACGAATGATAACATGGACAATATCAACACGCTGTGTTGTATCGATAGTATGAACGAATAAAAAACACCATAAAATCAGAAAGTGTCGCCCTTGATTAGTTTGTGCGCATTGCACAGGCTAATCAGTGTGCTTAGGCTAATCTGGGACACCACTTATTTGACATGCATTAAGCCCGGTTTCCCTGAAAGCAGCCAATATGTACATATTTCAATGACAAACTTGCCAATGTCGGCGCACAAGCTGTTGAACACTATCGATTACATACACACACTCACTGTCTTCAATGTACCAGTGGTGAAGCATAAACAGGCAGATGCGGTGGTTATCGTTCTTAGCTTAGTTAATATTTATAGCAGACCGACTTGCAACGAACACCACTAACATTAGTTGTTCGCAAGCGAACAACTAATAATGAATTCGTCTGTCGATGGCTTCTATCACGACACGCGTTCTTTCTTTGCAATGCCTAATCTTAAAAGTAAGAATTGGATATTTTGTTTAACAGGCGACAACGGTATACATAAAAATTACATGTTTTCATTGATTAATTAATGGATGGATGATGCAATGGATAGCTTAAATGATTTATGTTATAATAATGTACATGCGTGTGCGACTGTGGTAGAATTAGAGCTATTAAACAATATAGACATTTCATTACCTATTCGTCATGTCAATGAAGTAAAGGTGAAGATCCATGTATACTCAGGGGTCGTATTCCAGAAGCATCTTAAGTTAAATTTTATTCTTATTCTTAAATTGGGAAATTTTCTTAAGTGTTTCATTTCC
This sequence comes from Dreissena polymorpha, assembly GCF_020536995.1. NCBI lineage: Eukaryota > Metazoa > Mollusca > Bivalvia > Myida > Dreissenidae > Dreissena > Dreissena polymorpha. Next base: position 23,358,548 of record NC_068362.1, on the reverse strand, counting down.
CATTGCAATAGTTTGGCATCAAGAATTACATCAAAATAACATCATTATGTCAATGTTATTTTAGGAATACCAAAAGAAACATGTGATTCCTTATCTAGTAAAGAAATACAAAACATGGTAGTTTTGAACTTAAGTGAAATTATTTAAAAAATGACTTAAGATGTTTCTGGAATACCACCCCTGGCATACAACCAGCCGTTGCCTAAAGATAAACATATGATACTCAAGAAAAAGCAAAATCAAAAGAATGCTATGGAGAGTTAGGGCCTCATGAAGCAATCGCACATGGAGGCATCCAAGACATTTTTAATGTGAAACATTTGCGGTAAGGGGGGGGGGGGGATGGAACTTCAAGTTTACGTCGGGGAATAATAGTATATGTTCTTATGACACTACTTAAATTAACTTATTGCAGAAGTTGATCGACAGGAAGACAGAGCTGTTCTTTATTCTGATTTAGATCCATACATTTTGTTAGACTCTTATTTTTATCATTTATTTAATAATGAATCTCCGTTTTATGTTCAGTTGAGTGGAATAGATTTGTATGCCCCCTTCTTCGAAGAAGAGGGGGTATATTGTTTTTGGCCTGTCTGTCTGTCTGGCATTCTGTCATTCTTTCCCAAAACTTTAACCTTACAGTAAAGTTTTGTAATACCTTTTGAAATATTGAACATAGCAACTTGATATTTTGCATGCATGTGTATCTCATGGAGCTGCACATTTTGAGTGGTGAAAGGTCAAGGTCATCCTTCAAGGGCAAAGGTAAAAAAGCGGCGCATTAGGGGGCATTGTGTTTCTGACAAACACATCTCTTGTTTTAAATGATTGTCGTCAGGAGTGAGATTTTAATAAGTACAAATGGCGTTTCCAAAAATAAGATTCATGGGCGGCAATATGGGATACGTTAAGAAACAAGCGACCCTTTGTGTGTGTGGCGCATATTTAGCAGGACGATCGATCAATTGGTTATGTATCTTTTTGTTTAACACTATTTCATTTAAATGCTTCCAGTACAGCGGTTTTCATATGCCGTATAGAAATAAAGTAACTATTTCAATCCTGAAGAAAGAGTTACAGTATTTCTTTTTACTTTGCATTATCCTTTAACGCCCTCTTGTATTATGTCTTCTATTACTCGAATCTTTCGGCAAATTTGAAATGCCCTATAAACTGACTGCCTTTACTATGTTTTTTTAAAAACGATAACTCGTGAGCTACCTTTGAAAGTATTACTTCCCTTAAAAATGCAATGTCTTCTCAATAACCCATATTTATGGTTGAACCGTTTAGTTTTCAATAATTAAAAACATCAACATATATATCCGTTGTTTAATTGTATATTGTTATTAAGATCGCGTTTATAATTAATTGGTACATATTCGCATTGTTGAAATGTGAGTATAGTTTCATGATTGAAAGTACAAGTTCACGAATTTCGGGTTCTTGTAAACATATTTTGAATCTCTACTTGTAGAGTTCCCTTAGAAATAGGACACTTAATGCATTAATAAAATGTAGTTGGAGTTTTTATAGTTTAATTATCTTTTTGCATTATGTTATTAACATTAAAAAAAAAAGGTACATATTAAAGTGCAATTAATATGCATTGAACAGAAATGAATCACAATTTTGTAAAACAACAAGTAATTGTCGTCTGGTGTATTAACATTGCGTGCGCATGAGAATTAAAAGCCAATTCGGTATCCATACAATGGGCATTGTAGTTGGCATCTCTGTTTATGCTAACGGCAACATGTCTGTTTATAGTGTCAATTTGCTAGTGTCTCCATTAAACATTTTTTTTTTGCTATATAAGATTGGAAATACCTTGACAGGATAGTGTGAAGTGCAGCTGTATGCATGGGTAGCCTTTGGACTTTGGAGACCTTAAGATTGTATTACTTATGCTTTGTAATATCAATATTGAGCCAAATTTGATCATATATCAGAGTGTATAACCGTGACTTTGAATATGAATTTTAAACAAATCAAAATAGATGTGATATGCACATTTACACTGAAATCCATTGCGTGATAATGAATTTGCGTAGGTATACGCAAAAAATAATTTCTTAAAAAAGAAATGGTAACATTTCCTGAAATTCATTTATGAAGTATATATGACATGCTGTAAAATAAATAAGTACAATATATGCTTGGTGCCGAATAATTCAAAGTTTATTTTAGAGGCTCAGAAAATCTGAACCACGGGCCTTGGTGAGTGGTTTTAATGTTCGGGCCGAGCAAAATAAACTTCGCTTTATTCGGCACTGACCTAGTATTCGATTTATCCCATCAATTTTCTTAGTCGTCAATTATTCTTTTAAAATAGAATAGGAAAATAGAACTACACGGAAAATCCCAAAGTTATTTTAAGCAAACATTGTTTTATTATTTTATTCGTGCCGAGCCTCATATTCTACTCAAAATTTGCTAAGGATCAATTGTTATAGTATGTGTAATTTCAAGTTAAACCCTAGCTAGATTCAGCCAGCGTCACGCAACGCATCAATGATGATTCAATACATTAAAATACAATCAAAAACACACATTCTAATACCAAAACCTTTACACTAACTTTTTAAAATGAATAGTCTGACAGAAACCTTTTAAAAGACTCGCTTTGTTTATTAATGCTTGTGTATTGTTTTATTACTTAATGTCTATAATTTTGTCCTTAAAATGTCATGATACCTAACTTTACAAAAGTCTTACTTACTTGTTGTATGCCTTCCATCGTCTAGAAAAATCGTCCGGAAAAAACGCCCGTCAATATGAAAAGCCTGTTTTAAGAACCAGTTGTTTTTTACCTTTCTTATTGCGCATGCGCAGATGCGGCATTCACATTGTCTTAATGCTCCAACTGGCAAAGAACTCAGAAGGCCTTATGCAGAGTTTCGCACTTGAGTTTGCATATTAACGAAATCCGTCTGAAAATTTAGGGATATTTCTGACGGAGAATACTCGCCAACCAGTATGCTGATAGAGTCTGAATTCTAGGCCAGCATCAATACGTGCTAAACTCTCTTCCTAGCTGTAATGCTTAAACTTAAAGATCGAGCTATGTTTTAATATAGATTTTTTCCTACAAAAATAAATTAATTATATTTCAAACCGTTAATATTTTGAGCACTTTTATTCATTTGTCTTTAATGACCCTCATCTGTATATTGTTAATAAAAAAACATTTCACACTGAATGTGTTTTCGTTCAACTTTTTCAATATGAATAATTGTTTCAGAACCCATATTTTGTGTTTGTTATTAATGCAAATTTGATCGTTTTATTATCTGCAAACAAGATGTGTTTGTGAAACACTATGTCCCATTGATATATTTGACCTTTGATCTTGAAGGATGACCTTGATCTTTCACCACCCATAATGTGTAAAATATCCATGAGATACACATGCAAGCCAAATATCAAGTTGCTATCTTCAATATAGCAAAAGTTATTACCAATGTAACAGTTTGACGAAAACAAACCAAAGAACAAACCAACAAACAGTCAGGGCAAACACAATTTGTTCCCCAGTATAGACTGGGGGACATAAAAACAATCTGTTTAGCTTTACAAGACCAGAGTTTAGAAATCAATCAAATGTTGAAACCGTCTAAATGCATAAAATTCGTTTCAGTATACGTATCATTGTATGGAAACATCTACTACTTACTTATCAGTTAGAAACATAATGGAATATTAACTGCTTTTGACAGTTACAATTGTACACTCAACAGTTGGCAAATGCCTTTCACGTCTCTCGCTACCGGCTGATATAAAGTATTACAATAAATGTATACGCAATACTCAGGTAAGTTGCCTTAAATCCTCAGTGCATATGGCACTGTACAAATTTAGGCCATATCGCAGCCAGTATTACAAAAGATGATAGTTATAGATTGGAATGCGTACGCTAACAGTGTTTGCAAGCATTTGCTCCTTTAACTTTGTTTCCAGCTGGTATTAATTTTTAAGAAAATTGACCAAACTTGTATAGTACCGGCACATTAATCGCAAGCAGTCGTTCTTAAAAACTTTTTTTTTTGGTTATGAACAGACTGTTTTCAAAACCTCTTTGGCTGTCTTTATATCAATCAGTGGATAAATATAACACTCAGAGTGTCGTATGTACCACGACCAACAGCATTTGTCATGTCTCAAACAGCGTTCGTAGCTGTAAGGTATGTTATAATAACTTTTTATTCATTAAACTCTTTAGGAAGAGTTTTTCAAAATGTGGCGTTCACGCGCAAGTTTTTTTTTCTTTTTAATTAAATCTTATTCAAACGTAACTTGGGTTGTAGAGTGCCCCAAGTACCCGCTTAAGATAACTAAATATACAATAACACAATTAATGTGACTTAGTATGATAGGCAAGATTAACAAAGTTATAAGGAACACAAATATATTTTTCAATTAATATCAGTATTTTTTACGCCTGCACGTTTAAGTTATATTACAGTCTTTGTTCACGTCTGCACGTTTTAATATGTATATGATGTGATTGAAAAACAGAGAAAATTGTTAGTTGTTAAACAATAATAGTCACCATCCTAAATTGAAGCGGGTCATTAATTAGTAGTTTGTATTCAGTTTTATATCTGTTATTATAAAACAAATATTACTTTCACACTTCCTTAATAATTTAAACGAAAAAATAAACATAAAATATTTTATAGCTAGAAGAAAAACTATAATGAAATAATTTGAGATACCCAGCGAACCACCCCAGGTCATACACGGGCACTTCCCGTGATGGTCCGCCAGGATCATGATATTAAGTCTACAGCTGCCTTGGATGATGGAGTTGTGGCACGTGTCAGCCTTCGGTACCACTACTCACCCGCCTCAACCCTACCATCCAATTATATAATTCAGGGCTATAAATAACAAGTGTATTTGTGTTATTTCGCAATTAAAATAAGCAAAAACGTAATAAAATTCAAAATAAAGCGTACAAAAACAAAAATAAAAATTTAATAACGTAATTCCCGTAAAAACCTTGTTTCACAAAACGCAAATCTTACAAACACCGGGCGTATTTTTAGACTGTTTTTTTTTCTGTACAAAAATGTACCGGAAAATGTATATGCCGTCCTATGAAGAAAAGAAGGCAGTCGTTCCAGCAGTTATCAATCTTTGGGGTATTATTGTTATTATTCGTAGACCCGTCCGATTTCTTCTTTCATTTTCAAGGTATTCAACTTAAAATGACCCGAAAGCGGGATGCATCGCTTTGAACACCCATAACTTCATCAACTTTGCAGCGATTTTCACGAACTCGTTCTTATTCAACACAAAAATGAATTTACTTTGATCTGAAATTTAGTAATTGTTTGTTGTTATGTACAGGTACCTTTTTGAATCCCATTTGTATAAATAATATAGTCACCTTTGTAGATTTTTATTATATCACTTACGTCATTCCCTAAATGACCCAATTTAATTAAAAAACCGTGGTTGAAAAACTCAATTAAGCTCAAAAGTAGGGGGTGAACATTTTTGCTAAAACTCTATTGAATTTACAAAAAACCTATTGTTGTCAAAAACAGTGGGTGAATTACCCAATATACCCCAAAAGTTATCTATAGCCCTGTATAATAATAAATATGTTTTTGAAAAAAGACTCAATACTACAGATAGGTTAGTACAATGTTCCTATGACCTACATGAGCTGAAAATGAGGCAATTATATGGCGTATATACATAGTGATGAAACATGAGTGATAATGAAATTCAATGAGTGAAATGACATGAGCCCAAGACCGGGTTACATAGCATATGAAAGTATGAATGAAGTGATTCATAGGAACATTGATGATAACAGTGCAGATACATATATAAATACATCAATATATCAAAAACACATCACACAAATGAAACAAAACACAAAACACTGTATCACTATGATGTTCTCTCTCCGTCCCAGGATCAAAGATAAATAAACAATTCAATACAACCATGTAGTATTCAAATGAAAGCTAGTTTGCATGATAATTACGTAATTGTTACATATTAGCATGCACATAAATATATATGTGTTATTTTATGCCAGTCTAAATACATGGGATGTACATTTTAAAGGAAAAAGGAAAAAAAATGGACATCAAATGCAAACTTTATAAATGCTGTGTGTTTATGCAATGTCTTCGTACTTTATTACATTCAGACAAAAATTTGGCTATCAAAAATATGTGCTTGTCATTTTCATCGGCCATTAACATATTCAACAAACGAACAGTTGCTATTTGATTCAGCCACTGCGGAATAAACAAATCGTGTCTAAGTGTGTTGTACAATGGGCACTGCATAAACATATGGTACTCAACTTCTACAATATAGATATTTCGCACTAGACACAATTTACAATATCTATAATTATGCTGTATATTCAAATGTCGGCCTTTCTCAATCATGAGCTCGTGTCCTGAACATCGGAAATTTGAATTACATCGTTTTCGGCATAGCTGTTTAACGTCACGTTTGACCTTACTTGACCTGTGTAAATGTCCAATAAAATTCAAATACAATTTCCCGCTGCAAGACACGAATGTATACACTTCATTTATTCCATTGGCTGATTTGAGTATACCACCAGAATGTTGGAAACATGTCGTCGTCTTTGTACAGGGCCGTCGTGGCCGATCAGGCTATAGCCTGACCACTTTTAAGACAAAAAAAGAAAAGAAGACTGAGCTAGGAGATGAATTGCTTAATCTCCTCTGGATCAGACATATGTCTTTATGATTCCTTATTAAAAAAACGCCGATTTTCAATACACAACTGATGCTGTTGCAAAAGTAATACAATCCCGGTAGTTCTATCCGTTTTCTAACATCGTTGTTTTCCGCTTGCACAAACGAGCCACTGTACACTCCATTTTTCCCGGATGTTTATACCGGAAGATGCAGACAAATTTTTTCCAAGATACGAGGAAAGACATCAAAGTGAGTAAAATGATAACCATCGCTATGTCGCAATAATAAAAAAAAAACACGAAACATGCTATATGCCCTTCGTTCACATATTGAAGGAAATGAATAGTCCAAGAAACCTCTACTTATAGCTGAACCTAAGAAATGAAATATTGTACCGTAACTAGGACGGCAATGCTTGTGCAGATGTTGATTCCTGCCTGACGTTCAATTGAAGGTATGAAACAGATCTTCTTGTATCAAAATCCTTAGACCCTGTCTCTTCAAATTAAAAAAAAACTAACGAAAAAAGGGCTATATCATGGTGTCCCTCAGCACAAAATATAATACTACGGAAGCCCATTCGTGACATTTTTTATAAATCCAATCTGCTCATTTCTACTAAGCATTAATCTTATATTATACTGCTAATAATGAATCCCAACAATGACACAATGAAAGCATTAAGAAATGAAAAGGCATCCAATCAGTTCTTCGATGATGTGAAAAAAAAATGCAGAGAATCTTGATGTCAATGAACCATTGATGCCAAGAAAACGAAAGGTACCCAAACGGTTTTAGTTGAAAGATGCCGAACATTTTTTCCCAGATTCCGTGGCTGACCACTACAGACACACCTACTTTGAAGCTCTTGATCTGGTTATACATTGCGTCCATGACAGGTTTGATCAGCCAGGTCTAAAAGTACTCAGAAATATAGAAGACCTTATTGATAAGGCTGCATCGTATAGCTACGAGCATTGCAGTGAAGAGTTTCTCTTTGTGGCTGAATTTTATTCAGATGACGTAAACAAGGACACGCTGAAAGTTCAATTGGAGACCTTGAAAACAAACTTTTCTAAACAACACAATGACCAGATCCGACTTTCCCACGTACTTGACTATATTCGCAAGCTTCCACCTTCATTGCAGGTATCTCTACTCAGATGTTGCGGCGGTTATACTAATCTTACTGACAATGCCAGCTACAAATGCAACAAGCGAGGGGACGTTTTCTGCGCTTCGGAGAATTAAAACATATCTGAGAAGTCCCAAACTAGACTCAACAACCTTATGTCTTTGCACGTTCATAAGCAAAGAACGGACGCTATTGACTTAACTTAAATTGTAGTGGAGTTCGTTTCTCGAGGAGTAATGCGCAACTGTGTATTTGGAAAATTTTAAAGGTTTAACAGCACTGTAACTTAGCAAATTAACAACTGGAGTGGAAGGAAATGGATTCTTTCAAACTATCTTCCCTAGTTTATCGTTTTTGCAAATAATATGGAGCCTGGTGCGGCTTTGGCCTCAAAACCTGCCAGATGTCACGATTTAGCCTTTATGTTTCCAAATTTTTTTCGACCCCCCAAGAAGCTTTCTGCGCTCGCAAGCCTTCGGCACTTAGAGCCTGACCACTTTGAAAAATCCGACGACGGCCCTGTTGTAACACTGTTTAACTGCATGAAACAATTGTATCTCTAATGAAAAGGCTTAATAGATAGAACAGTTTTAAACTCAACTCTCGACATCAATACAATTTGTACGTGCACCTTTTATTTTCAGAGGATTGCCAGCGCAAGAGCGAAGAGGTATCAGGGTCAGTTCGCGTCGTGTGTGTGTGAATGTCAGAGTTTATTTACTTCGCGTGTGGCCGGTTGATTCATATGTTTTAATTTCACTTCGATTCTTCATTTGGTTTCCTGTTCTGTATCTATAGGATTATGACCAGCAATATGTAATAATGTAAAATAAGCCGCGAAAACTCCGCGTAACATCCCGTACTGCGTGTGATGCAGATAAGAACTGCACAGATAAAGACATTCGCTATCCTTGATCTCATTCATTGAACTCTTTACCTTTCACAAACTCCAACCACAATCAACGCCGTATATCTTTTTTAAAGATATTTCTTGTTAATGCGTAAAGCAACTCAATTGACAGATATCGTTCAACATTAAGTAATGTTTTGTATTCCCGATAATATTTCGCCTTAGGCGAACTATCCATTTGAGCTTGGAGTTTTTGCAGAGCACAATCTTTAAGCCTGTTTTAGAAAAAGAACATGGAAATTTTAGCATCTCCGACTTCATTCGCTATCCAAATATAGCCAAAGCCATTCTCGAAAAGTAGTCTTTTCACATGTATAGCCCAATTGGTTTTGCCTGAATCTGTTTGTTGGCATCTGAAGAATCCTGACCCAGTATGCAATGAGTTTACCCGTGTATGACACATACAAAGGCAGCCGTCCACATTCAGACAAAGCGAAGAAATTTGACACATTATGACATATTTGTTTAAACCACAAATCCGTTTACAGTAGTTGATGTGCAAACGTTCAAAACATTCTGCGTACTGGAAGCCCCATATTTCGGCAAAAAGTTTGAACGCTTGTTTTGGGCTAAAATATCCAAAATGTTTCTGGCACCTATTGTTTTGCTAGCGTCTCCCTCGTAATTTTCCATGATAACTTCGACATAAAGTACGCACCTAAATACTTATAGAAAGACACGACTTCTATATTTGCTCCTTTGTATGCACCGGCTTTTTACGTCCTCGCTGCTTTCATTTTTTTTTCATGAAATTAGAGAGGAACAACAACAAAAGAAAGCAAGTACATTTTTATAATCTAGTTCTTTATGGAAAATTATTATTTCATTGGTTGTATGGCATAATCCTCCCGTATATAACTAAAATAAGTCAATAGGTAAACGATGAAAATCTAATGTAATTCTAAACTTAATTCTATTGAGAAATTTGACAATTAAGTCTAAGGGAGTCAATAACATTTTTTCGTGTTTTACTAAATTTCTATATTTCCAAATAATAAGTCGTGATTCAGACAAAAATACTATATAGACATATTTCAATTATACATCAACATTATTAACATCAAAAAATTGAAATCATTTAGAAGACACATTTATTTGTTAAATGGTGGTCAAAATGTCCATTGAATATAAAATAGTTTTATTTAAAATGGTATTCATTATACAATCTAAAAATAAATGTTGAAAAGTTTTTTCATTAATACAGATTGTACATTTCTTAGTGGCTTTGTTGAATTTTTTGTCATAAAGATATTTATTAACATATAAAACTGAATTTAAACTGAATTTAAAGCATGTGTTTCTACCATAAGAGTCAACTGCTGTATAAACAAGAGATATGTTTGTCAGAAAAACAATGCCCCCTAAAGCGCCGCTTTTTTTTACCTTTGACCTTGAAGGATGCCCTTGACCTTGACCTTTCACCACTCAAAATGTGCAGCTCTATGAGATACATATGCATGCAAAATATCAAGTTGCTGTGTTCAATATTTCAAAAGTTATTACAAATCTTTACTGTAAGTTTAAAGTTTTGGGACAGAATGACAGAATGACAGACAGACAGGCCAAAAACAATGTACCCCCTCTTCTTCGAAGAAGGGGGCATAAACATATTTAAAATGTATTTTTGAAATTCATTAAAGGAAAATCCTTCTAACATTTAGGTGTAAATTCATTGTTTGGATTAATTAGAAATGCATATATTTCTTTGACATTCCAATGGATAAAATTATCAGTTTGTTTATCTTTTGCAAACATTGTAAAAACTTGTAAACATTTAACATAAAATGATGGAACTAATTAGCTATGAGGTTCATTATTACTAAACAAAGATGGATTAAATTTTCTTAATTGCATGCAAATCCAATATCTTGCAAAATAGGTCCAAGGAGCTTTATAATCGATTAATAATTTTAAAAAGTGTGATAGATGAAAAGCGTTAATTTTTTGCTGAATGTTACGTACACAAAGACCACCTTTAGATTTATCTAAATATAATTTGTTCGTGATATTGGTTCGTAAACACTATCCCATATAAATGTAAAACAACTTTTTTGTATCATATTAATATAATGACTGGGGATTGTTTGACATTGAACAAAATATAAGACTTTTGAGACTACATATGTATTTAAAACTGAACTTTTACCTTTATAAGGTCTACATTTATTTTACCACACATTTAATGTATTCGAAAAATTTATATAATGATTATTAAAAATATCGTCATCTGTTAAATTGTAGCCAAATTTATAGCCTAATAATTTAGAATTTTTCACCCAAGATATGCCAAAAGGGTGGTCTGATTTTGTTCTCTATTTTTCTAAAAACATGCCACAAATTGTATTGTTATTAATTTTTGAACCAGATACTTTTTGAAAATCAGTAACATGATTAAAGAAACGATACATAGATGTGTCATCAGTCAAAATAGAAGTATTGCCTTTTGCATATAAGGACATTTTAATATGAAATTTATTTTCTGGTGTCTGTATACCATTTATATTTTTATCATCTTGGTTGACTTTAGCAAAGGGTCCAAGACAGAGTACACATAAAAGAGGTGATAAAGAGCAGCCCTGACGAACTGAACGAAAAAAATGAAAAAGAATCGGAGATATGACCATTTACAATTACAGACGATTTAATATCTTGATATAAAATGTTAATCCATGTTATGAATGTATCTGAAAAGCCAAATGAAACAAGTGAATTATATAGGTAGGAGCAGGAAAATCTGTCGAACGCCTTCTCCTGATCTAGACAAATAAAGCAAGCATTAAAATTCTTTTGTTCAACATAATCAATTATATTTCTAATCGAATGTACATTATCAAAAATAGTGCGACCTGGAATGGAACATGTTTGGGAAATGCCAATGGTTGAGTCTAAAACCTTACCTAATCTATTTGCTAGATAAAAAATTTCTATTAATATTTAAAAGAGAAATAGGTCTATATTTTTAACTGATGTTTTATTATTTGGGTCTTTGCATAATAATGTTATATATGATTTTTTTATATTCAGACATCTGGCCTAAATCAAAACATGTATTGTATAATTGTAATACAATATTGCCAAATAAATGAAAGAATTTAATGTAAACCAAGGAAGTTAAACCATCACTACCTGGACTTTTAGTGTGCTTCATATCTTTTAAAGCTAATTTAATTTCATCTAATGATAAGGGGCTATTTAACAAATATTATCTCCATTTGATACTTGTGGTAAATTATTGAAAAACTTTGGGTTTAAGGATTCATCTACCTGCTCTTCTTTATATAAATCTTGATTAATGGTTTTGAAACAATTTAAAATATCTTGAGTTGATTTTTTTTCAACACCATTATCAATAATATGATGTATAACTTTGTTATTCCCATGTTCAAAATTCTTTATTGTGATAAAAAGTACTATACTTTTCATTGTTGTTTATTACATAAATTTTACTTCTGATATAAACACCTTTTTATAATTTATCTTGTAATTTATTTAATTGTTCTTTAATATCTAGTTTTTCAGAACTATCAATACATTGCTTGTATTGTTTAACTAGCTTTTTATTTTAAGCAAATGAGTTTTTATTCTTGGATTTACAATGGTCAATACAGAAATCTTTAATAAGTGTTTTCAAATTATCCCACAACTCTAACGTTATAGAATTTTAAAATAATATCAAAAGCATAAACAAAATCTTTATCTTCAAAGATTGAATTGTTTAATTTCCAAAATGAAGTACCCATGTTAATGCATTTTGTGTTATTAATATTATCAAAATTTAAAATTAAAATAACAAAATCATGGTCTGAATATGGACAAGGAATAATATCTACACTTTAACAGTTTTCAATGAGTGATTTTGGAATATACATTCTATCTAAACGTAAACGTTTAAGCTTGGAACGGTAACGACTTTCAGCTCATAACTTTGCGTTTCATCATACGACGCAGCAAATACTTTGTATACTTTGTCTGCATGAGAACATTAAAGATTTATACACAATCATAGACTGCGTCCTTATTCATATTTTTTCACATTAAGGGTAAATAATTTCGACAAAAGAGAGGAAAAAAGTATTTTCCGAAAAGTAATATTTAATTCGTTTAACGCTTCAATCCATAATTGAAGTAAAAAGGGTTTTCTTAATTAAGCACCGGAACTCAAATGGTTTAAACACCGCTTTTGAAATTCGTTTCGCTTTACAACAAAAATGATTATCAGTTATATTAACGAGTATCGCAACTCGTAGTGCCCGGCGTGCTGTAAAAAAGCCAGAGGTAAAAATGCAGAGGTAAAAATGCCAGAAGCAAAGTGGTAAAAATGCCATAGGTAAAAATGTCATAGGAAAAAATGCCAGAAGTAAAGTGGTGAAAATGCCTTGTGTAAAAATTTTTTAGGTAAAAATGCCAGATTTAAGATAGTAAAATAGAGTTTTGAGAAATATTTTCAAGGATATTGAGTTTTGAAGGAATAAAATGATATGCATGTGATACTGAGTACATATTTTTGCAAATTGAACATGATATATTTATTCTTAATTTAGACTGTGATTCTGTTGTTTTGTAATTTATTCATTATGTATACTGAGAAATAATCAATATTAGATATATTGAATACGTTAGAGTCAATAACATTGACTTATTTGCTCACACCTCAAAGTCTTTGTACATTGTATTAACTTGCAGCTAGCAATATTGGTTGACAAGAGACTCAAGAACAAACCTAGAAACATTGGAATTGTTAATTTCGGAGATACATAGATTTTACATAGAGCCCGCGCTTTCGGAAATAGTATCAAAACCGCCGTGTATAGATGCGTTACCTATACAATATTATCAGCATTAGCCATATCACTATGTTTTTGAATGCGGTAGGTTGTTGAAGTTTCATGAAATTGTGTATAAAACAAGAGGGCCTGAAATGCCCGAAGTCGCTCATCTGAGATAACAAGATATTATTGGGACAATTTTTCTGACCAAGTTTCACGAAGATCGGAAAATAAATGTGGCCTCTAGAGTGTTAACAAGGTTTTACTATAGCCATATAAGGAAAAATGCCCCGCCCCCTGGCAGTCATGTTTTTCAACCAACCGGCATCATTTTTGAACTCATCCAAGATATTATCGTGATGAATCTTCTGACCAAGTTTCATGAAGATCGGACAGTAAATGTGGCCTCTAGAGTGTTAACAAGGTTCTACTATAGCCATATAAGGAAAAATGCCCCCCCCCCGTGGTGGCCATGTTTTTCAACCAACTGGCATCATTTTTAAACTCGTCCAATATATTATTGGGATGAATCTAGTTGACCGAGTTTCATGAAGATCGGACTATAAATGTGGCCTCTAGAGTGTTAACAAGATTTTACTAAAGCCTTATATAGCCATATAAGGAAAAATTCCCCGCCCCTTGGCGGCCATGTTTTTCAAGCAAACGTCACCATTTTCGAACTCATCAAAGATATCATTAAGACAAATCTTCTGACCATATTTCATCAAGATTGGACAATAAATGTGGCCTCTAGAGTGTTATCAAAATTTAACTATAGCCATATAAGGAAAAATGCCCCGCCCCCCTGGCGGTCATGTTTTTCAACCAACCGGCATCATTTTCGAACTCTTCCAAGATATTATTGGGATGAATCTTCTGACCAAGTTTCATGAAGATTAAACAATAAATGTGGCATCTAGAGTGTTAACAAGATTTTACTATAGCCATATATAGCCATATATGAACAAATGCCCCGCCCCTTGGCAGCCATGTTTTTCAAGCAAACGTAACCAATTTCAAACTCAAACAAGATATCATTGAAACCAATTTTTTTACCAAATTTCATGAAGATTGGACACTAAATGTGGCCTCTAGAGAGTTAACAAGGCAAATGTTGATGCCGCACAACGCACAACGGACAACGGACGACGGACAAAAAGCGATCACAAAAGCTCACCATGAGCACGTTGTGCTCAGGTGAGCTAAAAAACGATTGAAATTATTACATGAAACTTTTTGACGAAAATAGCACTGTCATATTACAACGGAAGTCCTCATCACCAAGCCATGTTACGCGTTTTTAATGTCTTTTTCGTTTTAAAAGACGTGTAATACCTATGTACAGTCAAGATTGGTTTGGTTCTGGCTGTGGGCTTAGAGGGGTGTTTTCGGTTTTAAATTTGTTTCTCTTTCGGATGAAATACTGTCCTTTTTTCGACATAGCTATATTACCCAGCCTTTGTCCTTAAATGACCTTTAACATAACGCCATCACCCCTGAATGAATACACTTCATTTATTACAATCAGGTAAATAACTAGGGATGTCAACGAATATCCGAATATTCGGTCCCGGCCCGAATATTCGGATACTGTTTTCCGAATCGAATATTCGGAAGAAAAAATAAAAAATCGAGTAATTTCAAAGACTTTGTATTCGTAAAATTTGCTTCAAACATTGTCAAAAAAGTTGTTCCTCGTGTCATAATGTTTATTCCGGTTTGCGCGATAATGCGTCGCTATGGTGATGACAGTATACCGGTCATAAATCCCGCTAACAAAGCCAAACACTTTGTGTTAAAATTATGATAGGTGCAAATCGCGTCGGCAATCAAAACACCGACCTGCACTTGATCCAATGACTCGAATTACATTTAAAATTATCCAAGATTAAATGAGTAAAGGAAAAGCCAACTTTGTGTAAAAATCAAATAAGACCGTATGGCAATTAAAACACCGACCCGTCTTGATCTAATTACTCGAATTACATTTAAAATGATCAAAGATTAAATGAGTAAAGAAAGAGCCGACTTGATGTGAAAAACAAAACAGATCGTATGGTTATAATCACGTTGTCCAATCAAAAAAGCTTTTAGAAAATAATTTACTCAACCTCTAATGAGTATTTGCGTATCATACGGTCCAAACATTAATTAATTACTCAATATTCAATCAGGTATTATACTTAAAGAAATGTTTTTGGTATTGCACCCTCATTTAATTGAAAATATTATAATTGCTACACGCATAAAGTAAATATCTGTCCAAGCAAAATGCCACCTACGCCTTCCGCTGCTTGGAAGTATTTCACGATATCATCTGATAAGAAGTCGCCGATCCAAGTGTCTTTTAAACGCGACAACTTTAAAAGACTGACTGTTTAGTCTGTTAAACAGGTTCAAAGTGTGTTGTGGCTATGTACATAATTCGTTTAAGTTCAGCTTTAATTATATGTAGATCTAACTGTTTTGTCATGTAAGTATTGTGTCGTCATGTAATATTATGTTTCTCGTTCTATTGTTGATGTACGATATTAATAGTTTAAAAACAGTTTTTGTCATTCAATTTTAACAATAAAAAGGAATCAACAAAATCAGCTTCGAATTAGCGACGGCAACGCTGTGTCAATATTTAGTCACTTCCGGTGAACTTCCGGTAAACACGAAAGTAGAATTCATGGAGTAATGGTACGGTAAACAAAGTTGACTTTTTTCCCAACAGATGTTGACCGAATATCCGAATATTCGTTCGAAAGGGTGACCGAATATTCGAATACCGAAATCGGTATTCGTTGCCATCCCTATAAATAACAAATACAATCATAAAACAGGGGAAGACCACACGATGTATTAGCAATATGCTGTGGTGATCCCTAACTTTTCAGCTCAATACACCGGCACCTGGCTACTGTACTGGAAAAGTAGGATTTCCTGCCAAAATAACTGATTTCAATTATTCCTAAATTGTTGTTTACAATGTATATTTAAAATAAACATACGTGTAACAGAATAATGGTGGTTAAACATAATTTATAAATTAGAAAACGCACTAAAATCAAACGTATATATGTATGTTTAAAATGTATGGAAAAAACACTGCGTATTAATGAATACTTCAAGACCATATATTTCAATCATTAAGACCATACTTTTGCTATAAAGCTACAGTGAATTGATGTATAACGGATAGCTAAGCACTCCGAGTCTAATTTCTTTTAATACATCATGCATTCGGTAATTAAACAATTCAATCTCTAAAGACAAATGTCTGACAAATTGATACATACCAGCGGATTTAAATTTCCGACAATTATTATTTGTTTACAGCGCGAATTTCATGGTACACTGATTCAGCCATTAGCGGATCGCTTAGGTCTTTAACAAATGTATAATGCTCTGGGGCTTTTCTCAAGACAGCTACAAATAGGTCATAACGCAATAAATCTTACCCAGTGATGGCATTTTGGTGTTGAAATATATTAGAAGTCATAATCATCACGAAGATGTATGCTGAAATAACTTTAATGTACTAGGAAATTCAAGTAATAAATAACTGTGACAACAAACACTTTTTGTAAGATCATAAGGTTTAATTGACAGAAATGATTGGCAAAACACATACTGCCAATAACAGATAATCATTGACTAGTATGGCAAGCGGTTCGACGCATAATCTCAAGAAACTAGGTTTCTCACGAGAACCTAGGTTTTCAAATGGGAACCAAGGTTCTCATTTGAAAACTTGGGTTCTTGAAGCATTGTACAATTTTCAAGCGAGAACCTAGGTTCTCATTTTGAGAACCTAGGTTCTCATGAGAAACCTAGTTTCTTGGAATTATGCGTCAAACCGCAAAAATCTAGGTTTCTCATGAGAACTTAGGTTCTCATTCTGAGAACCTAGGTTCTCATGAGAACCTAGGTTTTCAAATGAGAACCTAGGTTCTCATGAAAACCTAGGTTCTCATTTGAAAACTTGGGTTCTTGAAGCCATGTGCAATTTTCAAGCGAGAACCTATGTTCTCATTCTGAGACCTAGTTTCTTGGAATTTATGCGTCGAACCGCAAGAAACTAGGTTTCTCATGAGAACCTAGGTTCTCATGAGGACCTAGGTTTTCAAATGAGAACCTAGGTTCTCATGAAAACCTAGGTTCTCATTTGAGAACTTGGGTTCTTGAAGCCATGTGCAATCTTCAAACAAGAACCTAGGTTCTCATTCTGAGATCCTAGGTTTTCATGAGAAACCTAGTTTCTTGGGATTATGCGTCGAACCGCTTGCCATAGACTAGGATCACAGACAAACATAACGGATAATAGATTAACATTATAACTGCACAAAAACATCAATTATGAGATTAATTGAGATCTAATCGACAAAAATTATTAGTAAAACCAAAATTGTAAATCAAACTGTAAATTACAGAGAATAATTGACTAGGATCACAGGTTAACATAACAGACAATAGATATTTATTATAAATGCATAAACCATCATTTCTATATTTGCAAACGACAAAAGAGCATGTAAAAATGAAGTGACATGGTATTTTATTTTCATTCCTTGACAAATATTCAATGGAAATGTATACTCAATAATTAATATGTAGTGTTGGTGGCAATAGGCTATACATGTTTAGTTTTAGTGTTTATTCCCACCAATTGCTTCCTGTTAATACTGTAAACTAGTACAATATTATTTGCTTTTCATTAGAATATATCTGACTAAAACATGGCTTAATAAAATACAAAACTGTCACAACAAATAATAAAATCTTTATTTATTTAAAGGCATAGCATTATGCGCAGTGAGAAAAATGAAATAAGATACATCTACTTTAAAGGTATTGTGTTGCTTAATCATACAATGGTCAGAACGAAAAAGTCAATTGAAAAAACATGGTTTTGACATCATCATGTAGAACACACTAAATAGACATATAATTTGTGTACATGTATACTTATAAGATACATTTACTATAAAGGTACTTTGTACCTTAATCATACAATGGTAAGAAAAAAAGACAATTGAAAAAAACATGGTTTTGACATCATCATGTAGAACACACTAGATATACATATTATATTTGGACATGTACATGTATAATTATAAGATACATTTACTTTTAAGGTATTGTGTTGCTTAATGATACAATGGTCAGAACAAAAAAGAAAAAAATGTGGAAAACATGGTTTTTAAATCATCAAGTAGAACACATTAAACAGACATACTATTTGTGTACATGAAGATGTATAATTACTTTAAAGGTACATGTATTGTCTTGCTTAATGATACAATGGAACAAAACAGAAAAAAACAACAACATGGTTTTGACATCATCATGTAGAACACGTTAAATAGACATATTATTTTTATGTACTTATAAGCCTATAAACAATTATTGTTTTAATATTTCATCCTTTGAATCTTTAAAAAAAACTCGTATCTATTTGATCAAATGAAGAAATTCAGTTTAACTTCTACTGAATGAAATAAACAAGAGATGTGTTCGTCAGAAACACAATTCCCCCTATTGCGCCGCTGTGAAATAAAAAAAAATATATTTATTTATTTTTACCTTTGACTTTGAAGGATGACCTTGACCTTGAACTTCCACCACTCAAAATGTGCAGCTTCATGAGAACGCCGGTTTGAAAAAAAATCTATTTTTTTTACCTTGAAGGATGACCTTGACCTTGAACTTCCACCACTCAAAATGTGCACCTTCATGAGATACACATGCATGCCAAATATCAAGTTTCTATCTTCAATAATGCAAAAGTTATGGCCAACGTTAAAGTTTTCTTTTCGGACGGACGGACAGACTGACACACACATACGGACATACTGACAGACGGACAGTTCAACTGCTATATGCCACCCTACCGGGGGCATACACATATTTGTTTAATTTTTAAATTTGTTGTATACAATAATGCCAATATTTTTTTATATTTGTATATATTTTTCTGTCAATTGGAACAATCTGAGATGCAGTTCCTTTAATAATGTTCAACGAGAAGGAACATTTATAACATGTGAATCAAATAACAAATGTACTTCTGCAAACAGTATGCAATAAACTATATTTCCCCGCACAGAAAAAAATGTATAATATGCTTTAACATGTTTATGCCTAACTTTGAACTTTTACGTACTCTTTATAACTATTATTAAAAACTCTTAACTATTTTCATTGCATTGCCTCCTGGAATCAATGAAAGTGTGTCAGTTAACATCTGTACAGTCTTGTCTGTGTCTGTTACTGTTAGGATATAGTTACAGGGAATTACAACACCACCTCCCTTTTCTTGTGTTGATGGCCAAGGTGGAAAGCTAGGGGAAGGATCGCCATTACAAATGGTACATATTTCGCCACCAGTGTCTAGGATGGAATAGAAACAACTTGCTAACACTCTTGGCACACGACCAATTGGAAGTCCTGCAACATCAGACAACATAAGTTGCCTACCATGGTCTGTTAGCAAGCTTTGCAGTTTACTGTCAAAAGTGAACAACTCTGGAATCCACACCAGACCTGCATCTTTGTCCTCAATGTTGGTGTTCTCTCTGTCAATACGTAGTTTTGTAGGAGGTTCTGTGATGGGGGGCTTAATCTTTAAAGCATAATATCTCTTTATTGCAGAGTTTCCAAGCACAATAGTACCGGTAGTTCTTCCATCTGTTTCCATGGACGGAACGGGCTCATTTTGCTTGACCTGAAATTGAAATAATGTAAATTGAAATTTGGCATATAATTTCCTTTTATAATTGATTTCCTATATTAATTGACCCCAGACATCTTGTTCATCAGGTTAAATAGGCTAGTGCAAAAAAGATGAACCTGGGTTTATCTAAGCACTTTGAAGCAACATTCACACTGCACCTCGTTTTAACGTATCTTGCGAAATATAAGTTAGTGAGTAAGGGTTAAGCGGGGGATTGAACCATTGACTCTTGCGTTCTGACAACAGTGTTTTGCAATAAGACCACAGATACGCTCATTACTAAATTATAATGTATTAAGTGTACATTGACACCAATCGATTCTTTTATCATAAGAGAATAATTTAATTATTTTTATACTAAAATTTGTATAAATAGAAATGATATGTTTTATGTATATTGATCAAATGTGCTAGTTAACATTTTACAATTTCATTCATGTAATTTTATTCATTCTAAAAAGACATTTACACACATTGTGGACAGTGATAAGGTACAATCTCCTCATCTGGAACCTCAACTGAGCTGCAGTCAGAATGTATCCACAATTTGCAACCATCACATTGCACCCATGTACGTGCTATTTCTAATGATTGTTCATCGTTCAAGTATATCCTGCAATGCATGCACAGGACATGTTCATCACCAGATTCAGACGTAGGTTTAACTGTTTCTACTTGTTTAGAATTATGTGACTTTTTTGTCTTTGGTTTGGCCACTTTTTTTCTTTAAATCTGGCTTTCTTTGTTTTTTCTTTCAAGAAAATCACTTTAGCGTTCTTTTCTTTCTCACTGAGTTTTTTTAACTTCTCAACTTCCTTGAGTGACATAAATCGCAATGATTTAGGAGATGTAAGATTATCAGGTAATTCATCTAACTGTGATTTTCGCTTAGGTTTATTGGTTGCATCCTTAGGGAAAACAAGGCTCTCTTTAAGGATAGGTGAGATCAATGCTGATTTATGTTCATTAGACCCAAATTAAGTACAGACAGATGCTGCATGTGCCAGTATGCTCAGTCCGGAGAGACATTCTTGCTGCATAGGGCGGTCTTGTGAATAATTTTCCTTCTCCAATATTTCCTCACCAATTGTCCTTGCCAGTTTCCTGTACATCAAAACATGGGGATTGGCCTTCAATGTCATAGCCCTCATCCAATCGTTTCTTGTAAGTTTGTTTAACTGGCGTAGTGAGAACAAGTTCCAGTGCTTGAATTGCTGATGCTGCACCACTTTGTTTAGAGGGATCCTTTGGATCTGAACAGGCTTTTGATGTGGATGCTTCCTCTGACTCCTTGTCATTGCAAAATGTTATGCTTGGCCTCAGCTTCTGTAATATGATGACAGTGCTGTCGACAGGGTAGATACCTGGTGCCTTAAAGGCATTTATGATGGTAAGTGACTTGTAGAAAAGAAGGTAAGCTTCATTTAATTTCTCAACAAAGTTTTATTTTCCAATTACTTAACCAGGGTTAGCTCTATTGTGTTTTCTTTTAACTTGATGCAACTTCTGCTTCATAGGTCCGAACACACCCTTGTCTAGAGGCTGCATTAAATGTGTAGCATTTGGTACAATTCTTTACAGTTCAATGCCATTCTTGCATGCAGCTTCAAAGATAGACATGCTTTCATGGCTGCTGACGCTTTAAATAAGTAGCAATACTGGTCTTTCCTTAGACGCATGTTTATTAAAATGGTCAAGGAACACTTCGAATGTTGCTCCATCCAACCAGCCTTTTTAAGTGTATGCAATTGTTGTCCCTTCTGTTGAGCCAATCAATGGATTGTAGCCACGTGGTTTTGGCTGTGGATACACAATAAATGGTGGTAACATAGCCCCATTAGCAGCCGCCCAGTACATCACTGTTATTCGTTGTTTTGCATTACCTCCAGACACATGAGGTACTTGAGAGATACCACAACCCGATCTTACTGGTCCAATTACCTTACCTGCAACACTCCTTATTGCGACACCTGTTTCATCAGCATTATATATTTGTGTGGGCTATTCAAGCAAACCTTTTAAAGATAAGAAGTTTCTAAACTCTATAAACCACTCATCAAGTCTTTCTTTAGTAACCTTAGCTCGATTTCCTTCCAAGATAGTCTCTGTCCTCATCTGAACTAAATGTTTGTTCCTTTCCATGAATCCATAATACCAGTCATACCCTGGCCGCCCATCTTTAAATGGAGTTGTTCTCTTCTCTTTTACTACAATATCTTAAATAAAATCCATAAACTCGTATGGCTTTAGTCCCATCCCCCTTTCAGCCATTTCTTTCAGCCATATTGCCATATTTTCTTCTTCCATTCGGCTAAATACAGTGGCTGGCCCTTTCCTGTTATCAATGTCCACTTTCCCAGACAACGTTCTATAAAAATACCCATAAAAAAGATCAAACATTTCAGATGCCTTCTTTATAGATACCTTATCTTGTTCAATGGCAAGAAGTGCGCGACGTGCCCGTAACGGTTTTGAAGGAGAGTACTTTTTCTTTATTTGTTTTGCCTTAGTGACAGCTGGGCTGTCAGTGCCTCGTGCTGTTCTACGGGGCCTTCCCATCTTGCTCTAAAAAAAAATAAAAACAAGTTAGCACTTAATTACTTTAAGAATAGAACATAATATAATGAGTTTACAGACTAGATACATTAACCATGATTTGCCATCCCAAACCAGTTAAGATTACATTGGTATGTTAATATGATAACTCTTGGAAATAAATGTAAAACAATAAAACAACCATACGCTTGAAAAAACAGCCCTTCTTTAGAATTAAATATGAATTATAATATAACTCATTTAAAGTTTCCCATTTAGATATGATATTGTTTCAACAGAGACCATTGTCCATTCATTATTATCTCATTTGTGCATAATTTCTGATATAGCAATTGGACACATAAAAAGTATTAATTTATTTTTTAATTAAAAGCAACAACTGACAATTCTAGTGTGTTTTATTGAGATATATGGGCAAATAATGGAATTCTTAAAACATATGACGGTATACTATCTCATTTAAATTTTGGCCTTGATGTTCACACTTATTGTGACAGTGACCTTGACCTTTGACCTAGTGACCCCCATTTATGGGTCATCTACTATCCAAGTCCGATGCACATGTGAAGCATCAAGCCAATCGGTCAATCCGTTCACAAGTTATTGATCGGAAATGAACTGGTCTACAGACAGACACACAGACCGCCCGACATCCAGCGAAACAATATACCCCCTCTTCTTCGAAGGGGGGGGGGGATAATAAATGTAAAATTATCATAAGATCGCTGTGGCGTAGTGGATATGGTGTCCGCCTAGCGACCGAGAGTTCACGGGTTGGATCCCCACTGTGGACGTGTTCTTTAGATCTTCCCAATAGACACAAAGTACTGGTTCTAGTCCTATTAATTTATCCATTAATTATAATTAAGAACAAACAATCCACACCCCAACATCTTTCAATTTAATAAAATTATCTGATAGTGTAAATTTAAATATGAGCAAGAGATGTGTTTTTCAGAAACACAATGCCCCCTGCTGCGACGCTTTTTTTTACCTTTGACCTTGAAAGATTACCTTGACCTTTCACCACTCAAAATGTGCAGATCCATGAGATACACATGCATGCCAAATATCAAGTGCAATATTCAATTGCTATATGCCATCCTACCTGGGGCATAAAAAGATTTTAATAAAATTCTTCTGATTAAATTTTACTATTTTCCAACTGTAAATTTCTTGGAAAGTTTCAGTTGTTATTACATATTGGACATCGATCGAGATTATATGTATGTTGAGTCAACCCCCACATTCCTAAATATGGGTCACCACATGTCCGCTATTCACTAAATCGAGTGTTGCAGCTTTTATGCTTATTTTATATGATACGCATACATTTGTTTTCTGAGCATTCTAACTTTAGTAAAGGACACATTATACTAAAATATTACAGCAATGGACATTGTATTTACCTCACAAAATCTGCAAATTACACGGTACCATGCGTCTGCACTTTTATTTTCGTCGCAAAAACGGTGCGTACATAACGTGACCTTGTTTTGTTGTCGAAAAAAATGTAACAATTGACAAACGTCAACAAAAACTTGAATCGACTGAAAAACGAAAGCCTTTTTAAATTCAATTCGTAAAAAATTATAAATTTTAACATAAATTAATGTATTTTGCAAACCTATCTGTTACTCACTAAAATCCGCTATACACCAATCGACTGTAATATGCCATGTGACAACACAAAACTTAGGGTCTGATGTAGTATCAGGTAAATCTACCTACACAAGTATGCAGTGTGAATATACGCGTACATGTACTGGATATCAAAATAAGGATATATGCCATACATAATTGTACATAAGTTATTTCTTGCTACAGTTATCGTCGTTTCATTAAAAAAAAATGTATAATCATAAAATCTATGTAATGACTAAAATTGGAATTAGTATTAATATGATTAAATAAGAATTCAGACTGTTTCCAAAACCTCTTTGGCTGTCTTTATATCCATCAGTGGATAAATATAACACTCCAAGTTTCGATTGTACCGTACGACCAACAACCTCTGTCATGTCTCAAAGAGCGTTCGTAGCTGTATTGTATGTTATTATAACGTTTTTCTTTTTCATACAATTTTATTCAATCGTACCCTTGCGTGTAGATAGCCCCAGGTACCCGATAAAAGAACCTTTATATACAATAACACATTTAAGGTGACTTAGTATACTTTTTAAGATTAACAAAATTACAAAAATCATTAATATATTTTTTTTTTCAATTTATAACAGTCTTTTGTACGTCTTCTCGTTCAAGTTATTTAACAGTCTTTGTTCACGTCTGCACGTTTTAATAGTTATATGATGTGATTGAAAAACAAAGCAAATTGAAAGTTGTTAAAAAATAATAGTCACCATCCTAAATTGAAGCGGGTCTTAATTAGCAGTTTGTATTGAGTTTATATCTGTGATAATAAAAAGAGTATTACATTCCCAATTCCTTAAAGGGACCTTTTCACAGATTTTTGCATATTTTGAAGTTAGTCATTCATTGCTTTATTTTGATAAATTTAAACATTGAATCTTAAAAGCTCCAGTGAAAAATCAAGAATAAAATTTAAAAAAAGAAAAAAACTGTATCGCGCACCGGGGCTCGAACCAGTGACCCCTGGAGTCCTGGAGTAAAAACGCATTAGCCCTCTCGGCTATTTTGCCGAGTGTTTATGCAGGACGTATTTTATATATTATATAAGCAATCTTCGTAGTTTCGTAAATTTACACGACACCAACAGAACTCTCCAAATTATTCAATCGTTTCGCGTTGCAACGCTTTATAATTTTTAGGTTTTTAAATCGTCAAAAGATGCATATACTGGCTATATTAGACTATGGTAAATGTTCAGAAATACTATTTCCTCACAAACATCATAACTAATACGAAAATGTGCGAATCTGAAACAACTTTTTTCAATTTTGTCAATTTACAAACCGTTAAAAGATCCCTTTAATAATTTAAAAGAATAAGTAAACATATAATGTTTTCATAGCTAGAAGAAAAACTATAATTAAATAAATTGAGATTCCCAGCGAACCATCCGAGGTCATGCACGGGCACTTCCTGTGGTGGTCCGCCAGGAACATGATATAAAGTCTACAGCTTCCTTGGATGATGGAGTTGAGGCACGTGACAGCCTTCGGTACCACTACTCACCCGCCTCAACCCCACCATCAAATTAAGCCTGAACACGTGTGAACCATGTTTATATAATAATAAATATGGTTTTGAAAAAAAGACTCAATACTACAGAAAGGTTAGTACAATGTTCCTATGACCTACATGAGTGAAATTGAGGCAATGGTATGGCGTATATACATAGTGATGTAACATGAGTGATAATGAAATTCAATGAGTGAAATGAGATGAGCCCAAGACCGGTTTACATAGTATATGAAAATATTAATGAAATGATTCATAGGGACATTGATGATAACAGTGATGATATATATATATAAATACATCAATACATCAAAAACACATCTCACAAATAACACAAAACACTCTATAATAATGTCACGTAATCGTTCATAGTTCATGGACGACACATAGTTATAACAATGTTCATTACTCTTAAATTACTGGTGTGTAGCCTATCATTCGATATCTGGTCATGCGCGTATTGCCATGATGACGAGAATTGCATAAACTACCATGTTCCCGTGTCACGCATGGGACAAGTCCGTCCCTCTCTATTTATGTTAATTTCTCTGCATAATGTGGGATAAAATATTCAACAATACCATATATCAGTTTCTAGTCTAATTTAATGTCTGACATAACTAATATTTTAAAATATACAAATACGTTGTGATTGCTACATGATTGTGTCTTTTCCCATCTGTTCACCTCTAGATCTAAATGCTTACTGACTCTTTCCCTCTATTATTTGCCCCGTGAAATTCAGCTATGAATCCCATTGGTCAATGTTCTATGCGTGCTTATTGCTGGTTGGCTAGATTACTAAAGATACTGAATCAATGAAGCCCTGGGAACGGGATAAACAAACCACCCACATTTTTACAAGCTTTATCTGTATAAACACTTTTGCTTGACCAATACAAACATACCCGGCCTTGTGTCAACTATACTATTCTTTAATCTCTCCCTCATCGATAAGCTTATTTGTACATATGTCCACTTTGTGACTGTCATGTTTCAATAAAGTAATCCCAAAATATTCCACCTACAAATTCCTACCATAACGTGACACAACCTATCCTCTCTGTGTCACGTAATCGTTCATAGTTCATGGACGACACATAGTTATAACAATGTTCATTACTCTTAAATTACTGGTGTGTAGCCTATCATTCGATATCTCGTCATGCGCGTATTGCCATGATGACGAGATTTGCATTAACTAAAATTTTCCCGTGTCACGCATGGGACAAGTCCGTCCCTCTCTATTTATGTTAATTTCTCTGCATAATGTGGGATAAAATATTCAACAATACCATATATCAGTTTCTAGTCCAATTTAATGTCTGACATAACTAATATTTTCAATTATACAAATACGTTGTGATTGCTACATGATTGTGTCTTTTCCCATCTGTTCACCTCTAGATCTAAATGCTTACTGACTATTTCCCTCTAACATTGGCCCCGTGAAACTCAGTTAGGAATCCCATTGGTCAGTGTTCTATGCGTGCTTATTGCTGGTTGGCTAGATTACTAAAGATACTGAATCAATGAAGCCCTGGGAACGGGATAAACAAACCACCCAAATATTTACAAGCTTTATCTGTATAAACACTTTTGCTTGACCAATACTAACATACCCGGCCTTGTGTCAACTATACTATTTTTTAATCTCTCCCTCATCGATAAGCTTATTTGTACATATGTGCACTTTGTGACTGTCATGTTTCAATAAAGTAATCCCAAAATATTCCACCTACAAATTCCTACCATAACGTGACAATAATAATCAAACAATATCGCGTGTGGCTTGGTGTATCGCGCAAAATTTCGAGTATCGCTTCGTCTGTTGCGGTCTGAAATTAGACATCGATAAACGAGATTCTGATAATATGGGCGATATTTAAAAATTAAAATATCTTGTATCGCTTCGTGTGTCGCGCAAAATAACGTGTGTCGCTTCGTTTTTTGTGTGTCGCCCTTTGAACGCGAGGCACGATATTTTGCTCGATACTCACAGCGACACACGATACTTTGCGCGATACAGTAAGCTACACACGAAATTTTGCGCGAAACACGAAGCGACAGGCGATACTTACCACCATATATCGCCTTTTGGGCTACCAACACAAGGGCGATAGTTCGTGGTACATTCTTTCGCGTCACTTCATGTATCGCGCAAAATATCATGTGTAGCGCAAAATATCGTGTGTCGCTACGTGTTTCGTGTGTCGCCCTTGATGAAAGAAGTGCGAGAGTATAAATGACACTATTCGGATTCCGTAATTTGTTGTTATAGCAATGAGATCGTTAAAATTTTTAGTTTCTCATTAACTTTAAGAAAAAGGTAAAAAAAAGTACCGTCTATAAAAAGCAATCGGAAAATACCCTGATATAAGAATACCGATAGTAATGAGCTCAAGTTTATACGATCGTTGTTATACTATCGATTTTCATCTTGTAAATCTGATCATGATTTTTAAGCCTTATTACACGTACTATAGTGTTACTTCCCTTTAAAACAATTATGTCCCTTGAACAATGAAATGATTGCCTCTTATACCTAAATAATTGAACGCTTTACAAATACACCAACAATGTTTAAAGTTTAGTTGTAAGGAATTAATTTTAATATTTGACAATGAATATAAGTATTCACTATGAGAAAACATTTTGCTTAGTAAGGTCATCTATGAAGTTTCATGAGCGATGCAAGTGCACGAACTTCGAGCGCTTAGCAATAAGATTTGGTAACTCTTAAAGAAGAGTTAATAATAACATCTGTATCGCAATTTTATTTACGTAATAGTAGCTTTGTGTACTACCTTTTGGTTTCTCTTAAGTTACTTTTGTGTCATTTGCATAGAATAATCAAAGCTATGAAGGCACAGTAGGTGTTCGCTGTTGTATAAGTTTAGACGCAACTCAGTTTTAAAAATTATGTTATAGCTATTTATATTGCAAGTTTTAAATGAACACAAACCATTCAAAGTTATAAAGAGTTTGTCTTAAGGCACATATCCAGATGTGTTTTTTTTAATCATTAATAAAAAATATAATTTAAGCTTCATTTTGGGAAAACAGGGCTTAATGCATATGCATTAATTGTCATCCCAGTACCAGAGACTCTTTAAACGAAAAACATTATAAAATCAGAAATGTCGTCCTTGATTAACTTGTGCACAGGCTAATCTTATTTGACATGCATTAAGCCCCGTTTTCCCTGAAAGCAGCCAATATGTACAGAGTACAATTATAAACACTAGACTGGCCAATGTCGTCTTACAAGCTGTTAAACACTATTAGTCATATACACCCACTGCAGTGAACTGGCAGATGTGGTGGTTATCTTTCCTAGCAGACGCTTCTAGCATAAATGTGTCGTCTTCATATTTTACTTCAACAGGCAGTGGTTGTCTTTCCATAGCGTAGTTAAGCAGTTAAGCGCATACTGATTTGCAAAATTTGATCTGTAACATTATCGTGAGCTTACGCTCACACTAATCAAAGCGCTGAAGGCACTGAAATTGTTCGCTGTTGTCGTTCTTGATTAGCTGTGCGCTTTGCACAGGCTAATCAGTGTGCAAGGCCTAATCTTATTTGACATGCATTAAGCCCCGTTTTCCCTGAAAGCAGTCAATATGTACAGATTTCAGTGATATACACTAGACTAGCCTATGTCGTCTTACAAGCTGGTATATACACTCACTGCAGAAGTAGAGTAGAAGCATTTGTCGTATGCAGTGCAGACAGGCGAGGTAATCATGTTATTGACATACGATCGTAAATCGCCTCTTCAAATTTTCGGCGAAGTCAATATCGCTTTGATCTTTAGAAATACTCATGCATATCGAACGAAGAATTTCTCGCAAACATGCAGCAAATGTGCGCGCTTTTGGAAAAATAGTGCGATTCGCGTAATCGCGCGGTCTAGAATGCACACGGATATTTGATCGTCCAAAAGGCTTGATTTATTCCTACAGAAATGTACCGGTCACATTGTCTGACGAACGGTTTATTTGTCGGCCCGATCGTCGAACTGAATTGAATTTCTTCGGTCATTTGAAAATTTTAACGGCCAAAAGCCGAAGGGCGACCCAATCTGAAACACTGTAAAACATCGAACGAATGCAAATGTGACGTAACACAGTAAAATTATATTAGAAGAAATATACACAATCATAAATAACAACTCTAAAACTAAATAAATACAAATAAATACGATTGGTAATTAAGATACGGACAAACGAAAACAAAGTCATTAACGTTTCATAACACACAATTAGGGCTCTGCTACATTATACCTAAAGTATCGTGACTTGTTAAATGCATGAAAACAATTAAACGTACATTTGTCGGGGAGAGGCGACAATCCGAGATGTCCTCTAGGTGTAGATAACAAATTGGAGATGTCTATTCAATTAGAAACCCGCGCGTACAGGGCCATAGAATCCGCCGGGATAATATGTCACCTGTCCAAGAGCGGCGAAACTGCCCTGACAGGCGTAAGTCACGAAGTAATTAAGCACTTAACGAAATTGTATAAATACTCTGTCAAAAATAAACATTGGACACCCTGGCTTCCCATAGGATTTATCTTAGCTTCTGTTATTTGGTTTTGTGTTGAAATTATTTTATTATCTTAAATAAAGAGCTTTAACTTTATAATCGGACTTGTGGTTCATATTACGGGACACAAAACATATTTCGGAGTGTGTTTTATCATGCAAAAATGTAGATTTCGATAGGAATAAAATAAAAAAAAGTGTGGTTTAAAATAAGTTTCGATAAAGACATGGAAGAATAGAAGTGGAAGTGCGTATCGTTTCAACGTTTTTGTTATAAACATTGGATTAAAGTTGTGAACTTAATTGTTATAACATTGGATTAAAGATGTCATTATGGTAAGCGTGTCGGAAACCTGTGTTTTCCCGGTTCAAATGTGTACACGTTAATTTACATTAACGGTTTTCATACGCGTCTTTAATAAACTATTGCGTACCGTTTAAGTCATTTTTTCGTCAGTTTTGTTAAAGCCAAAAAATGTAATTGTTAACGCTTTTCGTTAGTTGTTTTATATAATAAAAGGAATATTACGATAGTCAAATGTTCTAAGAGTTTGTATCAGTCTCGTGGCTTGTGTTATTTCGCATCACACTCGAGGCTCCGCCTCCCGTGTGATACGTCATCACACAAGCCACTCGACAAACTTTTGGAACAATTGACTAGCGTAATATACCGTATTTATCACCCAATGTATATTCTACAGTAGATATGTAGTAACGTAAATTCAAAATCTGGCACAGTAACCTCTATGTCAATACCAAATGATTATTTTTAAATTAAATTGTTCGTGTATATAAAACGCTGTACATTATTAATTTATTATGTTACCTGAAACATAATTAATGTTTGTCATATATCTTCCTAAACATAGCGTATGCGAACTAAGCAGGTTAATTTGGGACTCATATCTTAAGTGGAATATTACACATATCCCCACCTTAATTACTACAATTATGTCCCTTGAACAATAAAATAATCGCCTTTAATACCAGAATCACGGAACGCTTTACAAATACATAAACTCTGTTTTACGTTTAGTTGTATGAACTTAATTCAAATATTTAACATTGAATATAAGTATTCGAAATAAAAAAACATTTTGCTGCGCCAAATCATACCTATGTAGATAATTGGTTGCGATGCAAGTGCACGTACTTCGAGCGCTGAGCTTTAAGTTTTGGAACCTCTTTTCGAGGAGATATGGATAATAGGATGTTGATAAAGATCACGTTTATCATGCTAGGTTTAGAACCATGGTATATTGAGGCTTACCGTGTTTATACGATCGTTGTTATACTATCGTTTTTCATCTGGTAATAGGATAAAAGGAGCTGATAAGTCACCATATCAAACATGCATTGATGTAATAGTAAGAGCGTGTGGGTTTCTAACATGCATTGATGTAATAGTAAGAGCATGTGGGTTTCTAACATGCATTGATGTAATAGTAAGAGCGTGTGGGTTTCTAACATGCATTGATGTAATAGTAAGAGCGTGTGGGTTTCAAACATGCATTGATGTAATAGTAAGAGCGTGTGGGTTTCTAACATGCATTGATGTAATAGTAAGAGCGTGTGCTACTTATTGGTTTCTGTCAATTACTTGTGTGTCATGAGCATAGAATAAAACACCTTTTGGAAACCGTAATGACACATTTTGTTTTAAATACATGATATACTACAGTGTAGTTCGTGAAGTCTTGTATTTTAAAACATGTAATTATCGCAACCGTTGTTTATTTTTGGTGTTATCACTTCATTTACACTTATATTTGTTAATGCAGTATCAACATACTAAAAACCAATATCCCGGAAAGAGAAAAATAATCCATTTGAACATCGTACTTTCATTTTGACAACTGAAGACATAAATGATTCGATGTACTATGTGAGTATAAATGTACTTTTCATGCAGATTTGTTCATAGGACATAAAGACACAATTTTCTTTTACGGATCATTTCAGGTTAGATGACTGGGTGATTCATGTAAAATATCGAAAATAATATATATTGTTGTAGATAATTGGTCAGTTACCACATTTTAACGAATTCTTTTGACCTGTTAATTCTTTTAAGCTCAATTCAACAGTGAAAAATGCATATAATATCACTTTAAGAAGAGTTAATAAGCTTAGAATTTCAAGTGTTAATAGGGTTTGATTTACATTGAGGTCGGAGCACACCTTGTGTGGTTTGAACATCATTGTTTGTTATTTCCATATTCACTTTGAAACAGTAATGACAATTCGTTTTAAAATATATAAAATATTTTAAGGCAGTTTGTGAAATCTTTTATTTTAGAGCACGTTGCCTCGTTGCAAATGACAACGCATATCGATAATTATGTTTTACAATATTTTATAATTTCAATAGCAAATAAAGATTGTAGAAAATCAAGCAATTTAAGACATTGCTTTGGAAATTTAAAGGTCACAAAACCTCCCTTTAACTTTTCCAACATTTGAATGCATGAGCTCTGAAAGCAGACTTTAAAAATGAATGCAATTAAAGCTCATGATTTAACTTCTTATGCAAACGATGTGGGAAAATATTATTTTCTATTTACCCTTGATTTCCGTAAATTCGAGACCTTAAAATGTTATGTCAATATAAAATGTATTAAAAATAAATAACAACGATAACATACGCTTACGTTTTAAAATAAATACAACGCGCACTGATTAATTTAAATATAAACTCCACACAATGTTTTAAAATTTCTTAAATGTCAATATTGTTAACATTAGTGTAAAGGGTCAGTTATTTTGTTTCGCTACCCTTGATTCGCGGGTATGGCGGCATAAGACAAATCCTTGCAAGGCAGAGCAATAACCCAAATATAATTTATTGTAAACAGTTTGACTTTGTCCCTGGTGCCAATTTGAAATGAACGAAAACGTCAAGCACAAAATTAAATATATACACGTATACAATATTAATTGCATTTACAATTTCAATACTTTCCTATGCAATGTTTCTCGGTGCATTCTTCCAAAGACCCTGTCTCGTAATGTATTTTCAGACACTGTGTATAATTTGGAGACTCGCAGGATAGACACAATGTATCTTCCTCAATAGCTTTATAAGCATGCATCATGGCAGTGGGCGAATAAAGCCAATACTAACTTCTACCGACAATGCTTAAGGATGGCCTTAAAAAGGAAATACAATTCAGCTCAATTTTCAAGCTCAAAGAAACGGACTATACAACTGTATTTGCCTTATTATTATTGAATCGTTACAGAACTAAGTATAGACGACCTACTTGAACACAGGACGACAACAAAAAGTCATCAAATGTAATTTTCTTTAAATATTTTATATTCAATAATCGAAAATAATTGGTGCAAAGAATATATGTTGTTTAAGGCTAATCGATTTTAATTCATACTTTTAATCTGTTATACACGCATTCATTATTTTCAGATTCTTGAGGAGTAACAACTGAGATAACGTGCATCAATATTTTTCATCGCAAATGCGCCCAAAGCATCTCGCTACCGGTCACGTTATAAAAATAAAAGTCGCGAATTTAAGTAGGGTTGACGATAGTTATTATAATCACGGTTACATCTATCAACAATGATATATATAGCAATTTAAAAATTATACGTAAACGTATAATCTAATTCATAGTATCGTCCCTTAAACAAAAAACCTTCAAGAAGTGCTTGAAAATTATTATTATTTCTTTATTTTTTAGAAGTTCTGAAGTTGTTATTTATTTGCTGGTAATCAATGACTATTACGACGATAATGTTTTTGGTTTCGTTGTAAATATCGCATAGTAAACACTATGATGTTGGAACGTTGACAAGAATATTATCTTTTATCCTATTACCAGATGAATATCGATAGAATAACAACGATCGTATAAACATGACCTTTATACTATCGCTATTTTTAGATTTGGGTATTTTCAGATTGCTATTTATAGACGGAACTACTTTTTTTGACCTCATTAATATAGTTCATGTGAAACTAATATTTTCAACGATCTCATAGGCATAAATAAATAAATGGCTTTATAATTATTATCAATTCAGAACGTTATTAAATAATATAAAATAAAGGAATAAATAATACAACAAAACATTTGTTCTTTGTTATATATTTATTTTCATTTATTTATGCTGTAAATTATTAGAAAGATTAAGCTCCCTTGGGTAATGGTGGACGTTGTTTACATCGCAGGTCACAAAAGACAGCTATTTTATTTATAAAACCTTGTTTTTTCGAATTTAAAGGGATCTTTTCACGCTTTGGTAAATTGACAAAATTGAAATAAGTTGTTTCAGATTCGTAAGTTTTCGTTTTAGTTATGATATTTGTGAGGAAACAGTAATACTGAACATTAACCATGCTCTAATATAGCCATTATATGCATCTTTTGACGATTTTAAAACCTAAAAATTATAAAGCGTTGCAACGCGAAACGATTGAATAATTTGGAGAGTTCTGTTTTTGTCGTTAAATTTTGTGAAACTACGAAGATTGCTTATATAAGGTATAAAATACGTCATGGATGTGTACTCGGCGGAATAGCTCAGTAGGCTAAAGCGTTTTTACTTCAGGACTCTGGCAGGACTCCAGGGGTCACTGGTTCGAAACCTGCTCCGGACAATGTTCTTTTCCTTTTTTTAATTTTTTTCTTGATTTTTTACTGGAGCTTTTACGATCCAATGTTCACATTTATCAATATAAAGCATTTAATGAATAAGTTAAAAAAATGCAAAAATCTGTGAAAAGGCCCCTTTAATAATGGCAAACCGCTACACAGGTAAATATGCCCCTTTGGCCAGCTCAAGTAATTGGAGAACACAAGACTCAAAGCGAAAGAGACGTGCTACATGTGACTCGTCGATACCGTGTTCACCCCACCCACATCAAGGTGACCCCCAGTTTTCCGCCACATCCCGGGCGCAGTTCGAAAATATAAACATGGAACATAAGTTAAACTGTCTTTTTGACATGATATCAACAAATTATACTATGAACTACAAATTGGATTGTTTAAATAACAGTCTTTATCACTCAAAAGCAATCCATGACGTCACAGAGGCCCGTCTACGACTCCTTGAGTACACAAGTCTTGACATTGAAGCCCGCTCCCTCCGTACCAACCTTATTTTTAATGGATTCCCTGAGTCTGTTGGTACGGAGGATTGTCTCCAAACGATCCGCGAGTTCCTGACAAGCAAACTCAATATGAATCTTGCTCTACACAGTTTAGTTAAAGCCAGGAGAATTGGCCGGCGCATCGTTGCCCGTTCACAAGGAAGCACTCGTGGTCGGGCGATACGTGTTACATTGTCTGACCTGCGCTATGTCAATGAAATCATGGACAGTGCAAAACTGTTGAAAAACACACACTTCGGAATATCGCGAGACTATCCACGTGAGATAAGTGAAGCACGCAAGGATCTGTGGCTTGATTTCAAGGCGGCTCGTGACAAATACGGCAGCAAGAACGTGAAGATGCTATTCCCGGCGGCATTATCTGTTCACGGCGAGGTAATCAGGAACTTGTTCCCCGATTGGCATAGTGTATTGCGCGGTTCCAGAAACTCCGACGTTGCCTCCCGCATTGATCAACGCTTCCAGAAAATCACTGCAGATTTTGCCATCAGTGTTGACACTCAACAACCGCTACAAAGCACGGAGCCCCCAAAGGAACCCAAATCTGTTCAATAGGTACAATTAGCTTCAGACGATGATGAATCGGACACAGCTATCGAGGAACCCGAGGTCCGAACCGACACGCCACGTCGCCCCAAAGGAAAGGCTCCAGCAGCACCCAATACTCGCGGTAGGAATGCGTCTCCCTCACCCACCAAATTGTCATCGAAACAGCCCGGATACCTGATGCAGGTCCACTCAGTTATGTCAAAAGCGTCCCCGGTAACATCTCCAAGACCAGCGACCGGAAACACGGTGATTGACAACCCCACTACGACTATTGTCTAGGGACACACCGGGAACGTGGCTTTTTGTGTTAACTGTGTTTTTTTGCCATGCTCCTCGTCTAAAACTCGTTGTGAACATGTTGATCAAGCACTCCCCCTTTCTTCGGACAGTGACGCAGTCTCGGCTGAAAACGCGCCATCTCCTGTAACTACAAAAACAAACTTGAATTTGAATATGTATTAAAATATGCCTGACAAACGTTTTAATTTCACGATAGGATCATTAAATGTATGTGGTCTGAAAACAAAATCAAATTATCCAGAATTTCACGAATTAACTTCAAAATATGATATATTGTGCACCCAAGAAACAAAACTTGATAAATTTGACATGATCGATATCCCTAATTATACGTTTGTATCTAAGCCACGGCTAGAAAATTATAAGCGAAAATCAGGCGGTTTGGGATATTTTATAAAAAATGAAATTATGAATAAGCTAAATGTAACAAAACTAGAATCTAAATGTGAGTACATTTTTTGGCTAAAAATAAGTAATGGGCAAGAAAATTTCGTTATAGGTAATGTGTATATACCCCCACAACAATCAAGATTCCACAGTGATGATGAACTATTCCTACTAGAAAATGAAATCACTAATACATGCACACAAGTCGAAAATACTCTTTTAACTGGCGACTTTAATGGTTACACATCCAATTTACCCGATTACACCGACTTTGATATTTTTTTATCTCAACACTTTCAATTGACGAATGCACGATGAACACGTCTAACCCTTCACAAATATTAACCCAACTAGGTATCCCACTCCAACGTAAATCACAATGTAATAAAACCAATAACACGGGACATAAATTATTAGAAATATGCAAGTTTAATAACATAATTATTATGAATGGTCGCTTTGGTAAGGACTCAAATATTGGGAAACATACTTTTAGAAATGTCTCGGTGATTGACTATGCCCTATTGTCCATCAATTTACTTAATAATGTAAACGAGTTCGAGATAATTGACGTTGACGGACTTTTATCAGAGTAAAAATCTACCCTTTGATGTAACCCTAATCCCGACCACAGAAATAAACACTAAAAACATACCCCGCCCCCCTAAATGTAATCCTAATAAACTAAACGATTTTGTATCCAATATAGGCAATACACAAGTAAATGAAATACTAGAGCTGCTGAATAACCGCCCAAATAATGAGATACAAACATTTTTTGAACACAATTACGAATAAAATCTCAAATCTTTTCCAACAGTCTGTGCGTGAATCGTTCCCACGGCAAATTAATAAACAACCACGTAAAACTTCCAATTTAAAAGTTGCACCAAAACCATGGTTTGGGCCTCAATGCCACAAGGCAAGAAGTGAATATAATCACGCACGGAAAGCTTACCAATTACGTAAATCCCAACTAAATAAACATAGTCTAGATTCGGCCAGCCGCCACTATAAACACGTGCTCAATACGTTTATAAACAAACATAAATATACCGTAGAAAATAAGTTACGGTCAATGAATGTCTCGAAACACAAAGAATATTGGAATCTTTTAAACAATATAAATAAAAGTAAAAAAGCAAATGAAAGCCCGAATATCGAGCAGTTTTTTTAATTCTTTAAAGATACTAACTAAACTACACACCCCGATATATTGCCACCAGACCCGGATGAACATGGCACACCAGATACATACAATGTCGAAGCCCTGAATACACCCATCACCTGCAACAAAATAAATAAAATGATTATAAAAGTAAATAATGGAAAAGCGCCATCGCAATTCGACAATATTTTAAATGAATTCCTTAAGAACACTTCTTTCAAAATGCTCCCAATATATTGCAGTCTTGTTAACACAATTTAAGACACCGGAATCTTACCTGAAAGTTGGTTAATCGGTGCAATAAAACCCATATTTAAAAATAAAGGATCAAAGCTCGACCCTAACAATTACAGACCGATTACAATTTTAAGTTGCTTAGGCAAGCTATTTACAGCCGTAATTTATAAAAGAATCAACACTTTTCTAGAAGATAATAAATTACTTTATGAAAATCAAGCTTGATTTCGCTCTGGTTATTCGACATGCGACCATATTTTTACATTAAATATGCTTATCCAAAAATTAAGGGCTGCTAAAAGAAATTATTCTGTACATTCATAGATTTTTCGGCTGCATTCGATTCTATCTGGAGATCAGGTCTGTGGCACAAAATACTTAAACTGGGCATACAATGTAAAATATTCACCGCTATCAAAAATCTGTATTCTAATATTAAATCGTGTGTTTCTCTCAATGGTGAATTATCACAAATGTTTTCTAGTTCTTTAGGAGTGAGACAAGGGTAAAATCTATCTTCTATACTTTTTTCAATATACATGAATGATCTTGATGCCTTCTTACAACAAACGGGTGATGGAATAAGTCTAAAGGTTAATATAAATAATTCAATTCTCTTCCTCAAATTACTTGCCTTGCTCTATGCAGATGACACCATAATCCTGAGTGAAAATGAAGAGGAGCTCCATAATAAACTTAATTTCTTCTATAATTACTGCAAGACTTGGAAATTAAATATCAATTATTCCAAAACTAAAGTTATGGTCTTTGGTACAACTAAAATTTCCAAATATAGTTTCCATATAAATAACCAATTGCTCGAAACAGTCAAAGAATACAAATATCTAGGCGTTCATTTCTCCTCATCTGGTAGTTTTTTAAACTGTAGAAAATATCTCGTGGAACAAGCCAACACGGCATTGTTCAGCTTTTTCACTAAAATAAATAATCTAAATTTACCAATTGACCCGCAAATAAAACTATTCGACCAAACTATAGTCCCTATACTTACATATGGTTGTGAGGTCTGGGGATATGAGAACTTAGACATTATCGAAAATGTCCACTGTACTTTCTTACGAAGAATAACTAAAGTTAAGAAATCAACGCCAAGATATTGCTTATATGCAGAACTTGGAAGATACCCACTCGATATAATTATAAAAACAAGAATGATAACATTTTGGAACAAAATAATAACAAGCAAACACAATAAACAGTCATTTTTTATGTACAAATATATTATCAACTCAAATATAGACAATGCATGGACTAACTTTATTTCCAGCATCTTACATTCTACTGGCCTTTCATTCTTATGGTTACAGCAAGAAAACATCTCGACTTATAACATACATAAGCAAGTGAAGGCAACTTTAACATACCATTTTAAACAGGGTTGGAATGCCCAGATACAATGCTCCGCAAAAGGCAAAATGAACGGATTATTTAAAAATAATACCAACTTTGAACATTATTTAACAGCCTTACCACAATCACTCCGACTAAGTATGCTACATTTCCGTACAGGCAATCATCTATTCCCAGTTGAAACTGGCCGCTTCTCTCAAAACTTCATATCTCATGAGAATCGGAAATGTAACCTCTGTAATAAAAATGACATTTGGGACGAAATGCAATAATTTTTAATATGCCCTTTCTTCAGAGAAAAGAGAACACAATTAATTCCTTCTTATTATACGCACCGCCCAAACATCATTAAATTCCATTGTCTAATGTGCACTAACAATCCTGTCACACTTAAAACCACAGCTTTATTTATGAAACACTTAATCAATGCATTTCGGCGCTCGTAATTAAATAGTTGCATACCGTAAGACACATGATTTCCTTTGAGTAGTATACCTTTAATACTTAAGCACTAATGATCCACATTATAATATAAAACTTACCTTCCTATGACGCACGAAATAATCGAAATGCCATAGTTAAAATGTCCACTCGTACACGTTTACAAACAGTCCAACTCAGTCATCAATGAACTTAAACACTACACTGCCTCATCATGTTTATATAACGCGCCCGTGAATGAATTGTCTGTTCTCGCTTCTAATAACCGTCCCCTAAGTACAAGGGCAGCATAAAGGGTTATACACATGCTAACGTTGACATTTCATGAACTGAAATCCCTGAGAAATGTGTAACCGAACTATTTAATCGCTTAAAAGTTCCCCTACGGTTACCATCAAAAACTTTACTTTCGATGGGAGAGTACTCCATTTATACTAAGGGGAATTTCCTACACTCAATCGTAATTAAATTTTGAAATAGATATTGCAATAGTTAATCTTACTACTGAAAGACATGCACATGTATGTATTATACTTAGTAAATGACACAGCGTGTAAAATAAACTGAATTTGAAGAAATATGTTCCACGGCTAATGTTAACTGTAATTCTTATATCTGCTTCTTCAAGCTGTATAATCAAAACAACCATCATCATCATGACCATCATCATTGTTGTCGTCATCACATCGTCATCTCGATCAGCGCCATGATAACTATTTTCATCATTATTAGTATTATCATAAGTATTATCGTTGATGTTGTTGTTGTTACTGTTATTAAAAGTTGTTTTGTTTTTTTTTCTAATTAATGATGACGTTGTAATGATCACGAATCATACCTTTGTAAATCGAGCGTATCCACATACAAGTATTTAACTAGTAATTAATCATAAAGTATTAATTGTTGTTATTGTTGCTACTATTACTATCAAGTATTATTATAATCAATGTTGCTGTTGTTAATCATTAATCCCACTTTTGTAATTGGAGCGTATTCAGATAAGTACCAATTAAATATTTAACACCTACTGGTTCAAAAGCTAAATTTTTCTTTCTTTATAGACAATATACTGTTTAAATAACCATTTCGCTACTGATTCTCTACTTGAGACTCTCCACATAACAACCACTTTCCCACATGAGCTTCTATGATTTATCGTATATAAAACTGCTTGTTTGATATTTGTGTAATGATTTATCGTTTATACGAATGTTTGTTTGATATGTGTGTAATTCTTTGATAAATAAGCTCACATGATATTACAAAATGTCACGGTTTTGTAACCTGTGAAAACGAATAAAATACTGTTCTGTTCTGCACTTAAATTGCTGTCTGCAACAGAACAAAATTCAACAAAATGTCTGATTATATTGAATATCCAAATTATAATTTAATACCAGAGAATAGTGACTTCGAAACTGAAGTTAATGAGCAAATTGCAATACACAAGATGTTGTTGAAGTGTCATATGAAGACTTTCATGCTAAGTTTGGGTTTGATGCCAGAGTGTTGTTTGATTTTGACAATGAACTGGAACAACCTGCTACTGACAACCCTGACAATCTAATGTCTGAGAACATTCCCATAAATGATTAAAATAAGGATTCCATCAGGCAAGAAACTTCAAAAAGCAATGAGTTTAAGGATGTTAACATTGAACATGTCAATAAATTTATCACTGACCAAGAAAATAAAAACACAGCAAAAAAAACATTTGCTGATATCAACAAATTCCGCAGATATCTTGCACAACAAGGCGAAACAAAGCAAATACACGAAATTCCCGTTGATTAGTTAGACCACTATGTGGCAAGATTCATCCTGTCTCTAACTAAACCGGATGGGTCGGACTATGAACCAAGTTCATTGAGAGGCTTTTTAAGTTCGTTGGATCGGTACTTCCGTCTGCATCTTTTTCCACACAGGATTATGTCCGGTTCCGGAACAGACTTTGCGTTGACTCGTGAAACCTTCATTTTCAATTAAAAAAAGAAGAGCCCAAAGAAACAGGTTTATTTCTGTTCTTATTAAATATATAAAAAAAAAGAAGTCTATCCAAATAAATGCATAGTCTATCCA
Organism: Dreissena polymorpha; assembly: GCF_020536995.1. Taxonomy (NCBI): domain Eukaryota; kingdom Metazoa; phylum Mollusca; class Bivalvia; order Myida; family Dreissenidae; genus Dreissena; species Dreissena polymorpha. The sequence continues at coordinate 23,316,378 of NC_068362.1, read as the reverse complement.
AATAAATGCATAAATTATTGAAATTATTTGTAGCATTTCTAATAACTAGCATATAATCTGCACTTGTAGTTGTGTTTTTTTTTAAATGTAAATTACACCAATAAGTTCATTTGACTGGATAATTCAATTGAAATGTTAAAGCGATATTATACGATTTTTTCAAATATTTATGAATTAATATAAAATGTGTAAAAAAAAAGTTAAGAAGAACATATGTCGAAAAATGCGAAATAAGCCAGATATTTAATTCTGAAATCGAAAATGTCTGTAAAGTCAAATTTGCCAGCATGTATATCATGCATGTACGATGTGAACACAATTTGAGGTGGTTAACTCTATTTTATCAAAATGAATTTTTTCAATCATTGGTGATAGCTCAAATTACATGTGTTTTTTTAAGAAAAGCAACTTGAACAATTTTGTTTGAAACTAATAAAATTTTGGAAACCGTATTCAATGCAGAAAAGCTTGTTTCAAATAAAATTATTGATGACTGATACTGTTTAATAGTGTGACAAATGATTTACAGGGGTGTCGCTGTCCACTGCCAGAGTTCAAAGTCACCAAATTTGACAAAATTGTGGAAGTGCCAACAATTGTTTTAATTTACATTGGAAGACAACATCTGAATTTATTTACAAATATTATCAATATAGTATTAAAATGGTAGCTGAAAGACCTCTAGCAAACAGTTGATATAGTACTGACAGACCGGTTTAAAAAACACCATTTAAGTTATGCAAGCCATAACTTTTCAAATGACACTGTTCAGGGCTTTTCCGTCTGTAAGAATGACCTTTTTTCACAAAATTTTGGAAAATCGCTACTCAAATTTTCACAATTACAAGAAGTTCGCAACTCAAATTTTCACAATTATAGAAAGTTTGCGACTAAAATTTTCACAAGTTTAGAAAGTATTCGACTCTTTTTTCACAATTTGAACAATCCGCGACTCATTTATCACAAAATGGGGTGGCCATGATTGTATTGTTGTGTATTTATTTATTTTTTGGTGTACATAAATAGCAATAGTAGAAAAAAAGTTTTTATCATAAAAAACAAACAAAACAAAAAACATTGCATACCTTTTATTTAGATGGGGAGATGTGAAGCTGCGAACCATTGCCGAGGGTGATGAATTCTTGGACTTTCATGAGAGGCAGACAAAAACACGCACTGGTGAGAATATTGGCGACTACAGGAAGGTCAACCCCAAGATGTTTGGGGTAAATTCTCCTCGTGACCCAATCGCCATGTACAAGGCTTATTCAGAAAAGCGACCAGATGGATTTTCAAACGATGATGATCCATTTTACCTAGCGCCGCGCACCAGAGAGGGTTGCTCCAGTCAGTGGTTTTTGAGACAACGCCTCGGGGAGGTCAAATAAGGAAAGATGCTCAGAATCATGGCGGTGGCAGCAAATCTTCCAGAGGGCAAACGTTACACAAACCACTCTGCGCGAAAACATCTTGTCCAGAAGCTGCGAGGCCATGATGTTCCTCCTACAGAAATTATGGCTATTACTGGTCATAATAATGTTAAGTCCATCTTGAACTATTCTTCAGTGACTGAAAAGCAACTTCAAAGATGTTTAGCTATATTGTCAACTTCCACAAAAGCACAGTCGAAGTCTGAACACACACAGAAAAACAAACACAACATGTACAGCAACACTAACCTCACAAACAAATCCCGTGTCTGTCACAATTCCTGAATACACTTTAAATTCAGATTTCATGTTCCCCATCCACCACACAACTTCCACTGTAAACACGGAATTCAATGTTTCAACAGCAAGGCTGTTAACATCACAGTTTTATGTGGCAACCTTTAACATCCAAAACTTCAATGTCATTAACTCCTCGAGTACAGGATCACTCACAGATGTAAATAAATAAATCTTGAATTTCAAATTCACTCGCGAGCACATGTCAAATTTTCGCTAACCGACTGACTACGACGAGCCTTGCGCGTGAATTCCAGTGCCCCGAAAATAATATATAGCTATCATTATTGAATTATTGTTATTGATATAAATAAGCGTTGTCTCGTTTCAACACAATATTATGATTGGCAAATGTTACAAAGGTTGTTTGTTCAATAAAACGTCTGTTATCTCAGGGACTACTTTGTTATTAAATCTACGCGGAAAGACTCACTCGGGTTTGCTAACTACGGAAGAACAGTTTTTTCAAAAACTGCGATATTTAATGTTTTTTATTTATGAAAAAAAGTGAGGAAATAATAGGATAAATAGAATATTATGTTAGTTTTGGATAAAGATCAAGTTTATCATGCTCGGCCCGGCAAGCCTCGCGATACCATGGTTCTTAGCCTCGCATGATAAACTTGATCTTTATCCAAAACTAACATAATATTCTATATTTATCTCCCTTTACCACCAATTACGTCCCCTGAAGAATAAAAACGTTCTGTTCAATTACAAAACCATTCACTGCTTTAACAATAGATTAACGATGTTTACAGTTCAATTAAAAACTTATTTTCAACATTTTATTTAAAATATAATTATTCTTAATATATGAGCATATTGATAACAAACTGTTATGAAGTTTCAAAGAAACGGTCGCTAGCGCTCGAATTTCGAATGCTACGCTTGTATTTTTAAACTTTTCTAAAAGAGTTAAAAATGAGAATAAGAAATAGTTATATCAGATCATTCCCAACAATTTAGTGGGTAATTCAGTTACAAGAATGTCATATTAATATTAACGCCGATTGACATGGCTTGTTTTAAACATACTTTTGTTTTATTGTGAAATACATACTGTCGACAATTATTCAAGCCAAATATTTTAACAACGGGGACTTTGTATGTAACGCAACTGTTCCTTCATCCCATAAAAGTTTAGAGATTTGGAATTTGCCAATATCTAAAGGAGACTTTTCAACTATACATACATAACGGTCGAAAATCGAGCTCATGTGCCGGAATCATGCTTCTTCAAATGCACAAGTAATGGCAAAAAACTTATATCGAATACTTATACTCGCGGATTCATATATTTTAAAGGATACATAATTATACTTAAAAAATGTATATAAACATAGAGCTATTGGTCAACTTGAAAGTTAATCAAAATAGGACGCGTTTGGAGGGCAATTTGTTTCAATTCTGAAAAGATATACTTAAGGATTGATTCTTATTTTTCGGGCGTTTATGCAGTATGAACGCTCTGGGCGAGTTTTGAAAATTCCGTAAAGCGCGCTAGCGCTTCTCGGTAAATTTTCAATACTCGCCCTGGGCGTTCATACTGCATAAAAGCCAGAAAAATAAAAATCAATCCATATATTTATATTTGTCCTTTGATTTGAAACAATAAAAAACAAATCCGAGCATAAAACCAACTCAGGATTGTATGCTTTTAGGGAGGCAACACCTGTTGTATTACAATGTAATCTTAGTTTCGGGAACAGCTAATACCCGCCCCTTAAAGTTGTGTTATTCATTATTCCTGCGCAAAGATAAAGGAGTTCTGAACTTTTACTATAAATTATAATTACGCATAGCACATTATTTGGAAAATTAAAATATACATTTCAGCTGAAACTGTGCTGTAGAATAGATTACTGTCATTATGTAAGCTTTGACAGGAGTCATAAAAAACTAAATTTAGTATAAACGACACGCTTACCTCAATGGCAACTTTAATCCAATGCTAATTACAATAAAGTTACAACGATATACACTTACAGTGTCTGTTTTTAAAAGTATTATGCATGACAAGCACACAATCCGCTATACGTTTTGGATTCGTTCGATGCTTTAAACAAATATTTAACTGTAAAAAAATCCACCACGTCCATATGTTTTTCGTAAAAGGTTTCGTCACCGAAATGACTTCATACGAGATACGTCATAAATTGCATAATCAAGTGATGAAAATAAAATACGCAAAGCTGGTTCCGTAATATATTTTTAAAGAAATAATTGACGACTAAGAAAATTGATGGGATAGATCGAATACTAGGTCGGTGCCGAATAAAGCGAAGTTAATTTTGCTCGGCCCGAAAATCTAAACCACTCGCCGAGGCTCGTGGTTCAGATTCTCTAAGCCTTGCAAAATAAACTTCGCTTTATTCGACACTGACCTAGTATTCTCTTTTTTTTCTTCGATTTTGCTTTTGTTTTAAATGAAACATCAAAGAAACAAAACTAAACAAACGGGTAATGTTTATTCATGTTTGTTACTATGTTTACACAAGTAGTGCAGTCACGGTACTGGTCACTGTATATCTTCGCCTCAGCGTCTTGAAACCACTGGTCCGATTTTAAAAGCTCCGCCTTCGAAGGCGGTATCGCAGGCTTACGGGTTACGCAAAATGAACGAGTTCATGTTTCTACAGAAAATATTAACCCATTTAAGCCTAGCATCCTGTTTACAGGACATGCATGTTTGCCCACGGTGGTTTATACTAATTAGCTGTGTCTGTTTACCGTTATCATTTGGTATTGCTTATAAGCCTCCACTTGAGAGAAAAAGATGCAAGATATACAGATTTTATTTATAATTGGCGAGAATGGTCAGATCGTTGGTTGTCATTGTGAGGAGAGGTGTATGAAAATGGCTAAGAAAATAGGTAAGTTGTTATTTTATTACCTTAGGATAATTTCTTTTAACAATTAGAAAAAAAAAATGCGTAAACAATGCTTCTCTTTTTGAATAACTACATTCAATCACAGAATTGACATTTGTCCTTACTGAATTATATTTTTGTGTGTGTTCTGTTAATAGAACACTAGAACTAAACGAGTGCAAGTTTTCAATATATTGATATTATTGGTTATTGAAAGTGGCATTGTTCCTTGCAGACATTTTAACTTAAATGAGGTGTTATCGATGCTTAAAGATGACAATACCATGCAAAGATCTGACATTCATATAAATCCATCCCCTGTTGATGATGTCACTGATGAGGATAGCGGGGAAGAAGATGGAAATATGGAAATAAACAACTGCCTGGGCGCCAACTGAATGCACAAGCTTCTGTGACAATTATAAGGCCAAATAATTTACGCCCGGAAATCTTTTCCGCCTCATTAGCAAAACGGTTGCAGTACGATGAGTATGCATACGACGAAAGTAATGGATTGATAGTTATTCAGTGAAACGACAACAACAGTGTCAATGTTGTTTCCAATACCCACGGAGTTGCAACAATTCAGACAGCCTCACCAGCTGGACGAGAACAACCACTTGACCTGCTTGGAATCCGTAGAGTTATTGTAAAGGTGTTCCTTGCATGTGGACAATAACGGGCAAATAGAAGTAGACCTAAAATCCGCAGTACTGCACTTCACAGACAGGTTCTCGACACCTTGCGGTTGAATAGAAAGGATCATTTTGCTACCCAATCAAAGCAACGACGCTGTGCTCTCTGTTCGAAACACTGCAACACATCTTGTACCAAGTGTAATGTCGGGCAAATGCTTTATAGAGTTCCACACAATATAAGAATGGCGTTTTTGATACATTCATGCCACGTGTATAAGTAAAACTCTTGACTGTGAAAAATGTGAAACGACTTTCAGATGTTGCTAGTGCCTGTTTGAATGACAACAGTTAAACAAACTGTGAACATATGTTATTCAGTTGTTTGCATTCAATATAAAGGATAACTATATGTTTCGTGCTACTGCACACATAATTTGCTGCTTTGAGCTATTGACAACATTAGTGCCTACTGTTCTGTTTTCAGGACAACAGTAAAAATGTATAGTCTATACATATAATGTGTTTATTTCCTGCAAGAAGCTTGAATTTCTTCATTTCTATTCGTTTTTCATCCATTGTGTCAAAAAATGAAAAAAAAAAAATCAGGCATATACAGATTAAGAGTGAATGTAAATATATATATATCATTATCATTATATAAGTTCGCAAAAAAAGAAGTTCTTATCTAAAGATTTATGCTATTACTTTGATAATAAACAATCGGTGGATTGTTTTTTATCATATATGATGTTCTATGTTATAATGCTTAACGACAACAACATATACAAGCAATGAACATTCTTTATATGGTTAATAATTCAATTTACGACGTACATAATATTTTAAGGGAGTTCCTTCAAAGGTGTATGGCCCTTATCTTTCTTACCATGTATATGGCTCTATTGGATTGTAGCTGGGGCAATCTTGAACGAATCATGGACAATATCAACACATTGTGCCGTATCGATGCAATGAACGAATATGTACAAAGTAGGGATATCCCAATAATATACATCTCTGAGGTACAAAGTGCTTTTGACTGTACAAAAGTTAATTATTCGAATCGTATGTAAGCTAGTGTACCCGTGAAAATATTTGTTTCAAACCTAAATTATTTTACTACTTTCGTCATCTGCAACGATTCAGGAATTAACAAACCGAACATTATTAACTTTTAACGACATTTAAAAATGCTATTACAGTTTAAATAATCCTGATACCGGTTAGCAGTTTCGATATTACTTATTTGAATTCTTATTTTACAAAGCTTATCACTTTATTGTGGTAAATTATATGTGCTATCTTAAAAAAGTGAATTTTAATTTTATTGACGCATAAAATAGAATGTACAATTCGAACATACATTTCATCGATTGAACAAGAGTGTGAAGAGCAATAGCTAAGTTCATGATTACATAGTGTATATCTTGTCCTACCAAACACATGATCAACTCTTGTTTGAGCCCCATTATAAGCACCGATATTGAAAATAGAATCTGGTGTAAAAAGACTATACATTATTTTTAATAAAAATGATCCAGAAATCAAAGCATAATACAACTCAGTAGCATAATTAATGAAAAGAATTGAATTGATATTTTAACTACGCTTTTTAATAGCCCATGATGTACATGGTTCCAAGAAAAATTAATTCATTACATACTAAGAAAAAATATTATTTAGAAAAACAGAATATTGGTGATGTTTATTTTGCAAATAAATTGAATACAATTTAGATCTTTTTTTTCTTGGGAGGGGGGATATGAGCTATCCAAGTAATTTTGGATGAGATATTACCAGGTCAACAGGTCAATTTGTTTACTTTTATGAATAAGACAACAATTCTTCTTAGATAGTTAATCGCTGGAGCCAAACTTACTATTATTTATACTTTTTTTTGTTAAGCTATACTTTTAAAAGTGTTAATTGATTAAAGGCATTGCAAACACATCAGGAGCCAGGCAAAATACTCAAAATTTGATTCTGACACTAAAGAGAATATCACTAGAAAACACCTATTCTTTGACAGTGCATGATAATTATTTACTGCTATTGTTGAATTTGATGATTTGGGTAGTGTTTACACCTTTGTACAAATTCTAATCATACCGTACCGTTACTTTAAGAAAATGTTATGTAGGATTTATGTGTCACGAAACAAAACTATATGTACCTAGTATTATTTGTCTATGCCTTTTTAATCTGTTTATACAATGTATACATATTACATACTATTATTAAGGATACACATTGGAAAACTTCATATTTCTTTTATATATTTTTTGCATGTGTTTTTCCAATACAAACTTACATGCAGCTTTGATATTATCCCCACGCTTTTGAAAAAGCGTGGGGATATTGTGGTTATCTCCGCCGTCTGTCCGTCCGTCCGTCCGTCCTGGCCACTATTATCTCCTACACTATTAGCATTTAAAACTTGAAACTAACACACATGGTAGCTATGAGCACATGTTCGACGGTGCAATATTCGGAATATTGATCTGACCCCTGGGTCAAAAGTTATGGGGGTTGGGCTCGGGCCGGGTCAGAGATTTTCCTGCGACTGCAATTCGAAAAAGGCTCATAGCTACTGTGTCCCTTCAGATATTGCTTTCAGATTTGGTATGCATGTGTATCTGCACAAGACCTTTCCATGCGCATACAATTTTTGACCCCTGTGACCTTGACCTTGAACTTTCGGTCAGCTTTCAGGCTTCGAAATCTGCGACCGCGATTCGAAAAAGTCTCATACCTAATGTGTCCCTTCAGATATTGCTTTCATATTTGGTATGCATGTGTATCTAGACAACAACTTTTCATGCGCACACAATTTTTTACCCCTCTGACCTTGACCTTGAACAGTCAGTTTTCAGGTTTCGAAATCTGCGACCGCGATTCGAAAAAGACTCATTACTACTGTGTCCCTTCAGATATTGCTTTTATATTTGGTATTCATGTGTATCTGGACAAGACCTTTCCATGCGCATACATTGTTTTTACCCCTACGACCTTGACCTTGAACTCGGGACAGTTTTCAGATTTTGAAATCTGCGACCGCGATTCGAAAAAGGCTCAAAGCTACTGTTTCCCTTCAGATATTTCTTTCATATTTGGTATGCATGTTTATCTGTTCAACACCTTTCCATGCGCATACAATTTTTTTAACCCTGTGACTTTGAACTTGGGGTCAGTTTTCAGGTTTCAAAATCTGCGACCGCGATTCGAAAAAGGCTCAAAACTACTGTGTTCCTTCAGATATTGCTTTCATATTTGGTATGCATGCTTATCCAGACAACACCTATCCATGCGCACACATTTTTTACCCTAATGACCTTGACCTTGAACTTGTGGTCAGTTTTCAGGTTTCGAAATCTGCGACCGCGATTCGAAAAAGGCTCATATCTACTGTGTCCCTTCAGATATTGCTTTCATATTTGGTATGCATGTATATCTGGAGAACACTCTGTGGGCATACAATTTTTTACCTCTGTGACCTTGACCTTGAACTTGGGGCCAGTTTGCAGGTTTTGAAATCTGCGATCGCGATTCGAAAAAGGCTCATAACAGCTGTGTCCTTTCAGATATTGCTTTCATATTTGGCATGCATGTGTATTAGGACAACACCTTTCCATGCGCATAAAATGTTTGACCCCTGTGACCTTGACCTTGAACTTGGGGTCAGCGTTCAGGTTTTGAAATCTGCAACTGCGATTCGAAAAAGGCTAATACCTGATGTGTCCCTTCAGATATTGCTTTCATATTTGGTACGCATGTGTATCTAAACAAGACCTTTCCATGCGCATGAATTTTTTTACCACTATGACCTTGACCTTGATTTGAGGGTCCGCGTTTAGATTTCAAAATCTATTATGTGGTCATCTACCCAATCAGAAGAAGTGCAAGCATTTTCATCGGACAAAGGAATTTTTCAACAATGAAACTTGTGTATTGAAACCACATATAGAGTTACACAGTAGTGGCGCAGAGATGTATTTAGTAGTCAATTGTTTGTGTTAACTCATCTGTGAAATGGTTTAGCTCATCCATCTTATGTTTCACAAGGGATTATACAATATTTGCGCAAAGGGACACCTGTATATGAGAGAAGAGGTAGAATGCAGTCAATCATAACAAGCATGAGAAACTCATGGAATAGAGCCCCAAGAATCTATAAAAGGCTGAAACTTTCAATTTGTTCAATTACAATTTTAAACTCATTACTGAAAATCTGTCAAGATGTTCAAGTGAGAACAATGTGAGAAACAATTTACAGCAAGATGGACTTTGGACAGTCACATCAAAGACAGACATGAAATTCAACACTTTCATTGTTGTGTACAAGATTGCGATAGAAAATTTCTGAGACGCTACTATATAGTCAACCATTTAACCTCAAAACATAACTTTTCCAAAACAGAAGCAAGAAGATTGGCTATAAGAGAACATGTTCAGCCATCGCATAAGTCATTCCAATGAGGATGACATGTACATAATGGACGTCAATGAAATTGATTCAGTATTAGAATTATTAGGAGAGATCTTGATCTTGATCTTGATGTGTTATGGTGAAACATTGAAAAACGTTTACTCACCGCGCGTGCGTCAAGTAGCAGTGAAACATACTTAGTTTTCGAGCCCCCCTCTAATTTGGTTTATAAACACAGAAACAGGATCATTTGTAGCTGTTTGATATTTGCGAATCAAGTCCGGAGGAATAGAGTTCCAGTCACATATTGTGTTTGGGATGAAACTGAACTTCAGTACGTTTGTCCTTGTTGAAATTCTGTTCAAATGTTCATTATGCATGTTTTTGGTGAAACGAATAGGTCGATGTAGTTGATCCAATGGTAAATTTGCACGTGAATTAAGTCCTTTACATAGTAATATTAGTCTATTTTGTTTTCTTCTTTCTTTCAAAGGTTGTAGTTCTAATTCTTTTAAAATTTTAGTCATGGATCCTGGTTCATAGTCCCGATAATTAGAAGTGATGAATCTAGCTGAACGCTTTTGTACGCTTTCAAGTTTTGCTTGTAAATAAATTTGATGCGGATCCCAGGCCGCGCTGGCATATTCTAACACTGGGCGGATTAGTCCTTTGTATGCCTGAAGTTTTACGTCTTGAGGACACATGGATAAATTTCTTTTGAGAAGACCTAACGTTCTGTACGATTTGTTGCAGACTTCATTGATATGTTTGCTCCAATTCAGATCACATGTGATATTCACTCCAAGATATTTAATACAAGATAAGAATTCTAGACGAGTATTTTTCAATGTGTAGTCAAAATTAATTTTCTTCTTTTTACGTGAAAGAGTCATCATGTTGCATTTACTGGGTTGGAATCTCATGCCCCAAGAAGTGGCCCAATTACCAACTTTATTAATGTCCGATTGTAGATCTAAGCAGTCTTCAAAATTATTGATTTCCCTATAGCAAACACAATCGTCGGCAAAAAGTCTAATATTCGAAGTTATGTCCATATAGATGTCATTAATATGCACCAAAAATAGGATAGGGCCTGACACAGTTCCCTGCGGTACTCCGGATTTAACAATTGATGATTCTGATCTGGCGCCATTAACTACAACGCATTGCTTACGGTTTACTAAAAATGAGTCTATCCACTGTAGAATGTTTACAGGAACTCCATATTTGTGTAATTTTGTTTTTAATAATTCATGAGGCACGGTGTCGAACGCTTTTTTGAAGTCTAGTATACAAACGTCCACTTGTTTGGATTTATCTATAGATGTTGCCCAGTCATTAATGACTGTTACAAGTTGGGTTTCACAACTGTGATTTTTACGAAAAGCATGTTGATTTTTGTTCAGAATAGAGTTGTTATCAAAATGTTGCATTAAGTTGGAACAGATGATGTGCTCTAGAAGTTTGCAACATATGCAAGTCAACGACACAGGTCTATAATTACTAGGTTTTGATCTGTCATCTTTCTTGTATAACGGACAAATATTTGCTGATTTCCAATCCTCCGGAATAGTACCGATGTTTACTGATTGTTGAAAGAGATGTGCTAAGACGCTTGATATACTAGTTGCAAGTTCTTTTAATACTTTTGGATGTATACTATCAGGACCCATGGCCTTGGTTGTATTTAAACCTTGAAGCAATTTTTCTACTCCTTTTTCAGTAATATTTATTAAGTCCATTTTTTCATATAAAGGTGTTTCATAAGGAACTGATGTATATTCGGTGTGCATAAAGACACTGGTGAATTGTTAATTTAAAACTTTAGCTTTATCTAAATCTGATTCTACAGTAGAGCCACATTTTGTTGTTAACGGGGGTATACCCTGTTTGTCGGATTTTTGACAGTTAATGTATTTCCAAAAAGGCTTAGAGTCTGTTTTAATTTTACCAATTAAATTATTCACATAATTGTTATGAGCATCTTGAACTTCAGTTTTGACTTGTTTTCTTAACAATTTCCACTTATTCTTCAGTCTGATATTGCCAGTTTTTTTTTAATTTGCGTGAGTTTTATTTCTACGTTTTACTAATGTTTTGATTTCTCGGGTAATCCAAGGTAAAGATTGTACACTTTTAGATATTTTACTTGGAACATGAGTGTCTATGCATTTTAATAAGAATTTCTTGATTAATTGCCAATTTTCTTCCACTGTTCTGTAGTTTTGATAACCGTTGAAATATTTGTCCTTAGCAAAGTCCGAAGTTTCCTTTCTCATTGCATAATCTCCTTTTGAATATTGGAAATAAGAACGTTTTGGTTGTTTCTTGTACGGGATGTCACACTTCAACGTACCAGCGATAACATCATGATCACTAAACTTGTCTGGCGAGTAGATATTTTCAAATTGACCGGGTAGTGTTGTAATTAACAAATCCAGAGTGTTTTCGTCCCTCGTGGGAAAATTTACGAGTTGTTCAGTACTATGTTCGTCTAGGATATCAATAAGGGATTGGCCTTCACAGTCCGATAAGCATGATGACGTAAATTTATTTAGTTTATTTTGCCAGTTTATTCTTCTGAAGTTAAAATCACCCAATACATGTATACATGGTGTGACATTTTCTTTCACATAAGATTTAATTTTACATAACTGATCTTTAAATAAGACAAGATGATCTACTGGGGCATCCGGTTGCCTATACCAACTGCCGAAGAAGTGAGTTTTCCCTTTAAAGATAATTTGGCCCATACTGATTCTGATTCATTTTCAACTGAGTTTAACGGAGAAGAAAGAAATTAGATTTGATGAGTAACATCGTACCACCACCGTTTAAATTTCTGTCCTTTCTATATATGTCATATTCTAAATTGTCTGGTATAATTTCATTTGATTTAATACTATTATCCAACTTGGTATCCTGTATTGCGACCACGTCCGGATTTTCCGTTGCTAAGAAGGTTTGTAGTTCCAGTTTTTTACCCCTAACACTGTTGATATTTATTGACATAATAACGAGTTTACTCCTATTTATTGAAAGTACTTGCTTTTTAATACTTTTATAAGTATCAGATAGAACTTTAAATTGGTTTCTGGTTTCATAATCTGACAATACACTAGAAAAAGATGATGAAAAATTATCTGAGTCACACTTTGGGCACGACCAAGAGCAGTTT